>NC_086376.1:70253217-70572265 GCF_036588685.1 Mytilus trossulus | reverse complement strand
GTTTTTGATCCTCACAAGTCGAAAATTATTGACTACTCAATGTAAAAAAAGAAACGATAAATGATGACGAGCCAACACTGTTAACAGTTAACACAGCGTACAACAGAGACACTGACGAAAACTCATAACATGTAGAAACGTAAGAATATTTCGTTGAACTAGTGATACCAGTTTTGTGATTCATAAGTAAAAATATGAAAATGAGTGTGATTTTATGATGTCGCACATATCATCTAAAATACACAAAGATGATAAATATTCGGTAATAGTTATCCCATGAAGAAGCGGTGTGTCAGTATAAGTTTATCTCTAAAGCTGGAGGCCTGACCTTGATCTAACACTGACACATCAAGCACGAATGGGATAACTATTTTACATTCCAGATGTTCTAAATTAGTTGAAATAACATTTAAGCTTCATAAAATCTTGTTTAGAATGCCACCACATTCTTATTATACACTTTATGTATCATTATATTGTATATACTGTAATGAGCACCAGACACAATGTCTAAGTTTGTTAAATCAACAGTGAGTTTGTATCTAGTCGTCCAGGTGTAGGGGTTGGAGTCGTGGGTTGATCAGGTAAAGGTTTTGACATCAAATCCCAACATAAACACTTAATTTTTACTACCTGAATTTCGATATTTAGTCTATTCCGTATAAATACTTCTAAGTTTTATTGTCGATTAGGCATTCCCGCAAACATGTTACAAAACAAAGAAAAACAAAAAAACAAAAAACTTTAAGCTGTGGGTGATCCGGCCCAAATCAGCCGTAGTATAACAAAGGAGCTAGGATGCAGCTTTTGTACTCGTATTCTGAACAACAAATTTATGAACTTTGTAAACAAATGTTCACTTCCGTTCTTCTAACAACATATCTCTAATATTGTGATTTTGTTCTAGGTAAAAGTTTGATTCCTATATCGTTTTTGTGTTACTTCATGAAAATTTTATGCAATATATGCAACTACGTTTTACATTGTTTTGTTAATCAAACTTATGCGTTCAGTGAATTTTTTTGTTTAAATGTCTTTTTAATCGAGTTAAGTCCCGCAATTGGTATTTTATAGATTGTGTTTTTATGTTGTAAAGCCTCAGGTCAGAATGAAGGTTGGAGACTGCTGATAGGTTGAAAACCCTTCCACTTGTTTTCCCTCTTTAAAAGACAGAAGCCTGTCGTTCAGTGGTTGTCGTTTGTTAAAAGGGTCCATAATTGTTCCCGTTCTTAATTTTTTTTATATATTTGACCATTGATTTTCCTGTTTATATTTTTTATCACTGGTCATTTTAGTGCTCTTTATAGCTTGCTGTTCAGTTTGAACCACGGGTCCGTGTTTAAGGCCGTATGTTGAACTTTAATTGTCAACATCTTATACATTGAGATGTTATGCATTTGCCTTCGTAATTCATTTTATGACCAAAATATGAAATCCTAGCTTGAATAACACGAAACAACGATTTTCGTTTAAATTCGATATACAATATCTTTTCCTGTGTTTTATTGCTTTTTGTTTTCCGGAAGTCGACTTCGAAATCAGTTTGAGTGCGCACGACATGTGTTTTTAAAAGAATCAATAGAACATGCTGATCGTGTATAGCTGTTTTTGTTTATCTTTACTTCCTTCATTTAATTAAACGTAATTGCACTGAACTATCCTTGTTTTTTCAGTATCGTCTGTTTGATCGATTAATTAATGAAGTTACATATGATTGGTTGGTTATAATCAGTCATGGTTAAAATTAACTTGAAATGTGCATTATAAGTTTTATAACGTCAACTCGATTGATTGTTTTTATTATAAATGCTTGCTTCCTCAATTATTGGTATTTAATATATATGGTGGCTTGCTTTCTTTGTATAAATATGGGAATATCCTTCATGCTTTCTGTTATTAGTGCAGAAACTCAGATATTGTCAAAAAATAATATGTAATGACCAAACAAGGACATTGACTCTTGTTGTAATGATCTAATAAATTTAACTATCTTTTTTTGAAAATAAACATAATTTGTTTGAGCTAAAGACCAATCGTCTGTTAGTCATCTCCATACCAACGGTTTCTCTCTATTATATTCTTGATCAAATTGCTGAGCTTATTATTTGTTCTTTTTGAAATAATTTTCAAATTTATATAGCTAATTTGAACAGAGAGGCAGGAGATGCTGAACTCGAAATTCGATGAAAAACAAACAACGAATGGCTAAAAAACGCATCTACAGACAAACAACAGTACTCAAAATATTACATTGTTCTGTGTTACATGGAAAACTAAAGACCGTGTAACACAGAACCTACAAAAAACAGATGATATCTCAGATGGACGGAAAAGGTTGTTAGCTGACCCTATTCAACATATTACACCATCATGCATACAGTGCATTTAACACTCGCTGTGTGATGTTTTCTGATTTACAAATACGAATTACCTTAAAAAGGATTTATTTTTGCAAGAGGTATTAATGAAACTCATGTACCTAAAAAAGACAGACAATATAAGTAACAAAAAGAGACAACACCCCAAATAATAATACCAGTTCACAAGGTTCAAAAACCTGAACCATGTGAAACACAAACGAACTCATCAAAATCAAGGCTGGGTATATATTTACTGTAATATAATACAGTTGTTGCTCAACAACATGCATTGGTATGCTTGCAAAAGAAGGGAAAGATTCTTAATTAGTCCCATTTGGGATGGGGTTATCTCTTACATAGACCTTTCAAGCGACTAACAAAGTCATGATGGCCTCAATTTTATTATCGTAGATAGAAACTCCTCCTTTGACAGAATCCTTAAAAGCAATATTTTTTATCTTCTTGTAAGTGCATACTTATAGAGGCTATTCACCATAAGGGTCCAGGTCATTTAGACAGGCACACTTTATAGTTATTAAACACACTCTTACATGATCATGATGCTTAATTGTGTTTTATCGGAACAATATATATAACTTTAAGTAAACGAGTTAGATTTTAAAAGACAATATGAATCCCTATGGTAACCAGCTGGGCTTCACTTTTGCTGATTTTCTATCTTAGTTTTCATCAGGAAGAGTTCATACATGCAATACAAAAGGAAAGAAACTCACGGCATCCACAAACGTCATGCTCTGCAATACAGTTGATGTCCTCTATCTTTACAATTCAAAGTTCTTAAATGTTCCTTAATGATAAAAAAAAATCTACCTTCAATATTCTTTCGTTACAAAACTCAAACAAACATATGATCTACGTAAATCTTGACTTATGCTCCCACCTAAGGTTTATTGCTTGAGATTTATCTGCTTATTGAATGTTCAGATCCTGATGGTGCGTGAGATAAGTAAAGGAGGTTACTAAGTAATATAAACGTCAACAAAATGTCGTGCATAACAAATAGTAGAAGGAATAGTTCATGCTTACCACGCATTGAGGTTAAATAACTATTTTTCTGCAGACAGGAGTTATATCTACCAATTTTTAGATAATATGGTTCATCAGACCTTAGAGAAAATACACTCTTTTCTAAATTCAAATTAGAGGTACTTTACATCAAATACAAACCGATATAATTGTCAATGATATTTCTAAAACAATATAAACCACTATTATAATAAAACCAAAACAAGGAACCGATCTTTTTTGTGTATACATAGCAGAATTTTTTTCCTGGTATATACAGATCTAAGACCGCGAAAATATGTTGCTAGTATAGGTTCATATGAATTTAACAATTACAGCTTCTCAAATAGAATAGTTGTTTAATAATGTATAACCTGTTCCTTTAAATGCCTGTCATGAATATGCCTTGTTGTTGTCCATTGGTTTGATGTGTTTTGTCATTTGATATCGCCATGTGATTAGGAACTTTCCGATTTATTTTTCCTCGGAGTTTGGTATTATTGAGATTTTACTTATTCCTTCGTCAGATATAACGAGCACTGCACTAAAGGATTTTCCGTTTTTAGTTTTCCTCGGAGTTCGTTATTTTTTGTGATTTTACTTAATACACTATAGACGCAAATGCTACAATCTCCTACCTTTCTTGAAAAAAGTGAATAACAGGAATATGACCTGTTGATTGTGATAGGCACAATTACAAGATATATCTCAATATGCACCAGGTTCAATGAAAAAGATATATTTTGAAGAATGATCTTAATTTTTATCGATGGAATCGTTTTAGGTTTCTAAAGGTACATTGTGTACTGTGACACCATTCGTTTTCTGGATAACTACAAATTATCAGCACATAAATATTGTTCACTTTTCTTGAGCTTAATTGTTACACTTTTACATTAAAGTAACAAGCTAAAGTCACTCATAATTCTATATTGAGAAGCTGTTGTTTTAAATGTGAAGTTATGTAAATGTTTTGTAAGAGGAGAGACATTAAAAATACTATATTGTCTATAAAAAAGTATTAAATCTGCTGAGGATTAAAACATTTATAGACGAAAAGAGAACTCTCCGACAAAAGATCTTTGATTTACTGTGTTGACCTTTAGGTTTAAAATATCAAGAACAAACATGTTATATGATAAGATTATATTGGTACAGTAGACTGTTAATTATATTCTTTTAAATCTGTTACTTGCAATATCTCCTGTCGATAAAAGCATTTCTAAAGGTTGAAGAATTAATGGCAAGAAACAAACACAAATAAAATAAAATGAAACAGCAAGCTTATTGGAAGGAAGCTAAAACTGAAAAGAATATTTCAAGTTTGACTAATCTGATGATAAAGTGCATGCATTAAGTCAAATCTTTCTCATTTTGAAAGCGCTAGAATGCTTTGGTTATAATGTTGGAATTGTGAAAATGATGTTCTTCCACAGATAATATCATTGCTAAGAGTATTAACGAGTCGTAGTGAAATGTTTATAGTGCATATAGCACATTACAGGTAGAACGATTAAAGTATCAATTAAGTGTTGAAATAGTTAAAACAGATATTACCATGTTATACATCAAATGATCAATTACAATCTAATAAGAAACAAATTAAATAGCCTCTAAAACATAAAAAGAGTTTAGCCCAGTGCGATAGTCTCTGTAGGTGAGACAAAAAATATTAATAATACAAAAATTCAATGCTATGCAGTTGAGTAAATAGCTGTGTTGAGATAAAATAATTTGGAAGATAGCGGAAAAAGAAATTCAGTATACCAGTATCTAATACCAATAAGAAAAACTAGACCTGAAAAAATTAAAATCTGACAGAGCCATATACTTGAAGGTATTCTGATACAACATTTACAAAATATGTGTCTCCTTTTTCTTTCCACAAGCATTCATCATGCTTAAAATTTAAGAAAACATTAGGAAACGTAAATCTACGATCTTTGATAAAGCCTGTCACAGATAATAAGACCGGTTGACCCGGCAACTTTCCTTTGGCAAAACAGAAATCAATGACCTCAATTAAAGCAAAATCCATCATATAAATAATTTCACCTGCGAAACTTCTCTCTTAGATAAAATCCCAAAACGGAAAAATCGCATTACTATAACTGCTACATAACCGAATCAGATATCGGATAAGCATTTATTATATACTACCAGGTCAATGAAAAAAGAGAAAATCATGAACAATCATTTAATGTTATAGTTAGTTTCTATGTACGTTGGCGTTTTGCAGTTAAGTTTTTCCGTTGTTTCGTTGTTTTTCTCTCATAGTAGGTGTGTTTAACTCGGATTTAATTTGTAACCCAGATGTGTTGTATTTTGATAAATCAAAGATTTTTGAACAGCGGTATGATACTTTTGTTTTTATTTAAGGAATGACTGTAATATATTTTTTTTCTATGGAGAAATAACATAAAAATGTGGTGCACACTGAATAACGCACGTAGCGAGTTATTTAACAATGTGCACCACTCTTTTATGTGTTTTCGAATAGACATAAATATATTACAGTCATTTCTTATAATTTAATTCTAAATTCTATTTTATACCGTTGAAAACCATGAAAAAACCGTTGATGATGTCACATTCACATGACTAAATTATGTCTATGGGCTGATAGCAAAATAACGTCAGCCAATCAGATGACGCATTACATCCAAAATGAAATTATTTGTATATGAGCAATAATATGTATCATAATTGTCCCAATGCATTACATTTTACTGATTTGTCTACCAGGTGCTCCAAGAATCATTTTCAAAAACTTTTGACCTTGATTGTATCAGCAGTCATAGACGGAAGAGTTACTGTTAAATCACAAACTAAAGAATACTCAGATGTGGTTACTAAAAATTTCAAAAGATATTATTTAGTACATACAAGTTAAGCTTTTCTTTTACAACACTGTAAACACATATGATTTATCTTCCCATGATTTCACATTTTAGCCTTTACAGATTAAAATAAGATCTTCCTTGTGTTATAAAAATGAATGAATAAGGTAGAATTTGACACATTTGAAGAGTACTTATAGACCATACAGAAAATGAGTAAAAAATTGTAGAAGTTCTTCCAGATCAGGGAGTGTTTTAAAAATGACATGTAGAGAGTTACAGTTTTTCTCAAATTTTAAACCACATTGTGTGGATTAACAGAAATTACTCAACACAGTTTCCAGATTACAAATGTTCGTTGAGCAGTTCCAAAGACGTAGTTTATAATTTAAATAATCTCTTCAAATTGTCTACTGTATTAAAAGATTTTGTGAGATATGTATTGTTCCGTCTTTCAATTTTTATGTTGAGTTTTTCATATTGTCGTTTGTCTGTCTTCGTAAATGTAAAATGAAAAAGTATCAGCTGAAATGTTTTGAAATACAAAATATCCAATGTGAAGAAGTCAACAAAACACAATGCATTTTCATAAGGGAAATTAACATAAAATATATGTACAAAGGGAAGCAACTTTTTTTCCGTTTAAAGTCTACCACAAGAAACATTTAATGAACAAACTAATTGTGTCTAGTTATTGACGGTCGTACTTTGACCTATAAATGTTCGCATAATTGTCATTAAATATTTGTATTGAATTCTGAATATCTGGCGGGGGTAATTTAATGCAAAAATATGTAATTCAATTCAAATCACATAAACCATTTATAAGAAGAAATGAAGAAAACAAACAAGTATGAGGTAATCCTTTGTACTCCTAAACGGGCGAAACATGAATAGCTTCCCCAACTATTTATGACTTATTCTTGCTTTGTAATACATATAGAATTATAAGCACATATTCATCTCACCACAGTTGTGTAACAAAATATGGTTGATGATATAATATATTATTTTATTTACTTTAACAACTCAATTTACAATACACTCTTTTTGAATTCAAAGTAGAACTAAAATACCACCAAGTGCCAAATGAAAAATTTGTAAATTTGAAAGATCATGCATTACATTTATATAAAACAAAACATTTTTTTTGCTCCTCAGGGCGAAATAACAACGAAGCTATAAATATCAAGTTTAAGTAACATGTTTATTTTATTATCGTGTTTATGAAGTTGCTTTTGTCTCTACTTGATCGATTTACGGGTTTTGAACATCCATAAACTACTAACTGTCCTCTCAATGTAATAGTACATCTGAACTATTAACTCTCGTCAAAATGTAATAGTACATCTAAACTATTAACTATCGCCAACATTTAATAGCACATCAATGACTAGCTAACTGTCGTCTAATGTAAAATTACATAGGTAAACTACTAACTGTTATCTCAATGTTGTATTATACGTTCCTTCATCAAAAGTAAGTGTTCAAAGCTTATTTTGTATATAACTGATGTTACAGTATACAATTATATTCTTCGTACGAATGATTGAATTGAGAATAGATTTTTCCCGGTTCAGCAGCATCGCGTGAAAATTTCCATAATTTCGTATTTATAATGGTAATTTGTTCATCATATTTAGGATGAAATAGTTTACTTTTTAATAAACTTAAGGACTAGCTTTCTATTCGACTGAACGTGTCAGACTTAAAAATTGTTAGTTTTACATACAAACACAAGTCACAAGGCTTACATTTTTACATGCATATTCCGAAAGTTGTTTTTCATATGCACATTTTTTTATGATATTTTTCTTCATTGAATGAAAATCTTGCTGAAAAAATCTTTTATTGTAATTATTAGCCTTTATTCAATAAAGTTAATGATGGTATGTTTGCTGACCGGGAGATAACACCAAAGACAGTTCCGTAGAGTCAAACAAGGCAGATTATTTCCATATATAAACCAGTAAAGCGAGCACAATCAGGAGACATCAAGTGATAAAAATTATAAGTTTAACTGTTTGCTTAGCAGTCACATTAAGTGATAATAATTGGTTGTTTAGTGTATGCTTAGCGCAAGGTGACACCCGTAGACAATGTAGACGAGTGATACATCAACGATTCTTGCCATAATGAGCAAAGTAAGCAGTTCTAGTAGTACTGAACTGGCGGAGATGGCGCATAGAAATCGTGCTGAGACAATGATCACCGTGTCTCAACACAAAACCAAGCGATTCTTAACAAAATTAAGTGATAATTAGCGAATCTATAATGAATGAAATGTAGGAATCAACCCTTTTTTGTTGTTGCAAAAACCAAGTTTATCATTTCAGTTGGCCGACGGTGTGTAAGGGTTGGGGAACACTCTCTCATTTGTTAGTTTCTAATAGCAAGTGATGTACCTTTTTCTTTTTATTGCACTCCTGATTTGCATACATTTATCAACATAAGAAAAACAATCTACTAATTAAAGTTTCTCAATTTAAAATCGTTACTGTAGTGGCATTTCCGCGCTGACCCTTTTTTTTACTTTTTTCTGAAAAATGCAAATGTTGTTTAGTTTAGTTTAAACATATTGTATCGTTCATACATAAAACACTTTAACTTAGTAAAGTCTTCCACAATACATACATAAATATACACATGAATGAAGATTACATATATTTGACTGAACCAATTAGTATTTTAGCATGAACATATACAACTAAATTACTTATAAATTTGAAGAATCGAATCAATGGATATTCTTCACTTAATATTTAATCGAGTGCTTCTATCAATGCTAATGTTGTGACAAACAATTTTAAATGATTTGTTAAAACAAATCGGTTTCTATAAACTTAATATTAATTAACAATAAAAAAAACATTATTTATCTCAGTTATCTCTCTTTACACGTGTTCCGATCCTCTGATCAAAGATATTTTACACAAGAGAAAAAAATAACAAGGAATGCTCAAGTGTGTAAATTTCGAGAAACTTTTATCTATTATTATATGGAAACTTATCATATCCGATTTTGTCGATATCTTTTTGAAATGTTATCAGAAATTGCAAAGTATTTCTGTGTCTATAAATATTAGCTTATTTCTGTATTTATCAGTGGAAAACAATGTGTTCACCCATGTCTATAACAAGGAATACGACAGGAGTTTTCTTTTCGTTAGATGTTGTTGACAGTGCTTAGGAGTTTGCCATTTTATAAAGGACTTTCCATTTTGAATTTCCCTTCCAATTTGATATCTTTCTATTTTATTTTGTACGATGTTTTACAAAGGCAATTCAGAAATCTTCAGTTTGAGATTAGAACCGCCTATATCCCAAGAATAGATTAACTTAGTCGTATTTTGCACAACGTTTGGGGAATTTTGGTCCTCAATGCGCCTAAACTTTGTACTTGTTTGGTTTGCAACATTTTTTTTATATAAGCGTCACTGATAAGTTTTATGTAGACCAAGGGCGCGTCTGACGTATAAAATTATCATCCTGGTAACTTTGATTGAACTGTACTTACCCCCTAAAACATTTTAAAATCTTGACATTGTAAGTTTAAAGTGTACTTAACCCATTTCTCTGACGTCAGTCTATTGTTCTAACGGTGGATTATTTTTCAAGAATCCACTGAACACCATGTTAACTTAAGATAACTTATATCACAACTTTTAACTTTCGATAAAAACCAGTGACTAATATAGGTTCGAACTCGCGCGTATTTTCGACAGTTAAGTCTGTAGTCTATGCATGATACCACTAGACCACGGGTGTTGACATAAATTGTTATTTAAATATCACTCTTATAGCGTATATATGCCAATGCATCTCAATAAACTGTATTTCGGCCTTTTTGTTATCTAATGAAATATATAAACACTATAAAATCAAGGAACTGTAGATATTACTTACTAGTACAATTCCTTGATAAAATAAACATCCATGTACACATTACACTTATCCCTTTTAAGGTACAAGGCCTTTCCCTTTTCATCATCTTTTGTTTTTATTATAATGATATCATACTATGATCACTTAGTATTTGTTTGATTATAAATGGTCCAAATATATATCAACATTTAACTGACTCTTATGTATTATAAATTATAATAAAGTGGCATTAAATACGACTGTAAAACTATTTCTTTGAATGTGAAACCAGAAACAAAATCGTCAACTTTAAAGTAAAAAAGAAATATAGATACCTGTAAGATTAAAAACATTATTTTGGTAGAGAAAAACAAAACAAGAAAAAAATCATTCCGGGTATTGGGCTCGAACTTGGCACTGTTCATATCACAGGTTTTTTTCCGGTGCCAACGACTAGACGATCACGGCTATGATCAGCTTTCATGACAGATTGCAAAATTGACATAATTATATATTGTACATTTGAAGCAAAAGCAGTTCTGCTTGGGTTTCAGGATGCGTACCACAAATAATACTAATTCATTAACTGGTTGACGATGGGTGACAAATGCAATAAGACTTAAAAAATCAAAACAAAATGAAAGGGAACCAGTTTAAACAAAACGTACATATAATAAATCAAGTATGACCAATCATAGTATCTATGTTATCAACAACTGGCGAAGTGGTGTTAATGTGAATTTTACACTTCATGTTTATAATTATTTAGAATGTGTGTTGGTTTATTTATCTTTATTATTGAATGTGTGTTCTAAATTCACTCAAACGGGCCATTGGTTTTATCAAACAAATGGAAATGTTTAACAACAACAAATGGAAGTTGTTAACGACCTTTTGACTGTCTATACTTTTTTTTTATCATTATTTGAATGGCTATACAGCCCTTGCACGGTCGGCTAAATGTTTACCGAAGGTTGCTAAATACTATATATGTAAATATTTAAGGTTTCTAAATGTTGGTAATTAAATTTTTTTAACTTTCCAAAAAAGATTTAAAAAAAAATATATATTAGTTATATGTCTTTTTGAATGAATTATAAATACTAAAATATAATTAATATAAATGATTTGTAAATATTCAACATTGAATAAATTAATCATTTAGAAATACATAATATGGTAATAAAAAGGGAAGATAACTACACATTTAAGTTAAATTGAACTTATAGTAAGTTAAATATAAATGTGAACCGTGTGGATCTAGTCAGTTCCAGCTATTAGACAATAAAACAGACAAAACACGAAATTATTTTCATGAAATTCAGTTGTTTGATTGTCAGATCATGAAACAGATAATCGTTTTACTAGGAATGGGTTAAGCTAGAGAATTGATAAGAAATAGTGGATTCGAAAACGATAATCAACTCGCGACTAAAGTCGCTCGTTGATTATTGTTTACGAATCCACTACTTCTTATCAATTCTCTAATACTTAATGTTATTGTGTCTTCTTTTTACCACGAGAAGAGGAATTTTGAGGATTTTTTTTAACGTGAACAATATTTTTGTTTTGTTCGGACTTGTATTGGGTTTCATAAGATGTAACAACTCCATTTCTGGTACCGATCTTTTTTACTGTATGATATATTAACGACATTTTTATAGACTCCTGTGGGGGTAAGACGGAGAGTATTGATATGTGAATCCACTAGCTTCGCAGCGCCATACATGCATGTGTCAATCAGAGAAAGAATCAAATTTAGGGTTGTATTTGATCATATTTCAAAAATGATGTACTTGGAGAAATTAGAGGCAGCATTTTTTTTTATTTTAGCTTATATTTAATATTTCTTTTCAGGAAATTTGAGGGATCACACAGTTATATACATGTCAGTCTAATTTGAAAGACTTGATAGCTAGACGTTTGACATTTTTTGTTACATTTATGAAAGTATCGGGATATATATTATATTCCTTAATTGTTTGAAGAAAGAATAAATAGACAATTTAAAAGGATAATTGAATTAAATGTTATGCCATACGTTAACCCAGATAGAAATTGTAACACTTTATATGACCTCGTGATACAAAAAGCAAATGTATCAAATATTGAAAAACATTAAATTAATAATTAGACAATACATATGCCAAAGAAAATAGACTGTAAGTTTTAACAACATAGGATTGGCAATTTACGAGAATGGTAGAGAATTCTGCCAAACGCGCAGTTACACAATATCTTGTATCACAATAAAATACATTGATCCAAGTGATGAAAAGCTTTCTTAGAAAATAATTACAGTGTTGTCTTAAATTTGACATATTTTAAGAGATTTTGATAATGTTTTACGAAAACAAATTCCATAAAGGTAGTCTTATTAGATATCAAGTTGTTCGCTCAGTTCAACAATTTCTGACTATATTAAGTTAAGACCTTCGAGAAATTTTAAAACGAGGAACAGCCATATACTTTCCGTATTCTGTGTCATCATCCCAGCTTTATGCTTTTTATTCAATCATTATGTCATTATGTCATTATGTCACATATTGATTGTAAATATAATAATAATACTATACATTAAAACAATCAATATCCACCCCGTGAAATGGCTTATGATACATATATGTACAAAAATATCCACTATTACATTTATGTATGATTACCTTTTCACAAAAATACCCAATTTGGAAAAAAAAGACAAATTAATGCTCTTCAACTTTGAACTGGTTTTGCTTTATAAATATTTTGATATGAGCGTCACTGATAAGTCTTATGCAGACGAAACACGCATCTGACGTACTTAATTATAATCATGTTTCTTTTGATACCTTTAATGACCAACATATATAGATACATCTTGGTATGGAAGGGATAAGTTGTACCTTATAATCCTTTTGATTTAAACAAAAGATATAACACAATGACATAATCAATATGCTGAATACTTGATTAATAACATATCAATTACATGTACGTATGTTAAACATGTTTTCCAACAAATTATTGGCATTTAAGTGAGAACCGATTGTGCCTCTCTTCTCATTGCCTTTTACACATACATTCAAATGAGGCAGACGTCATACAGGAATTATTTTGAACAAAAAAGAAAAGAAAATATCATTATTTTCTGGCTTCACGTTCCGGTATATTTATAATATTCTGTCACTAATTTACT
This sequence comes from Mytilus trossulus, assembly GCF_036588685.1. NCBI lineage: Eukaryota > Metazoa > Mollusca > Bivalvia > Mytilida > Mytilidae > Mytilus > Mytilus trossulus. The sequence goes on along the minus strand of NC_086376.1, from coordinate 70,559,000 downwards.
TTTTCTTGATAGGACTTTAATGAATACGAGACATCTTTTAAACTAACAGTTAATGATGGTGAAGTTGATGTAATTCCTTCGAAAATGTAACGGACGCCATTACAAGTTCGTTTACTGTAATGGAATATCTGTTTCGCAAATGACGACGGACATGTTCAAATTGTTGTAGCTACCACCCCGTCCATATTTCGACGGTGCGGTTTGTGGAGCAGGAACTGCCTAATGTGGTCCAGTTTCTTTTCTTATAATAGTTGGTGTGTTTTCCCATCTTTTGGTGACTCAGATTTGTTTTCGCTGTATCGATTTATGACTCTTGAACAGCGATGCACTACTGTTTCCTTGTATATCGTTCTGCTACGACTTGTTTGCTTCAAAGTTTTTTATGTGACATCTTTCTATTATTTTAAAAGATTCAGAAACGCTTTTGCATCTTATCACCATTTCAAAACATGATCAATATGAAAATCAGGACTCCAAAGTGAATTCAAAGAGAAGAAGCCCATAAAATCTTACAAAAACAAAATGCTCGATAATATCACCCAAATGGACGACTGTAAACAACTGTCAACACTTCGTTTAAACTGATTCATTAACTTTTTTAGGAGTATTATATCAAAACATTGCATCATCTAAAAGAGAAGTTATTCCTTCCTAAACTCTTACATATGCTATTTTGTGATATCTATGATTCATATCATTTATTGTTTCAGTGACGTGTACGTCTGTTATCTTTATTCATACATCTTTTGTCACCGTCAAAGTACATAAAATAAGATCTTCTGCACCCACAAGGTAGGAAAACAAGATCGTGTGTCCTCACAAAGTACACTTATGTAATTGAAATTAAGAATAAATGATAGTAATCAATCGTGTCTTAACTGTGAATAGATGTAAATCCTCTAAATTCACGATGTAATTACTTATCGATATCAGTGTAATTGTAATTCTTATAAAGATGCTGATGAAGCCAGCACGCAGATCTAGATAGTCTGACGTGAATACCGGAACAGTTTCAAAGTATTAACACTGTTGTTTTAGTATGAGGTTTTACTATCGATATAAAAGTACTCCACTCCCACCAAAATAAAACAAATTAGCCGTCAATAAAACACTTACACATACGTACGGACATGCACACACTCCAAGTGATTATGTATTGTTTCGGAATTTCCTTTGTAAAGAACTGCAGCTAACTATGAAGCAATGTAAAGTTAACAAGGGTTTTGAATGGTTCAGTTGAACTCCCCAAAATAAGTTGTTTTCCACCACAAGTTGGCGAACATTTGTGTCATAGAGGTCACCAGTATATTCTATTCAAAACTACCAAAATTCGTATCACCATGGCGAAATTTACCCAATATGACTTCCGATAGGATATTTGATCGACCAGAGTCAATACTTCTAATCGTACAACTCATTAGGTCACGCAAAGCTTTGAGTGAACTGCCTATTGGTACATAAAGTGCTGTATTTTGCTAACATTTATTTGAATGTTTGTATTTTTCTGATTTATACCATACCCTTTGATTTTCATCTAAATGTCTGCACGGATTTTTTTCTATTTTGTAAACCTCTATAAATTCATGTGGTAGAAAATATAAGATGCCTTTTTTCCCAATTTGACAGCTAACATGGCAAGATACTTTTTAATAAGAGCTCCAGGAAATCGGCAAAGGATACTGTAAATATATAACTAAATTTTCAAATTGCATGCTTTTACTTCATTTCAAATAATTGTAAAAGTATATAATTGTATCGTTTATGAAATACCGTTGCAATGTTATAAGTAACAGGGACATTTTCTTCTTAAGGAAGATAAATATTGATAATTTTATTTTATAGCAGAAAGTCATATAATTGCTAATATTAGTTATCAAACATATGGAGATTTTCCCAAGGTGATACTTCATTTTTTTTTTTGCTACAAATAGCAATCCACTACAAATTGGACCACTGTTTGGTTGTTTCTCATAAATGTTTTCAAAAAGTCATGTGATTGTTAGGAATTCGATTTCAACGGTGACGAGTGTATGACAAAATGAATTTAAGCAATAAGATAAAACATGTGGATTAAGACCTAAGCTCTAAATATGTAAATATATATTTGATGTTGATATTGTAATGTTTTTCCATTGTAGCACCGGTACGGGTTCTTCTCAATACTTTCCGTCTGAAAACATCTCTACTGGAAAAGTAGAGTTGTCATGATTTCAATAACACAAGGTCATATCATATCTTCAAGGACATTTGCACCATTTTTTTCTAATGAGCTAGGTCAGCGTTGAAGCAATAGGAAACACAACTCACGGGAGATAATTGAGGAAACGTCATACATAAAAGTGTAGAAACAGACAGTAATAAAAACTGAAACAGTCAAACCTCTTATGATGACAAGTTTCTCATACCAACAATATGGTTAGATATAAATAGAAGAGTTTCTACATTTTACATTTACTTACAGATTATAATACAGATAAACAGCTTTGCAAAAAACATGCTTACATAATATGACTTTCAATTGAATAGATTTTTAGGAAGTAAGATAAAAGATAAAAGGTAATTGTCATTATGAAGTCATGATTTTCTTCTTATTTTTTTTCTCACAGAATTGCAGTGCTGTTTGATAGCGAGAGTTTTGTTGCTGACAGGAAAAGTATACTGCTATTCAATTGTCTGTTTTTATTACACCGATTCATTTACCATTACATCATATTTTATAACGAAGAGAATAATGACATAATCTTTTGATGAAGTTAATATTTGAGAATAAACATTGTTACTCTATATCAGTTTCTAAGGTTTCTTCGGTAGAGCCTTATTAGACGTGTCCAGCTCTTACACGAGCTAACAGACAAATATTACATAAGGAAGTGAACGATCTAACTTTTATAATATATATTTTTCTAAGAATAATGTTTACTATTCTGATATTATGAAGAGGAGATCATTCATTACTAATTGCTAAAACAAATAAATGAAGTTATCAGAGTGCAGAGGACTAAATAAAGATGAGCTATTATTTTCGAAAACAAGTAATCAGATAACATGACACGAAATATAACAAAACACAATCTATTTTGTTATTTAATCAAGTAAAACAAAAACTAATGGAATTGCATCTAATTCAGTATAAATTAGATGATCATAATATTTTGTAATATAATTCATTAGTAAAATGTATTCCTTTTGCGTAGTCGCAATTATTCTTAAACGGGGAAATGCAAGGCTGTGCCGAGCTATTTCCCCGTATCGGGCCGAATCCTTATATCTTTGATAGGTCAAGTCAATGCACTATTATTGTCTTTATATTGCAATCTAAAACAATATTTTCAATGGTTGTTTAATGCGTGAATGTTATTTATTTGATTTGAATATTTGGGAAAATCCCCTTTAAAAAGGCCTCATATCATGCTCGCGGAGAAATTTACAACACAATGAAATATACATATTTACCAGTTGAAACTGAGACACTCGATGGTAAACGAAATCGTTTGAGTATTGATTTAAAAAATATCAACTATAAGCATGAAACATAATAATTAATAGGTTGCAAACAAAAATTATTAACAAATGAAATATATGTTTTTCCAATAATTGCAAAGAAACAAGGTTGAGTCGATCCACGCATCGTTGTATGCATTGGAAACAAGAACAGGTTGAAGAGGTCGTATGAATAATTAAATATTATTTCGGCATTTTCTATTTAAATATTCATGAGGAAAGTAATATCTGGTCAGTGACTGTATATGACATAGAAATATACAGTCAACGCATTTTGACTGCTCAAATAGAACGAGTGCAGTGTAAAGTGGAAATAACCCGTTGGTAAATGAAAACACATCCTTCAAGGCTATTTTAGAATTTGAACATTGTCTGCCTCATACAAAAGCATATGCTACATTTGTAATTACAACAACCCTTTTCTTTTTTTATCACAGCCTAAAATATGACTTATTTTTGTGCAGAGTGTATTACACGAAAAACATCTAAGTCTTTACAAGGAATTTGTATTGCTGAGCTTTACGGTTGGTTTCAAGTGTTTTGTAACCTGTTATTTATCTTTCTCATTATTGTTCTTTCTGTAATAAGCAGAACAGTACAGTTTTAAAATTTTCTTAAATATCTTTTTCGGTACAGATGTAGAGGAAAACAAGTCTGCCGTTGTTCAAATCTCACTATTCACTAAGAAGATACAAATCAAGAAAAAAGCTTTATTGATTGATTCCAATTCACTGATGGGTAATAAGCCCATCTTTCAGCAATATTATTCTCTTACGTGGCGGTCAGGTTTTTTTTTATGCAGAAGGTCGACGTGTCCAGAGAGAAATACCGACCTTTTGTAGAAAAACTGACAATTCTAGTCAATAAAGAGTAGATTAGCTAGTTAAATGACAGTACGACTACATTAACCTATAGGCTCACCGTTATACGGGGACGAAGTCCCCAATAACAGTAGAAAATTCAATAAAAAAAAAAATTCGGGAAAATTTCCCGAATTTTTCATTGTACTAATGAACTCAAAATCGTTCAATTTTTTTTATGTCATGTTTTGAAATTCCGGACCTGCGCAGAAATCTACAATGTACTTCCTTTTTCCGGTCTCATATGTATGAAACTTTGAGTAAAATATATATTTATCAGTCTAGCAAAAAATAGGAAGGAACTAAATACCAATTTCATTTTTTAATAATTTCCTTGATATGAAAAAACGTTACCTGATGAAAGCGTTCCTTTGTTTACATTGCATATGACGTCATAACTTAAATAACGTCACAACTAAAATCCCTAACAACAGAACCAAAATCGGAAACGTTACGGTATTTCCGGTTTTTTTTTTTACAAATACTATGTATAAGTTACAAAATACAGACTTCGGCCCCATTTACAGGTAATGCCTGCCTCATATTATATTTAATGACAGGAAATGTTATATGAAGTTAAATAATTAAATGTGGCATGATTGTCAATGAGACAAATCTTCAAAAGAGACCAAATACAAATTATCAACTAAAGGCCACCCTATGGCATTCAACAATGAGTAAAACCAATACCAGATGGTATGCTATGTAGTTTTCGAAATACAGAGAAGGCCCTTTTTATTGCAATATTGAAATATAGCACAAAGCAAAACAGACACCCAATTTCAAACTGACAATAACAATTAAACATATAAAAAACAAAAACAGAATCAGAAATTTAGCACTCCTGTCTGATATCTGTTGAGGAGAATGCAGTAATTATTTATGAGAAAAATATTTCAGAAAAAAATCAAATCTCACCAAAGATATCACCCTTAAATCATTGTAGTTTTGTCTACAAAATACTTCTCAAAGAAGCTCGAAAAAATATAGAAAGCATTCTCTCATTATACTGGGTATACATATATCTCAATAAAATCATTGAGAAGAACTTATATATATAAATTATGCTGTCGTTCAGATATCGGACTACCTATCTTTCAAAGGTTCGTATCTCTTTTCTCTATATAGAAACAGATGATATTGTTACAAATGCATTATGTATATGCTTCTTTGTTTAAAAATCACTTTCGTATCAAATTGATGATTAGATAATGTTTCATTTCATTTTTCATAACGTTGATAATATAAGAATAAAATATATCACTTATAATGTAAAATAAGAACAATATGCTTATATCCACTTCATTTGAACTATGGTGGAAAGTTGTATCATTGTCAATTATATCGCTTCTTCTTTCTTGATTTAATGTTATACGCAGGTTAAAATTATATTAATCCCAACTGCAGTGTGAGTTAATTCTGCCACAAGTGTTATTTACTATATGTACTTGCATTAGCATACGACGGATGCTACATGTACCCTTTCAAGATCACCTAATTAAACTTGATTAAAGTGTTAAAATAGTTTTGATTTTATAACGTCTTTGGTGCCCTGTTAAATGTTATTTATATTTGTTCCTGTTTTGTCTATTCTGTCTCATTTTGGTCAGAAGTTTAACAAAAAAGTAAAATCACAAAAAAATCAAGACAAAATTCAAACGGAAAAAACAAATTGTTTAAAAAGTACTAAATTTCCACACAAGGGAAAAGTCTAAAAAAGTTCAAAATTTATTTTCAATCTTTCAAGAGCTATTTATATGAAAATAAAATTTTCAGAGCAAGAACATAGATGTCTTATCAGTTAGTTTATATATTGCTTCCTTTTCCCTATTATGACTTAGGGAGGACTGAGGGAGGAAGCGCATGGCGGTTAAAACACGTAAAGCAGGGAACACTTGCCCCTTAAATGCATCGCGTCTCACTGCGTTTTGAGTTCATTGTATATATATACCCTCAATTTTTGTCTTCTACATCTATATATGAGATTTTGAAAATCGATAAAACAACAGTATATTTAAAATAGAAAATACGGGCACTAGACATTCTGAAAAATTGTAAAAATCAGTGATATAATGAAAAAGGTGTTATGAAAATATAAGTTACCAATATTTTATCATATCCAACCAGTGAAATAATCATAATTTTGAGTTTTTCTCTGATGTCACAAATGTTATTTAAGAATCAGAGATGTGATTTTGCTTCTCTTGAAAGTTCTGTTTGTGGTAAAAGTTACTGTAGAAAAACGTGCTACGCTCAAGGATATCACATGTCTATATTATTGTTTCTTTTGTTCAGGATAGAAGATTTGTCTGTCTATATTTTTGTTTTGATTTTTTTCACGATCTCACCTATATACTCTCCGATATATAATACATTACATGCAATGATATTTACTCCGATGTTTTTGGATCACAATGCAAAAATTCAAATGATTGAAATTCATTTTAAAGGATGACCTGGTTAACTATACACTCATTCTCAATTTAGGGTCGCAATTCTATGTACCGCAGTGTAAAAGACATATTCAACCAGAGATTTGTACATTTCTATATATAGTCGGATAGGGAATACCGGTGCGGAGATAGAAATAATTGTTTTCCACATGTAACTATCACAATTTAAACAAAATTCAGCTTTATGAACGTCAAAAACAGTATTTACGTTACTGTCCACGGCAAGGTATCAAATTATTAAAATCTCAGTCTCGTGTTATTTGAGTTATTTGTGCACAAAAAACTCTGCAGTTATTTGAAGAATGATCATACTTTTCAACTGATACTTGTATAATGCATACATATAACACATTTTAAAAAATAGATTGAAACGAACTCTAAATTTCATGTGTCACCAAAACCAAACTATTTGAATATTGTGTTTCTTAAACGAAGTTAGCACTGCATTAAATGTAGTTATAGTAAACAAAACTTATTTGTTTTATTCCTTAGACATATTGTTTAAGCTGACAAATATCAAATATAACAAAAATGTTCAGTTCACTTTGATTTTGCATTTTTTTCCATACCAAGGATCATGGTTATAAAAACAGGAGATATTTACGTGTTGCACGACACAATTATAACACACATCCCAAATGTCAACAGCTCTTAGTTATTAGAAAGGTGGAAGTATATGTACAATTTTTACATCTGTACTGTCTTCTACATAAACAGTAAGTATTAACAACGAATGACTATCCAGCCAAAAATATTTACGTTACCGATATTTACGATACAAAATATACCTTTGGAACGGACCCAGGTACTGATCATCATTTTAGCACTTTTCAAAAACAGCGTCTATGACGTCATTGTTTAACACGTTGTTTACAAGATTTTACGGCGTTACATATCCATACATGACAGTATAGAGAGATAAAAGCAAATAGAAGAGCAAGGTAACTATGACAATGTTTGATATTTATTTTTTCTTACGTTTTGATATAAACTGATGAAGTAGAAGTTTAATTGTGTTCCATGCTTAGTTCTTGTCATTTTCAAATACACTTTTTGTACTGATCATTTACACAAGTTAATTGAATGAGGAAAGTATTTACGTTACGATTGGGTAACGTAAATATTTTACAAATTATAACTGAATTATAAAGTGAATACAATAAAAAACAAGTCGTCTTTGTGATTTTAAAGTTGGTTTATAGATATATGATGCTAGTTTCAGTGGTTAAACTTAATAGAAATGAATGTTTTTCTACTGTAGCTTCATTAAAAAGATGCGTAGTAATGTTAGAATTGTCGTGGAATTTCACCATTAGTTAAGCAGTCAAATCAATAAAACGTGCTAAAAATGCATCTCAACATTTATAATATGCTATATCAAGATAACAAAATGAACAAAAAACATTACATACAAGTTTACCAATTACTACACCTAATCTGCTTTTGGGTCTAATTGTAACGTAAATATCAAAATTTTATTATTGCTTAAAGGTAAATTTTTTATTACATAATTATAACATACATTATGTTTACCTAACTAGACCTTCTTATTATTCATATCTTCGTTCAAAACAAAGTGTTTGCTAATATTGTTCATATTTTGATTTCACTAAATTAACATAAAACTAGAACATTATAGTTCAATTTGATGCAACATGTACTCCTTTTTCAGGTATACATGGCCAAGTCACGAAGTCAAATCCAAAAAGAGTACAGAGAAAGAAAGAAATTGAAAGATGGAAAGAATTATTTAAAGAAAGAATCAGCCAGGGTGATTAAATACTATGTTCCAGCAGCAGAATTGCCAACTAAGGAAAGAAAAAAAAGAAACGCAAGAGCAAAGGTCCACAACCAAACACATAGACGCAAAAGAAATGCAGCAGCGTTGGTTTTGAATGAATCTGTTACAGAAAGCAGTGGTTATGAAAGTATAGGTAGTCCATTGGTGGTAAAGTTGCCACTTGTTGGAAGGAGGAAAGGAGGAAAAAAGAAAAATACAAGAGCTTTAGCTAGAGCCCATGGTGCAATGAAGCGTTTGAAAGTAGAAAAGGAAAAGCTTCTGAAAAAATTAAAAGCAAAGTCCAGACAACTGAAAAGGCTCAGCACTAAGATTAAAACCGGAACTAGAAGGCCATCGGAACCTTGTACACCTAACAGCAAAACTGAATTAGAACTGAGAGAATTAAATTTGACACCCAAAAGAAGGGAGAGGGTAAAGCGAAAGTTAATGTTGAAGAATGTGGTGTTGCACGAAATTTCAGAAGCAAGAGCGTCAACTTCGTCCATGTATGAGAGACAGTCCATAGCTAGACTAGTTTCTGGAAAGTTGTCAAAGAAATACAGACTCAATCTTGCTATAAGTAAAGGAACTGGTATATGTAGAAAGACTTTGACAAAAGTTTCCACAAAGCGGGTTAGACCAGACAGACGTATTTGTGCAGTCAAACAGCTTGCTCTAGATGTCGAAGATTTCATGAGCAGAGAAGATAATAGTCGCATGCAACCAGGAAAAGGGGATGCAATTAAGATTTCGAAAGGAGAAAAGAAGCAAACAATTATTCTAACAAATTATCTTGCTGATCTACATAAGAAATTTTCTGCAGAAAACCCTCAAGTGAAAATTTCGTTGGCAACCTTTTGTCGTTTACGTCCACGCCATATCTTAACAGCAAAGTTCATATCCCGAACATCCTGTCTATGTATAAAACATCAGAATATGACCCTCAAGTGTCAGACACTTAAGAAATACAACATTTTCGTAAGAGAAAATCCAGAACACTTAATTGGTCAAAGTCTTGAAATAGAGCGTTCTATGGACCAGCTGCTAGAAAATCGAGTGGCTTATCGAGTATGGAAACAAGTCGTTGTGGAAGATAAAAAGAAAATGAAGATTATAGAAAATACAGTAGAGAAAAATGAATTTATAGAGATGATGAAAGTTGAAATGAATCAGTTTGCAAGTCACGTTGACAGAGTACGGTGTCAATATAGAGAAATCAAAACACTTAAAGATAGCCTTAAAGAGAAAGAAGTTTTAGTCCAAATGGACTTTGCAGAGAACTATTCGTGTAAGTCCCTTGCAGAGGTACAGAGTGCCTATTGGAACCAGACCCCAGTCACCATACACCCAGTAGTTGTATATTTCCGAGGCCAATCAAAATTAGAACACAAAAGCATCGCAATAATTTCTGATGAACTTAAGATAATTCATATTGACAAAGAGCATATTATTAACAGTAAATCACGACCTTAAAATGAAAATAAGTGGAAATGTATTTATATTTCCATGTCGGATATGCTATTACACTATTGAGTACAAGACAGTTGCAAAACATGCCAACTAACTTTTTGTTTTTCAAAAGCCCTTCTTACAACATCATATCATATACGTTGAACGTCTAGGGATATATCTAAAAAATACATTAAACTAATTTGAAAAAAACCAAACATATACGATACCATTATTTTTAATGTGAGATTGAGTCCTCCTGGCGTTTATATGAAGGTTGCCGGAAGACTGCTTACAATAGTCGGAAACCTTTTAGCTTTGTTATTTTGTTATGTATAGCATGAAAAAACAGAGGAATTAAAAGTATTTTTTTAACAATCTAATAATAACTTCGAACTGCTATCATATTTTGAGTTCTTCTATTTGTTTTTGTCATATTCAAATATCAGATACATCTAATGTTTTCGTCATCGTCTCTGAGTCTACTTTATTTTGAAGTTGATATATTTCTAGATTGATTGTTTGATTGATTGATGGTTGCCTTGCTATATTTTCAGGTATTTCATGGTATGCTTTCCTAAAAGTACCTAAAAGGATCAAATTTTCATGTTTGTCAATATTTTTAATCTGATTTCAGCGTTCTCAACACGAAGCCGAAAAACATTTAAAACAAGGTACCAGGGTTATAATTTAGTACGCCAAACACGCGTTTCGTCTACATAAGACTCATCAGTGATGCTTATATCAAAAAATAGATAAAGCCAAACAAGTACAAAGTTGAAAAGCATTGAGGATCCAAAATTCCAAAAAGTTGTGCCAAATACGGCTAAGTTAATCTATGCCTGGGATGAGCCTCAAAATAAAATGGACTTTAACAGAACAGTAAATACCGTGTTGTTGCATTTATTATTTAAAGCACATTTATAAGGATAGTGACCCGGATTTAATAACAAATCTTTTATGAAAGGTGTTATTTCAATGCATGGTACCCTACAAGTTTTATATCCACGCAAGTTTGACTATAAATTGCATTGTCTTAACTTCTTAAGCATAACAAATAAAAGGAATGCAAAACAATATATTTTTTTTTATTTATACCTTCATTTTAATTCTTATCATCTGTAACAGAAGTTTAGCATATTTATTCCGTGCATAGTGATAAGTATCTCCATAAAGATAGTCATATGGGAATACGTGAAGTCTGAATATACTTGATGACTTATGAGAAATGTATTTTATTGAATGTAATCTAGACAAAGCCGAACTTCTAATGTTATTTTTTATTACTTTTTGCTTCATTTTATTACAGTCTTTTCTAAAGAACAATGGATACTATTGCCTAGTGCAGTATACAGCATATTTTCTGTAAGAAACAATGCGGTCTATAGATTATGACAAAATGTTGATGTCGTCCGCCGGAAATCCGATTTTGGTTTTTACCTTTACGTTTTTTGCTGTTGCTCCTTTTGATTTGATCTTTTAATATATTTTTAAACTATTCAGTATGTTTAAGCTATTATCAAATCTTTTGTTTATCTTATACAATTGATATTAAAAGATTGTTTTTTCAGAGAACTCAATCTTTACAAAGCTATAAAAATCTTCGGTAAAAGAAACAGTTGTTCTCAATCATTTTTTTAATAGAACAACATGATATGAATTTGTTTTATTTAAATAAAAAATACAGCTGACAAATTTTTACTGTAAGATGCACGTTTTTTTTATTTGATTTCGTAAAGAAATCTTAATTATGAACTACGTCGAAAAACCTAAAAGACCCAAAAGAAACACGAAAAACAAAGACAGATTTATCTAAGGTCAACTTAATCGATGGTGTTCCAACTTAAGTTTCAGAGTATCGTTATGATACATCAATGAAGAATAGAGAATAGCATATTATAAATGTCTACAGTACCCAGATACTGACTACGGAGCATTTGACAACAGTTCACAACTTGATAAGAGTCCACAATGCATAGTATAATTAGTTATCAAAGGGTACCAGGATTATAATTTAGTACGAACTAAATGCTAGAAAATAAAGATAGCACTCTGTCAATTTCGCGCATTCGAACAGCTGTTGGGGATTTAATTTTATTACAAAATCTCAACTAAAACATTTAAAAGATAGGCATGTGTAAATATGTAATAACAATCAGAGCTTTAAGAGACACAAAAGCATGGCTAGATATATTTAATGAAACGAAAGAGATCATACTGCAGGGTCTCTAAATATGTTTAACTCTTGTTAGTTAGAAAAAAAAACCTAATTCCAATTGCAATATTTAATATTTTTATAATGTATAAATACCCGATTATGTGTGAAACACTATAAGATTAAAACAGATTAAAACAATCATTTAAAGGAGACCTAGATGGCCAAAATAGACCAGGAATAGCTAATACATTTTATTCTGAGGTCAAATTCCTAAATAGAATTTCACCGGATTTGCTATTTGGTCCTATGAAGCCCGATACATTAAAAGTAATTAAGCTTTAGAATCATTTTTAATAAATATTTCTAAATCTGCCGTTATATATATAATACGAAGGAGTTAAATCTCAGTTGTAGTACAAATTAACTCTATGACATGTTAAAATTGACATATGAAAGTCGTACTTTGACTTACAATTGTTTACTTTTACACATTGATAATCGACTGGAGAGTTCTTGCGTATGCAAAACTTCTTGTTTTGATATAGAATATAAACAGAAATAAGCTTCATTTTCAAATAGCCAAAATGTTCATGGTTAATTCCTTCGTTTGTATTTCTGAAATCCTTAATGAAAAGGATACAAACAATACAACAGTACTACAATGAAATTAAAGAGAGGCCTGACAAGATGAAATGTTCTGACTAAACAAATAGGGTTCTACATTACAATAGTAAATATATGTTTCATATTTATCTACACTTTCCCTTTATTTGTTTAAATGATCTTTTATGATTGTCTTTATTTAATGTAAAAACTTAGGTAATCTTATGCATGCTAAGAAATAATTTTCTCAATTGCGATGGTCATACGGGATTACCAGATGAATAAATACACTTCACGGCTTTTCATACCTTTTTTTTAAATGTATTCTGGTTAAACCCTGACTACTGATGATATGTTTATTACTAATATTTACATTTAGTTCTGTCTATCTAGAATGAAGAATACATATATTCGCTGATATAACAGTTTATCATATGTCTCCTTGAATAGAAATCATGTCGCCTAAAGATGATAAACAAGTTTTTCTGTCGTGAACCTTATCAAAGCAGCTTCTAAATATTCCTTGTATCTCTACGTTTGATATATTTTGAATTTAGCACAAAACGGATAAATTTCTTCCAATAGACCACTTTCGAGTTCATCCGTCACCGGAAAAAACTCGTCAATTATACACGCCTTTATGACGTCATTTACCAGATAGAGGGGGTCGCCTGTATCCCTGCACTATTTACGTTCTTCAAGCGTCTTAGTGATCGTCATTGTGTAGGATAAACTAGAAATAATGATTGTTCTGTAGGTACTTAATGACAATTCCCTAATGACAGCAGTGCTGGTTGTCAATTTTGAGAATTCAATTTGCCGAATAATTTTCGAACAATATAGAATTATAGTTTTCCAACCACTCGCTCGACATTGGAACGGAAGTGACGACGCCCCTAAACGCACAAATGACGGTGATAAAGGCGCGTATAATTGACTAGTTTTTTTCGGTGACGGATGAACTCGAAAGTGGTCTATTAATTTGCCACACAGAGAAATAACAGATTTACATTTATAATGAGGATATATATTGATATTAACAAACACTTCATTTGAAATATTTGATATAAAAAAGTAAAATCACTAAAACACTGAACTCCGAGGACAAAATTAAAAATGGAAAGTACCTAATCAAACGACAAAATCAAATCAAATGATAGTAAAGAATACAAAGAAACAGGTCTTGATTTTGTCGAGGTTATTGACAAACTAAATGTGATGATATCAACTTTACAATTGTCATCATTGAATAAGTGTGACATTGTTAGGGGATGATGCCTGCATAGCAGGAGACGGTTATCTTTTCTACGCACCCAAATCTGCACGTGTTTGAGTTCAGACGATTTCCTTTGTGTTTGGTTGTTACCTTCATTTTTCTCTTTATAGTCAATGTTTGAACGTTAATACATTACTGTCGCCTTAATTTAAGTTTTAGGATAAATGGGATAGTTTAGGCATCGTGACGATAGAGAATTAAAAAAAATGTAACTTGATTGATTTCTTTGTAGGCAAAAGATGGTTTCGCTTAAAAGTAATGCAGGTACATTCATCCTTGTATCTGAACTACCCATGCACAAAGCACGTAGGGTCCATAGTCCTATAATACGCCTCAAATGAGGAACTCAAAAGTTGTGTTTTAACAAAATATCTCTGTTTAGTGATATTTGACAATTTTCTATGGTAAACAAATGACTGAGCTTAACCATTTGTGTTGATTTTGAATGTAAGGGTGCATAAAATAAATGTGAACAAACTATGGAACTATTTAATGTTTTCAAAGTATTAAAATTTTAAAGATTTTATTGTGTTAAGAAGGGATTTTACACCATGAGGAGCCGCAACACGAAAAGATTTTCGGGGTTTGCTGATTTATGTATCATACATATCCAAGTTACCGATATGGACTGAGAAAAAGAAGAAAGTGTTACCATTACATCCTATGGAGAAACAATTGCGAACATTGACCCAGTTGGTTTTTGATGATCTTTAATGGTATCTTGAAATACCATTTGACAACAAGGATACATTGACTGGTGAAGAAAATGAAAATCGTTTTAAAATGTATTTACAAAGATAACGTAAAGAGTTGTTGCATTCTTCTTTCTTAGACTGTTTACACATCGACATTTGTTTTTATAATCGCTCTATTCTAGTTATGAAAGTTTTCTTTTTTTTCGATTTGAGATTTAATTAAAAACTCCACAATACTTGAAATAATGTTTTGTCTTCTGAAAGTCTAGTTAGCACATTTTAGGTGTCCTACATTAAGTTTTCTTGTACATGTATCCTGATTTCTTAAATTTGTGTTAAGATAGGCATAACCTTTTCAATTCGATATTATGTAAGACTGCTAACCTTTCCTAACACAAATTGAAATCAGTGCCTAAATTATAAACGATTGATGGTTGTAATTTGATTCACCAATATTTATTCTGATAAATCAGATCAGCCCAGTAACGTATCTGCCCTTATAAAATTGACACATATCCCATTTTATATATCCCTTTTTTATAAACATAATAAAAACATAAAAATACACTAATTTGACTATATTTTTAATGCAATATAATCAAATACAGTTAAGAAATGGCAAAAACAACTTAATTATATGTTAAATAGTAACATTTAAGAATGCATTTCTGTACATGAACCTCTCCTATCTTATTTTCTATGTTAATACCAACGTTTTCTATTGAACATATAATCAGAGAAAGCGAAATTGTCCAAAAAGGCTGTTTTTTGACATTTTTGAGCAACAGGATCAAGAAAAAACACATTCACAGGAGAATTTCATTTAATGTTATTAAAAATAATGCTGTTTCTGAATATTTGGATGAAGAAAAAAAACCCGTGTTTTTTTATTTTTTACGGGAAAAAAGTTTATCAAAATAACATAAAATTTCGAAGTACACCAAATAACCATTTTGACCCTTGAATTTGACAATTAAAAAAGAATATTTACTTTAGTTAACTGAATCAAATCATTTGGCAATCAAATACTTCAACTATCAATTCTGTTAATTGTTTTCAACTTTTGATGACCTCGACCTTAATATATTGACCTTCAACATATTGCCAAACTGCTAAAACTTTAGAAAAAATGGCATCATCGGAACTCTTTTTTTGCTATTTTACAATACAATGCTTCTTTCAATGAAGACCAGCAAAAGAACATGAACTTGGTTAGTTAATGGCAACAAAAAACAATCAGTTGTTTCCTAGGGTGCGAGTATTGGAAAGATTTAAAACTAGAGGCCCACAGACTAAATAGCTCAACTGGAGGCAAAAACTAAAAAAATATGTTTTTTTTTAAATTCATATTTCATATGCCATAATCCAAAAGATCATAAACTTGGTTAGAATTATAAGTTAATGGCAACACAAAAAAATACGTTGTTTTCTAGGGTGTGAGTTTTTAAAAGATTAAAAACTGGAGGCCCACAGTCTAAATAGCTCAACTGGGGGCAAAAAAAAATCACTCTTTTTAAAATTCACATTTCATATACCATAATTCAAAAGTGAGTCAAATTGTTATGATATCTTGAGATTGTGTAGTTTCCATCCTTCTTGTTTATTTGATCTTACTAAACCTTACATCAAGCTACTATATACATTATATTTATCTATAACAGCTTAAGAGGAAAAGTAAAATTTGAAAAAAATCAGAAAACATTGACATTTAAAACAAAAACCAAAAAAATGAACATTTGTTGAATTTCAGATATTAATTAAAGGTAACTATCTTTAATGTTTTGTCCTGAAATAAAGACAAAGACAGTTGAAGATCTTGAAATATGCTTCAATTTCAAACAAAGACATAAGTCTGCAATGTGACTGTATTTGAATTCCTATCAGAGCAAAAAAGAATGTATCCAATAGTACACGGATGCCCACTCATACTATAATTTTCAATGTTCATTGGACTGTGAAATTTGGGTCAAAATATAATTAAACTTGATTAAAATAGTTTTGATTTTATAACGTCTTTGGACCCCTGTTAAATGTTATTTGTATTTGTTCATGTTTTGTCTATTCTTTCTCATTTTGGTCAGAAGTTTAAAAAAAAAAGTAAAATCACAAAAAAATCAAGACAAAATTCAAACGGAAAAAACAAATTGTTTAAACAGTACTAAATTTCCACACAAGGGAAAAGTCTAAAAAAGTTCAAAATTTATTTGCAATCTTTCAAGAGCTATTTATATGAAAATTAAATTTTCAGAGCAAGAACATAGATGTCTTCTACATCTATATATGAGATTTTGAAAATCGAGAAAACAACAGTATATTTAAAATAGAAAATACGGGCACTAGACATTCTGAAAAATTGTAAAAATCAGTGATATAATGAAAAAGGTGTTATGAAAATATAAGTTACCAATAGTTTATCATATCCAACAAGTGAAATATTCACAAATATTATTTAAGAATCAGATATGTGATTTTGCTTCTCTTGAAAGTTCTGTTCGTGGTAAAAGTTACTGTAGAAACACGTGCTGCGCTCAAGGATATCATATATCTATATTATTGTTTCTTTTGTTCAGGATAGAAGATTTGTCTGTCTAGATTTTTGTTTTGATTTTTGTCACGATCTAACCTATATACTCTCCGATATATAATACATTACATGCAATGATATTTACCCCGATGTTTTTGGATCACAATGCAAAAATTCAAATGATAGAAATCCATTTTAAAGGATGACCTGGTTAACTATAAGATAATTCTTATTGACTAAGACCATATTATTAACAGTAAATCACGACCTTAAAATGAAAAAAAGTGACAATCTATATATATATTTCCATGTCGGATATGCTATTACCCTATTGAGGACAAGACAGTTGCAAAACATGTCAACTAACTTTTTGTTTTTCATAAGCCCTTCTTACAACATCAAACCATATACGTTGAACGTCTAGAGATATATCTAAAAAAATACATTAAACTAATTTGAAAAAAAAAACCATATAACATACCATTATTTTTAATGTGAGAGTGAGTCCTCTTGACTTTTATATGAATGTTTCCGGAAGACTGCTTACAATAGTCGTAAACCTTTTAGCTTTGTTATTTTGTTGTGCATAGCATGAGAAAGCAGAGGAATTGAAAGTGGGTTTTTTTCACAATCTAATAATAACTTCGAACTGCTTTCATATTTTGAGTTCTTCTATTTGTTTTTGTCACATTCAAATATCAAATACATCTATTGTTTTCGTCATCGTCACTGAGTCTACTTTATTTTGAAATGGATATATTTCTAGATTGATTGTTGGATTGATTGATGGTTGCCTTGCTTTATTGTCAGGTATTTCATGGTATGATTTTCTACAAGTATCCACCTTAATCCAATTTTCATGTATGTCAAGATTTTGAACCTGATTACAGCGTTCTGAGCACGAAGCCGAACGTTTTCACTACATAAGTCAAAAAGTCTGAATGTCAGAATTTGCCTGAATTTTTACTTGACATTCTTAATTTGTCTGCATAATTTTTAAAAATTCTCGACATAGTATTAGTTTGTCTAAAAAGGTTCTTGATTTTTCTTGACAAGTGTCTTGACAGTAATAACATTGTCTCAAATTTTTTCGACCCTTCCTATATCATCTGATAAGATTCTGGAATAGTCTCGACCAATTCTTGACTATCTCAAGTTTGTCTCGATCTGTCTTGAAATATTCTTGACTTTCTTAATAATGTCTGAATATGTCTTGACATATTCTTGACATTCTAAATAATGTGTGAATATGTCTTGACACATTCTTGACAGTATTAAATAAGTCTTGACACATTCTTGACGGTATTAAATATGTCTTGACACTATCTCAATAGTATAAATTTCGCCTGAACGGTTTATGAAATCTTTTGGGTTTGTGTGGCTAAATAAAGAGGAGGGGGGCTTTCGTGTTGGTCAAAGAATTTGTTCTCTGTCATCTTGATTCAAACTTTATTTTTTTTTAGAACAACCCCAATTTTTGTTTTTTCATATTTGGGTGTTGAATTTTATTATTTTTTTATCAACAAAAATTTGTGATAACTCCTTCCTGAAAAGAACAAAAAAATGTTTAGATCTATATTATGTATGTATGTTTGAGACCAATGAAATCATTGATTAAAAATTATAAAATTCAACCCTCAAATTTGAATAAAAAATAGAAATCATTGATGGGACCCATTATGAATACTTTTTTTTATTATTATTCCTGGAGTAGATAATAATTTTCTTTTAATCTTTGGAATGTTTATGGCAGGTCAACTGATAACATCAGGTAAATCAGTAATGTCTATTTGACAGTTGCGTGTATTCTGGGGTGTTTTATAACTTAATTTCATGGGGAACATCCTGTCCATGTATAATACTTAATATATATTCCAACAGATGACATTACGCACATTTTTCTTCTGTTAAATGAATGATTTTTATATCATCATAATTTGCTATTTATATAAACCACATTTTTGTACAATAAATATTTACCATATTAACATTGGATATTATGAATGTAGAGTAGAACGAGTCTACCGTATGATTGGTTTTAATCATAATAAGATATAGGAATCAAAATTTGTATTATTTAAAAAAAAAACACATTTAAATTGTGTTTATCAACAAACCCTCATTCAAATTATATTATACATTAGATTTCATAGCCATATTTGCATTTGTGAAACTATTTAAATACCCAAATTTTCAATTATTTTACATGCCCAACTTTCATATTTGTTGTAAGGAATGTAGCTTAAAAACAAAATATTATGTAAAAAGAAATAAAGATTAAAGTTATATTATGAATATTGGTCATGATTTGTAAAACTCAGAAATGTCAAGTAAATTTAAGACACAATTAAAAATGTTCAGAATATGTCAGGCCAATCTGAGAAAGAATAAGAATGTCGAGAATATATCGAGAAATTTCAAGACAGTATTCAAATGTCAAGAATTTGTCAAGAAATTTTAAGACCATATTCAGAATGTCAAGAATATGTCGAGTAAATTTCATACAAATTTGATATAAATGAGAATTTGTCAAGAAGAATTAAGACACGAGTCATACTTTTGGAGAATGTCAAGTAAAAGTTCATGCAAATCAAGACAAAAACTGGTCTTTTCAGACTTTTGACTTGTGTAGTGTTTGTAGCCAAACACATTTAAAACAAATATTAGCCTTTAAATAAAATGAACTTTAACAGTACAGTAAAAACTGTGTTTTCGTGTCTGCCTTAAACTGTTGTTGCCTAAGAAAATACATTTATAAGGACATTGACCCGGATTTATTAACAAATATTTTATTAAATGTATTATTTCAATGCATTCTACCTTTACAAGTTTTGAATCCACGAAAGTTGTACTATAAATTGCATTGTATTAACTTAGAAAGCTTCTTAAGCATAACAAATAAAAGAAATGCAAGGCAATATATTCTTTTTTATTTATACCTTCATTTTAATTCTTATCATCTGTAACAGTATTTAAGCATATTTATTCCGTGCATAGTGATAATTATCTCCATCAAGATAGTCACATGGGAATATGTGAAGTCTGAATATACTTGATGACTTATGAGAAATAGATTTTATTGAATGTAATCTAGATAAAGCCGGACTTCTAATGTCATCTTTATAACTTTTTGCTTCATTTTATTACAGTCTTTTCTAAATAACAATGGATACTATCGCTGAGGGCAGAATACAGTATTTTTCTGTAAGAAACAATGCGGTCTATAGATTATGACCATATGTTGATGTCGTCCGCCGGAAGTCCAAGTTTGGTTTTTACCTTTACGTTTTGTGCTGTTGCTCCTTTTGACTTGATCTTTTGATATATTTTTAAACTATTCAGTATATTAAGCCTATATCAAATCTTATGTTTATCTCATACATTTAATATTATATTTTTTTCAGAGAACTCAATCTTTAGAAAGCTATAAAATTCTTCGGTAAAGGAAACAGTTGTTCTCAATCATTTTTTTAATAGAAACACATGATATGAATTTGTTATATTTAAAAAAAAAACAGCTGACAAATTTTTACTGTAAGATGCATGTTTTTTATTTGATTTTGTAAAGAAACCTTAATTATGAACTACGTCGAAAAACCTAAATGACCCAAAAGAAACACGAAAAGCAAAGACAGATTTATCTAAGGTCAAATTAATCGATGGTGTTCGAACTTAAGTTTCAGAGTATCGTTATGATACATCAATGAAGATTAGAGAATAGCATATTTTAAATGTCTACAATACTGACTACGGAGCATTTGACAACAGTTCACAATTTTATAAGAGTCCACAATACATGGTACGAACTAAATGCTAGAAAATAAAGATAGCACTCTGTCCATTTCGCGCGTTCGAACAGCTGTTGGGGATTTAATTTTATTACAAAATCTCAACAAAAACATTTTAAAGGTAGGCATGTGTAAATATGTAATAACAATCAGAGCTTTAAGAGACACAAAAGCATGGCTAGATATACTTAATGAACGAAAGAGATCATACTGCAGGGTCTCTAAATATGTTTAACTCTTTATAGTTAGAAAAAAAAACTTTATTCCAATTGCAATATTTAATATTTAATAATGTATAAATACCCGATTATGTGTGAAACACTATAAGATTAAAACAGATTAAAACAATCATTTAAAGGAGATCTAGATGGCTAAAATAGATCAGGAAAAGCTAATACATTTTATTCTGAGGTCAAATTCCTAAATAGAATTTCACCGGATTTGCTCTTTGATCCTATGAAGCCCGATACATTAAAAGTAATTAAGCTTTAGAATCATTTTTAATAAATATTTTTAAATCTGTCGTTATATACATAATACGAAGGAGTTAAATCTCAGTTTTCGTACAAATTAACTCTATGACATGTTAAAATTGACATATGAAAGTCGTACTTTGACTTACAATTGTTTACTTTATACATTGATACTCGACTGGAGAGTTCTCGCATATGCAAATCTCCTTGTTTTGATATAGAATATAAACAGAAATAAGCTTCATTTTCAAATAGCCAAAATGTTAATGGTTAATTCCTTCGTTTGTATTTCTGAAATCCTTAATGAAAAGGATACAAACAATACAAAAGTACTACAATAAAATTAAAGAGAGGCCTGACAAGATGAAATGTTCTGACTTACAAATAGGGTTCTATATTACAATAGTAAATATATGTTTCATTTTTATCTACACTTTCCCTTTATTTGTTTAAATGATCTTTTATGATTGTCTTTATTTAATGTAAAAACTTAGGTAATCTTATGCATGCTAAGGAATAATTTTCTCAATTGCGATGGTCATACGGGATTACCAGATGAATAAATACACTTCACGGCTTTTCATACCTTTTTTTTTTAAATGTATTCTGGTTAAACCCTGACTACTGATGATATGTTTATTACTTATATTTGTACATTTAGTTCTTTCATCTAGAATGAAGAATACATATATTCGCTGATATAACAGTTTATCATATGTCTCCTTGAATAGAAATCATGTCGCCTAAAGATGATAAACGAGTTTTTCTGTCGTGAACCTTATCAAAGCAGCTTCTAAATATTCCTTGTATCTCTACGTTTGATATATTTTGAATTTAACACAAAACGGATAAATTTGTTCCAATTAATTTGCCACACAGAGAAATAACAGATTTAAATTTATAATGAGGATATATATTGATATTAACAAACACTACATTTGAAATATTTGATATAAAAAAGTAAAATCACTAAAACACTGAACTCCGAGGACAAAATTAAAAATGGAAAGTCCCTAATCAAATGACAAAATCAAATCAAATGATAGTAAAGAATACAAAGAAACAGGTTTTGATTTTGTCAAGGATATTGACAAACTAAATGTGATGATATCAACTTTACAATTGTCATCATTGAATAAGTGGGACATTGTTAGGGGATGATGCCTGCATAGCAGGCGACGGTTATCTTTTCTACGCACCCAAATCTGCACGTGTTTGAGTTCAGACGATTTCCGTTGTGTTTGGTTGTTACCTTCATTTGTCTCTTTATTGTCAATGTTTGAACGTTAATACATTACTGTCGCCTTAATTTAAGTTTTAGGATAAATGGGATAGTTTAAGCATCGTGACGATAGAGAATTAAAAAAAAATGTAACTTGATTGATTTCTTTGTAGGCAAAAGATGGTTTCGCTTAAAAGTAATGCAGGTACATGCATCCTTGTATCTGAACTACCCATGCACAAAGCACGTAGGGTCCAAAGTCCTATAATACGCCTCAAATGAGGAACTCAAAAGTTGTGTGTAAACAAAATATCTCTGTGTAGTGATATGTGACACTTTTCTATGGTAAACAAATGACTGAGCTTAACCATTTGTGTTGATTTAGAATGTAGGGGTGCATAGAATAAATGTGAACAAACTATGGAACTATTTAATGTTTTCAAAGTATTAAAATTTTAAAGATTTTATTGTGTTAAGAAGGGATTTTTCACCATGAGGAGCCGCAACACGAAAAGATTTTCGGGGTTTGCTAATTTATGTATCATACATATCCAAGTTACCGATATGGACTGCGAAAAAGAAGAAAGTGTTACCATTACAGCCTATGGAGAAACAATTGCGAACATTGACCCAGTTGGTTTTTGATGATCTTTAATGGTATCTTAAAAAACCATTTGACAACAATGATACATTGACTGGTGAAGAAAATGAAAATCGTTTAAAAATGTATTTACAAAGATAACTTAAAGAGTTGTTGCATTCTTCTTTCTTAGACTGTTTACACATCGACGTTTGTTTTTATAATCGCTCTATTCTAGTGATGAAAGTTTTCCCTTTTTTTTCGATTTGAGATTTAATTAAAAACTCCACAATACTTGAAATAATGTTTTGTCTTCTGAAAGTCTAGTCAGCACATATTAGGTGTCCTACATAAAGTTTTCTTGTACATGCATCCTGATTTCTTAAATTTGTGCTAAGATAGGCATAACCTTTTCAATTCTATATTATGTAACACTGCTAACCTTTCCTAACACAAATTGAAATCAAATCAGTGCCTAAATTATAAACGATTGATGGTTGTAATTTGATTCACCAATATTCATTCTGATAAAGTTAAGCCCAGATCAGCCCAGTAACGTATCTCCCCTTATTAAATTGACACATATCCTACTTTATATATCCCTTTTTTATAACATTACTTGACATGTTATCAATACTAAACTTACTTCGCTATCCCCTCTTTGCCATATTTAGACACGTTGATTGCTTTAGTCTGGTTTTTTTTGTATCACTTCCATATTCATTATATAAATTATCAGTTATTGCGACCGTCTTCCTCCCCCGATTAAGAACTCAATTTATATTAATAGAAAACCAATTTATTTTTCATATTTTCTTAGAATTGCGTCAGACATTTGTGACGATTTTTTATGCACTCAGACTTGTTCTTCGCAGTTACTTTGCAAGTTCCTTGTGCTGACCATAAGTTGTTCAAAGAAATGGTTGAATGCAGCTGACCCCATTATATTTAATTACATAGAGACACAATCGGTAAATATAAAGATAAAAAATAATTAACTGCAACAAGTTATCTGTACCAGATGAAACAAAAACATAATGTATCAAATACCGTTTCAGATGTTCTTCCTAAAAACTCTCTTGGATCTGTTTTGTTTTTGTTTTTTAAGAGCACGCCATTAAATTGAGATATGTATACGCCACACAAATGGGTTGAGAATATGCCTCCGCTGTAGATATTTTGTTCACAGCTAGAAAGTTAAAATCATCGCTTTTCTGTTAAAACAATAATCTATGAAACAGTTAATAAAAAAAACTTATCGGCACCATGAACATCACCAATGTCGGGAGGTAATTAAAAAAAAAATGTAAACTTTGAACATGCTTCATTCATATTGACCCTACTAATCTCATTCCATTTTTTATTTTCTTTGAGACAATGTACAGATGCATTTTCTTGCATTGTTCCATCTTTATTTGATCTACACAACCGATACTGTTTTATTTTATATATAATACTTTTAAATCATAATCATAATATTACGTGCTTGGAATTTATCTTTAGTTTTTTCGTTATTTATATTCATAAAACCAGGTATATATGTGACCCGCCATGAAGTTTCCACGCTTACGGAGGTAAACGTCATAATGCGAAAACGTCAATGTAAAGTTACGTAACGTAATCGGGGCACCTGTTATTGAAATCCGATTTGTTTAACTCATTAACTTAACAAAAATTGCATTTTTATCTTTAGGCATATATTTTGTTAGGTCTATTTTGCACAATAATGACATTGGATTATTCCCTTTTTAAAACAATAAGACATCGACTTTCATCGATAAACATTTGTAAAAAGTATCATGGTATTACTTATACGCTGTTTAATCACGTAGAAAGATACTTATTTCTACCTTATATATATATCGTAAATGACGTCAGAGAGATATACCTGTTAAACCGCTGACAACAACACAATACAGCGGCGACAACGTTAAACTTAAGGTCGTCATCATGATCTGATAACAAAAGTATTTTTTTTTTATCATACATTGCAATGTTAAGCTTTCCTTCAGTAAACTTTGAAGGCCGCATTTTGACCTATAATGGTTTACTTTAAATATATTGTGACTTGGATGGAGATTTGTGTGATTGACACTCATACCACATCTTCATATATATATATTTTATTTTGATGCAAAATTCTCTAACAATTTATTAATCAAATGATACTCGTTATGTGGATCGTTTCATCCAAAGTTGATTCATTCCGTTTCATTCATTTTGTATCCGCAAAACCACATTATATGATCTCGGTGAAACTTGTGGAAAGTCTACATTCTCTACTCCCTGGTGTCAGTTTGTACCTTAAATTTACTTTTGTCTGATTTGAGAAAATGATCAGCTATAATTATGCTGGGTTTTGTATATTGTTAGGTCATTTGTTTTCTTTTTTTTAAAGTTTCTATCATCTCATAGATTCAATAAGCCATGTAACCATGACGTCATCAACATTTATTTTCAATATTTACTCCTTAAAAACAAAATTAAAAAATAAAATCATAAGGAACGACTTTTTTTTCTGCCTTTAGATTTATATCCATTCATTTGATGTGTTTGATATTTGGTTTTGTTGTTTGATTGGGGACTTTCCGCATTGAATTTTCCTATGAATATCGTATTTTTTGTAAATTCCGGTTTTCGAAATGACATATAAAATATATGTTTCACATTATTTGTTATCATGTTACGCTGGTTAATCAGTATGCACCATTTTCATGTTGTTTCTCACTAGAAAGAAACAATAGTACAGTCATGCTTTAATTACTCTCAAATGTTTCCAAGATCAATGACAAGACCATGTATAATTAGTATATCAATTAATGTTTTTGCGATTTTATTGTTCATTTTGCAATTTTAATACTGATACTTAACATGTTTAACCCCGCCTTATTAATTATGTATGTGCCTGTCCCAAGTCAGGAGCCTGTAATTTAGTGGTTGACGTTTGTTTTTGTGTTACATATTTGTTTTTCGTTCATTTTTTTTACATAAATAAGGCCGTTAGTTTTCTCGTTTGAATTGTTTTACATTGCCTTATCGAGGCCTTTTATAGCTGACTATGCGATATGGGCTTTGCTCATTGTTGAAGGCCGTACGATGACATATAGTGGTTAATGTTTTTGTCTTTTTGGTCTTTTGTGGATAGTTGTCTCATTGACAATCATACCACATCTTCTTTCTTATATTAACCGAATCACTGGATCTTATCATAGTGAAAGACAAGACTCTAAAACAGTGCTATGAAATTGATTTTTTGTGTATCTTACTTTACATATGCAAAGTTACAAAACTCATAAAACAGTAGCAAGTAGACATGAACATTATCTCTTCAATCATAAAGTGACAAAACTAATGCTGATCTGCATGCATTAAGTACACCGTTGTACTTTGTAAAGAAAGAAAAAATAAATCAGTGAATCTCAGTGGATGCTTTCTGTAAAATACAATATCACGCAAAATGACAAAAAGGAAGATGGAATGGATTGTTAACAATTATATGTAAATAGATTCATACATGTAAGCCTTGAAAAGCCAGAGAATTTAACAATATAAGATGTGTGTTTTACATATTCCAAAGAGGAATTCAAATTTCAAGATTATATAAGATGAGATAGATTGAAAAAATCAAGATGTTACCATCAAAATTTAAATCAAACTACTTAGAAGGAATTATTCCTTTTATTAAGCAAAACAAACGTCGGCAGAAAAATATCAAATAATCATTATTCAAAAACTGAATTGTCAGATTTGAACATATTCAATAAAAGAAAATATATTGTCCTTTGCTGAAAAAATATCCTAAAGGCATAGATTACCTTAGCTGTATTTGGAAAAACTTTTAGTAATTTTGGTCCTCAATGGTTTTCAACTTCGTACTTTATTTGGCCTTTTTAACTTTTTTGGACTCGAGCATCACTGATGAGTCTTTTGTAGACGAAACGCGCGTCTGGCGTTTATACACAATTTAGTCCTAGTATCTATGATGAGTTTATTGTTACCAAATATATCATAGATATAAAAACTGTAAACAAACGTACAGAAAACAATGGGAAACACTGTAAGGTTATTGCCATTGAGACAGATAATTCTCAGTTTGATTACATTCATACTACAGAAATGAATTTGAATAGCATAATTGTGCAATTCAAAGATAAGACTTCTGTTAACGTCAATGTAATGTCTTTTGAACAGTGATACAAGCTGTTTATGTATTCGAAATACATTAGAAGTCTTCAAATATGTCTGAAGGAATTCAATACATAAATAAATTAGTTTTACCTCTGGTAGGGATATACCATTGCTGGAAAACTAGGGATTTTTTTGCATGACATTTATGTTAAAGGCAAATTATTATAATACATATATAAAACCTAACCGAGAAAAAGAAATCGTGCATTTCTATAGAATCCACCTCAGACGACACATTATTTTCAAATTCGATGTAAAGAAAACATTCACGTAAACAAATATGAGCTGTCATTAAAAAAAAAAATCGGATAAATTGCTTTCATTATAGTAATAAAAAACGGATTATTTTTCGTTCAATTTATTATTTATGATTTTAAAGAATCTAAAGATAAAGCGTTGACACACAATGACTAGGAGTGTTTTTGAAATTATTTCATAACAGTGTAATAAATTATATCTAAACCGAGGTTAAAAAGCAAAAACAAAGTCAGTAATACACTACCACATGTTCATTTACCTATGGAACCTTGTAAGTAGTTGTGTTTCAGTTGTTCGTTTTTGGTTCATCACAGACTAGATACCGTGGATTCGTGTTTTCTCTAAATACACCTTTATTGCTCTTTTGTGATGTCATCACAATTTACTCGATCCCACTAGTTGGCAAAGTATCCCTATGAATTAGTCAGAACAAGCAGGGAAATCAGATGTCCTTTATATTGAAAATTGCAAGAAATTGTCATCAAAATTTTAATCAAACGACTTCTGAGGAATTATTCTATTTATTTATCAAAACAAAACTATGACAAAATAATATCAAATACACCACGCTGTTCAAAACCACAGTACGAATCTATTACGACCATGTCGTCCTTATCACGCTGTTCTTACGACCTGACCACGTTCATTATACGACCATCATGTTCATAGTCATTTTCACATAAAATGTATGAAAGCTTTCAAGGTTTAGTTTGTTTGTTTGTAATATGGACCTCTTGTCCTAATTCTCTAACGGCGCCACAACCATGCTTGACACTTCTGTGTCATTCCTGCTATCGTTCACTACAACATCATCATATATTTGAGCTTGATGGACCAGCAATAGCTTGTGATTTAGGTTTGGTTGGCGGTCCGACATCTCTGCTGGATCAGACAAATATCAAATAATCATTATTCAAATACGAGATTCTAAGATTTTAACAGATTCAGTTTATGAAAAAAATGTCCCATTCAAATGATAATTTGATATATATATTTTTTGAAAAATATTTAGAGAAGTAATGAAGTATGTGTTTAAAAAAATGAATGGTGTGTAAACGAGATGTAAGAGAAAGAGGGGGGCGGGGGGGGGGGGTTGTAAACGGAAAAAAAGTAATTCCTATTGCAATCAATGAATGTTGTCATAATGACAAAAGACACCAAGAGGACAACAAACAATCTTTTACAATTTAAAGGCGTCTTTTTAATGAAATATACGGATCAGTAATGACATTTTTAAGTCCTTTATGGTTTAGAATAAGTTTTGGATTTTCAATTAGTTTTACCACCAGCATCACTGATGAGACGATTATTGTCGAAATGGCCATCTGGTGCTGTTAAATTGCTATCCTTAATGTTTTTATATATATCCTTAAAATAAAGACAGTTAACCAACGTACAGAAGCAGTCGTTGTGAGGTAAAGAAACATCAAAATAGTAAAAACCAAAAGAACTCAACAAAACCAAAATGGCGGCTTACTGAAAATGGCATCCTCCTCTGCTCCTGAACTACTGCAGAAAATATTTTAACGCTCACAAAACGCCTTTGGGCACCGATCGTGCTAGGGCTGAAAAGCCAGTCAAGGTCGTTAAACACTTTCATCATCAGTAGACAATGGGATACATTGTAAGGTTGTTGCCATTGAGACAGATAATTCTTTGTCTGATAACATTCATACTATAGAAATGAATTTGAATGTCATAATTGTGCAATTTAAAGATAAGACTTCTGTTAACATCGCAGCGTAATCAACTATCTTTTGAACAGTGATACAAGCCGTTTATGAATTGGAAATGAATTAGAAGTATTCCAATGTGTCTGGAGTCATTCAATGCATAAATAAAGTAGTTTTACCTCTGATAGGGATATAAAATTGCTAGAAAATTATTGCGTTAGCGATCTTTTTTGCACGACATTTATCTTTAAGGCAGTTGACATAGTGCAATACACCATAGAATCAACATTAGATGACACATTATTTTCAAATTCGACGCAAAGAAAACATTAACGTTTTATCGGGCAAATTTGCTTTGATATATTTGTTATCATGAACGGATTATTTATTGTATTATATATTTAACCTTTTAAAGAATCCTAAACAAAAGCGTTGATACACGATGGCTAGAAGTGTTTCAAAATTATTTCATCGCAGCGTAATCAGTTGTTATCTCAACCGAGGTTAAAAAAATAAAAACCAAATTAGTAAAACACTACCACATGTTCATTAACCTATGGATCCTTGTAAGTTGTTGTGTTTTTTGTTGTCTCAAGTTTTGGTTCATAAGGACTAGATACTGCGGATTATTTTCTTCTCAAAAGGAATATCTTTATAGTACTTTTCTTTGATGTAATGACAATATACTCGAGCTACAGCAGTTGGGCGAGTATCACAGAATAAGTCACAGAATAACCAGGGAAATTATCCAGTGAATTCATACATTTAGTCACATGATTGAGTAAAATGTACAGTTTTTAATTGGTTTATACGATTGTTTTATAAGTGTTCCTTTGATACCAATATCTTGGCTTTATTGGGTAATGGTTACCACGGTTTTAAATATTCAACAAAATAGAAGTCAGACATACCAAGAAATAAATTAGTCATGAAAATGCAATAGTTCCTAAATCCAACAAAAAATTGTACACACGAAAATAATAAATTTACATAATGTATTGATGTACCTTTCTGTTGAGCACTTCCTTTTGAGTGTAAAGGGATACATATAAGTTAGTGTTATATTAACATAATTGATATCTAACAAGAAAATGAGAATAATCATATAGTTTACTTCCGGCAATTTTGATAACCTTCAACGTGTAGTGGTTCGCAAGCTTTAAAGAACAAGTAAGCTAATTCTTTCTTTTATGCAATTGACTTTGAAGTTTTTACAAGCAATAAAATACAAAACAGATATACACTGCTGTTGTTCTAATGCACACATCAATGTGTCATTTGCAAACAGGATCTTCACCACAGAAGTTGTCTGTCAACTGTGACCTATGCTGCTGTTAATTCTAATTCACAGTCAACATATGTTGATTGATGGCTGGTTTCCACTTATAAAGTCTAAGCTAAATCGTAACTATGTGATTTAAAGACGTCCATTGTTTGTGGACTGTGTTTAATTTTGTAATTTCAAATTTACAAGTATATCTTCAAACGAAGATTTAAAGCATTAAAAATCAAAATTTCCCAAAAGGTTTGGTTAGAAAATCCCAAGTAAATCATGGTTCAATTATCAGTAAACGACATATTTCCTGAATAATAAAATCTATGTTCCCAAGAGAACAGGAAGTGATTATCCAGCTGATTCACTCAAGTTCACCGGACGTTTCTGATGTCGTTTGGTATTTCTCAATCTGTTTTTGTTTTTAGTTCAGCCAGCCTTAAAACGTTTATTGTAACTTGGAGTCCGTCGTCCGTCGTCGTCGCTAATTTTTAACATTTTGAACTTCTTCTATAGAACCACTGAATGGTATGATCTTACCAAGTATTATAATCTTGTATCCGATTCATAAGATATCATAAGACCCTATTGTAAATATGTACAAATATAAAAAAGAAGATATGGTATTGCTTTTATAGAACCGCTAAATGAAATAAATCCAAATAGTGAATGAATGTTCCAAATAAGGTGCTGAACAACATTTTATAATTTGAAGCTGATATGTCATTCAAGATGACTGAAAGGTTGGGAGTAAGTTTAACATTGGACCATATGGAAAAAACATACAAATGTTTCCTTCTAGAGAACTAATGAATAGAATAAAACCAAACATGACATGAACGTTCCTATGAGGTGCTGACCAAGAGGTGTTACTTTGTAGGCAAGCCATCAACCAAGATGTCCTCCAGCAGGGGACTTAGTTTATCATAAAAGCCTATTGGAAATATGTACACATGCTCATTCTAGAAGAGCACTGAAATGAATGAATCTAAACATCATCTCAATCTTTTTGAGGGTTTCTGTTATGATTTTAATCCATTGTCAAAACCAAACTAGAATTAGGTGAGTGACCCAGACTCTTACTAGGCTCTAGGTTATTTATTTATTAAAATGTATAGCTGTTTGTCATTTTATCTTTTATCTTTTTGGTCATGTAGTTGTATTGATAAGTTTATATTTTCGGTATCTGCTCTATCTTTAAATATATTAACATTGACGGTACCATTTTTTCTGCACAAGATGCGCATTTCGACAATACATGTCTCTTTAGTGATGCTCATGGCCAAAATATTGAAATCCAAAGCTTATATAAAAGATGAAGAGCTACAATCCAAAAAATATAGCCAAATCCGCGAAAGGAACCAGAGCTTTGAATGAGGGAGATACATTCCTTGATTTATAATAATTTCTAACATTTTGTAACAGCAAATTAAAATAAAACACTAAGTAATCCGCAGTAAATAATTCTTCAATTGACATATTTTTAACGTATATCCATTGAACTATTAAGCTTTGTCACTGCATGAAGTACTTAATAAACTGGTTAATAGTAAAATAACTGGTTGTGCGTCGGAGTTCACTTTTTCCATTAGCAACAAATTCACTGGAAACCTTGCAATTATTGCGGAAGAAATACACATATTAAGGAACGATCTTAACATTTGGAATAATGACATTGCATGAAGAAATATAACCCCATTTCTTTATCTGAATGCAATATCTATTGTTAGATTAATGTCATAAGATTACTGTTTCAATTTGTACTCCCACGCCGTCTTTATTATTTGTGATTGATTTTATATATTGCCTTCCTAAGCAAAGCGTTCTTACCGTCACAATTACAGAGGAACTATGAAAATGAGTTATTATTATAAAAAAAAGAAGATGTGGTATGATTGACAATGAGAAAATACTCTATCAGAAACACACTGACGTAGAAATTGACAGCTATATTTAGGTCTTCACTTCAGCAAATGAATCCTGCACCCGGAGTCGGGCTACAGTTGGCCTCTAAACAAAATGTGTACTTGTTCAATGAAATGTTTTAAAATTTTGATGCGACAGTTCTTTTTCAAATAAAGTAACTTACATTTTGTGATATGCTTCGGTTGTTTTCTGATTTTCGCTTTTATAAATTCCTCATTTCCATTCTCAATTTTATTAAGGTGTGGATCTATAAAAAGAGAGAACAAACAACCATGCAATACGAATTTACAAGCCAAAAAAAAAAAGGCAATACCATCCTGACATGAAAAAGGACTAGATAAAACCACTGAGTCTTAACTTTAACAGTTGTAATAGGCAGTCGGGTTTTAGACATGCCCATCAAAGATTTTTCTACTTTCTTGTTTATTTCGTGTCATCGGCCCCAATTCATTGCTTTATTGTTATTTATGATGAAGAAATATATAAAAAGAATGATTTTAACAATTGCATTGATGAAACTCTAAGAGGAAATACAATCATATATCGCAATCAGAGTATAATATTTATGGTTTAGGTTATATTATAAGAGTATTGTTTCAATCATTACTCCCACATATTTCGTTATTGTTTTTGATTGATCATGTAGATTGCATATATACCGTCTTAATAAAAGAAGTTCAACTCAACTCAAGTACATGTACACAGTACACCATAAAAAATATTAAAGATATTAATGAAGTTTAGTAACTATATATCTTCGTACTGCATTGGACAATGAAATATCGCATCTCGAAGTAAAAATGATTTAATCTATTAATATTTTGATTTCAGTTATATTTAATTTCATGTCATTGTCAAGGATATTGCCTACAAGACTGGTGAAGCCCCGTGGATGAAAAATCTCTCGGCAAGGGCATTGACCTTGATAGTTGTACAGATCACCACAGTGTCCATGCTTATAACAAGGTACCCCAGATACACATTTCATCTATCTAAGAAATAAAACTGCTTAAGGAAGTTCGCTTGTCATGTTATAGGAATTTGCCAGATTTTCGGAATCCTCTGGTTTTATCAATTTGAATGCCTTAAAAAAAACTTGCCCATTGGCCCCCTTTTTTCATAAATCTTTTACATGTATAATGATAAGCCATCTGTAAAAGTCTCATAAAATTTTAATTATTTTTTAATAGTTTTTTAGAACTTAAACTCCTCAATGATAAAGCTATGAAAAGTCAAGAGGCTGAGAATATTTTTCGCCAAAACTGCAATGGCTCATATCTGGAAAACAAGCATATTGACATAATATATAATTTTTTCTCTTTTGATTCCTTTATTAATTCCCTATCAATATGAACTCGTGTTTTGAAAAGTTAATTATTTTGATACTAAGAAGCGAATTTCCAAGGATACGAATACGGAAAACGAGATATTTTAAAACTTGCAACATTTAATAAACAGTTTATTTACATAAAATGACATTAACGGCACTAAATTTTCTGTAACAAGTTCACACTTTGACAAATAATGTATGTAATGTAATGTTCCAGGCAAAAAAACTTCGAAAAGCTAACGAAAGCAAATATACCATTAAAAAAAGGTATGACACAAATAGCAAAAGCCATGGTAAAATAAAAATGTGAAATCCATAAAAACTGACAAAATCAAACAATATCAATTGATAATGTAGAACAAAATCAGAGCAGGGTTCAGAGCTTTTACATGAAAATGATATAATCATTTATTTAAAAAATAAAGAGAAAAGCTGATAATAGATAAATTTGTATCAATTATCATCCATTTTTTTCGAACGTTCTTGCTATTTAGTTTGTGATACGACGGGGAATATAAGACTTTTATCAGTGATATGACATGCAGACACGAGAGTGGTGGCGTAGCAACCGATGATAATATCAGTGAAAAAAAACTCAACTAACAGTGACATCGAACAAGTGATTTTCATAGTTCGCAGACGTATAAATTTGTCTGTAGACACATGTTGCGTCTACATCAGACTCATCAGTGGTGCATAAACGAAAACCGTTTCAAATTCAAAATCAAAGTTAAAGTTGGGCGCATTAAACACGAGAAATCAAAAAGGTTGCTTTAAATTTAACAAAACACAACTATATGCCTTACGGAATAACAAAAAAGATTTTTTTTATTCATAATGAACTGGTGGTACCATCAGAACGAAGCATTTATCATTGAAAAAATCAGTTGTTATAAAAAAAAATTCATTAAATGATCCACCCTTTTATATACCTGACGACTGTTTCGTCTTCATAAGACTTACCATTAGCTATCGAATCAAAATAGTTGAGATTTTATATCAAACACGATTCGGAGAGCAATGAAAAGCTTAGCTTCAAAATATATGCCAAAAATTGATAGGGCACCTTCATTAAGAAATAGAAATACCTTAGTGTTTCATATAATTGAACAGGGAAACCAGTTGCTGCCAACAAAGAAAGATTTGTGATATTTCAGTTGAAATCATTCCCTCAAAAGCTTAATGGAGACCAGCTGTATTTAGATAATTGATCGGAATATGTTTTCAACAAATAACAATAGAAAATTTCCATTTTTCTAGGACTGAATTGCACACAACCTCGGCTTATTACGAGTAAAAAATAATTGGGAACAGCTTACAATTGCAAATCTGAGTTCATCAACATGTGTTTTTGTTTGTATTTATGTTGTTAGGTCCTTGGTTTTCTATAGACAATGATTTGTGTATTGTTCTTATGTTTGTTCCGTTTTCGTCTTCTGGTCAAAGATTTCCTTGTCTTTTCTTCTTCCGTAACATTTGTCGTGTTACATATATAAACATCTGATCAAAAGTCATAATCAATAGAATACCGTTAAAACACGCATGATTGTCTGTTATTCATCTTAGTTATGATTTAAGATTTCTTTATTCTTGACAAGAAGACATTTATAGTCATATTCAAAGTGCATTAGCACTAATGTGTTAAACAAAATATTCTTTGACGAAAAGGACATAATATAATGGATACACATGCACTTAAGAATATAAGCAACAATTGTATTATCCTATGCCATAAAACGCAATGTTTGCAATGTATATAAAGCTTTTATTTAAAGGATAATTGGATCTCATAGTTAGAGTTGTTAGCTATACATCAGATCATTCAACCCTTTCAACGAATAAAATCAAAGCTGTATGAAATAATCAGATAATACACTTTATTACTACAAACATGTTAATTAACCAATCAAGTCAATAAATAAAGGTTTAGTACCAGAATTACATTATAAACACGTATATTGAAATGTGAGAATATCATGGGACAACACATTATTTCTTAACATCATTGAAAAAAACTGTCGCGTTTTTTAATCTTATTTGGTTTCTACCATAGTTTGACCGATACGGTGTACCAGCATCTCCGTACATATGCATGCATAGAAATAACAACACGAACAGCTAAACAACGATTCAGGGATATTGATATTTTTTAACAACATCAAATGCCGGATCATTCTTTTCACAAAAATATAGTAGTAAAACAATTATTAGTACATAAAAGTTATGACCCTTCAATTGTGATTTATTTTAGTTGAAGAACATTTTGAATCGTAGATTGTGTCCATTGTTCTACTAAAGCTTTTATGAGTAAATTAACAAAAGTATACAATCCGACCGTTTGAAATTCAAAATCAAGGTTAAAGTTGGAGTGCATTTAACTCGAAAAATTAAAAAGATTGTATCAAATTTAACAAAATACAACTATGCCCGAGGGAATAAAAAAACTAGAGGCTCTTAAGAGCCTGTGTCGCTCACCTTGGTCTATGTGCATATTCAACAAAGGACACAGATACATTTATGACAAAATTGTGTTTTGGTGATGGTGATGAGTTTGTAGATCTTACTTTACTGCACATTCTTGCTGTTTACAATTATCTTTATCTATAATGATTGGCCCAGTAGTTTTAGTGGAAAATGTTAGTAAAAATTTACAAATTTTATGAAAATTGTTAAAATTGACTATAAAGGGCAATAACTCCTTTAGAGGTCGCTAGACCATTTTGGTCTTGTTGATTTATTTGTAAATCTTACTTTGCTAAACATTTTTGCTGTTTACAGTTTATCCCTATCTATAATAATATTCAAGATAATAAACAAAAACAGCAAAATTTTCTTAAAATTACCAATTCAGGGGCAGCAACCTAACAACGGGTTGTACGTTTTATCTGAAAATTTCAGGGCAGATAGATGTTGACCAAATAAATAAATTTACCCAGTCAAATTTGCTCTAAATGCTTTGGTTTTTGAGTTATATGCCAAAAACTGCATTTTACCCCTATGTTCTATTTTAGCCATGGCGGCCATCTTGGTTGGTTTGCTGGGTCACCGGACACAATTTTTTAACTAGATACCATAATAATGATTTTGGCCATGTTTGATTAAATTTGGCCAAGTAGTTTCAGAGGAAAAGATTTTTGTAAAAGTTAACTACGACGGGCCAGGTGAGCTAAAAATTGTGGTATACAAGAGTTATCTGTAATGGACTGGTGGTAATACCATCGGAATGAAACATTTATCATTGTTTGCAAAAAATCATTTCTAATGAAAAAATCAAAGGATCCACTCTTGTATCTGCCAGACGACAGCTTTGTCAACATAAGACTAACCAGTGACCCCTTAATAAAAACAGTTGAAACTCAAAATCAAAAACGATTTGGAGAGCATTGAAAAGCTAAACTTCGAAATGGGTGCCAACAAATAATAGGGGCACCTTCGTTATGAAATAGAAAAACCTAGGTGTCTTGTATAATTTATTAGGGAAACCAGCTACATGTACGAAAGAAGGAATTTTGAATTTTCAGTTGAAATCATTCCCTCAAAAGCTTAATTGACACCAGCTTTATTTAGATAATTGATTAGAATATGTTTTTGAATAGATAACAATAGGAAATTTCCATTTGTTGCTCCATTTGTCTTGGACTGAATTTCATACATCCTCGAATTCTAGCCTATCCCTAGTCGTACAGTACATGTCAATAATGAATGAGAACCGTTAACCTTTGAAAATCTTAGTTCACCATCATTTGTTTTGTTTGCATTTCTGGTGTTTGATCCTAAGTTTTCTGTAGAATATTATTTGTGTAAAATTTTCTAATGTCTTTTCCGTTTTTGTTTTCTAGTGAAAGAGTTCTATGTCCTTGCTCCTTCAGTAACATTTGTAGTTTTACATATATGAACGTCTGATCATAAGTCATAATCATTAGAATACATACACCTCAAAAAAACAAACTATTGGCTGTCTAAGATTCATCTGAGTTATGAATTCAGATTTTTTTACAATACCAGAAAGCAGATATAGTAATATGAAAAGTTCATGAACACCAATGTTCCTCATACAAAACATTTGTTGGTGTAAAGAACATTATATAATGGATACACATGTACTAAATAATATAAACATCAATTCTATTATCCTATAAATCAAAGTTGTTTGCAATGTATATAAAGCTTTTATTTAAAGGATAATTAGTTCTCATAGTTAGAGTTGTTTGGTATGCATCCGATCGTTCAACCCTTTCAACAAATAAAATATATAAAGCATGATCAAATCTGTATGAAATAATCAGATAATGCACTTTGTTACTAAAAACATGTTAATTAAACCTTTTGTAAGGTGAACCTATCTAGTCAATAAATAAAGGTTTAGTACCAGAATTACATTATAAACAAGTATATTGAAATATGAGAATGTCATGGGACAATACACGATTTCTTAACATCATAGAAAAAAGTCTCACGTTTTTTTTTGTATCACCTATAGCATGCATAGGTTGACCGATTCATTGTACATGCATCTCAATATATACATACATATACAATAATAGTACATTGACTTGACATATCAACGATTCTAGGACGAGGCTTAGAAACAGGGAAATACAAGTCTCTGCCGAGCTTTTTCCCCGTTTGGGGCCGAATCCTTATATCGTGAATATGTCAAATCAATGCATTATTATTGTTTTTATACTGTAATCCCTAAAGAAACATTTTCAATTGTTGTTTATTATGTTAATATTATTATTTGATTTGAATATTAGGAAACTCCCCTCTTTTATAAAAAAAAATCATATCATGCAGGCGGAGAAATATACAACACATTGAAATGTACATTACCTGTTGAAACCCGCAATCGATGGGAAACGAATTTGTTTCAAAATGAACTAAAATATCAACAACAAGCTTAAAACATAATGATGTAAAGTATGTAAACCAAAATATTAACAAGTGAAATGTGTTTTTTATCTAAAGATTGCAAGAAAAATAAGTTTGAGTCATTATATACATTGGAAACAAGAACAGGTTGAATAGGTCGTATGAATAATTACTTCTTATTTCGCCAATTTCTATTTAAATAATCATGAGGAAAAGTGATATCAGGTCAGTGACTGTATATGACGACGAAATATACGGTCAACGCATTTTGACTGCTCAAATAGAACGAGTGCAGTATAAAGCTATAAAGATATAAGTACATAAAGGGATGAGCAATGGTCCCTAGATTATAATTGTATCCCATCAAGGTCAATTTACTATTGATTTCAAAAAACAACTTTTAGTACAAACAAAGTTATAACCCTTCAATAGTATATTTTTTGTGCTGTAACATCATTTTAGGCTGTATAAACAGTGGTAACTTTTTTGTTGAGGAACAAGTTGGATCGTTGGTTGCGTCAAGTGTTTATAGGTAAAAAACAAAAGCAATCTTGCATAGTCTCCAAAATGGGTTAAAATATATATTTGTTTACGTTCATTATTTTGTATATACATTCGGCCACTGGTTTTCTATTTTGGATGGTTTTAGATTTGTCATTTCAGGGCATTTCATAGCTGATTATGCGATATGGGTTCTGCTCATTATTAAAGGCCGTACGATGATCTATAGTAATTTTGTGTTCTTTGGTATCTTGTTAAGAGATTTCCCATTGGCAATTAGTGGTCATTTGGATGCCCGACCCTCATCCTGGGACTATTTCTTTTTTGTTAATACTAATTTTTAACTCGTACGCTTGCCTAGTTTTAGATTTTTTTTGGAATTTTGGGTCATCAATACTCTTCAACTTTTAACTTGTTTGGCCTTCTAACTATTTTGATCTTAGCGTTACTGATACGTCGTATATAGACGAAACGCGCGTCTGGCGAATTAAATTACTGGCATGGAACTTTTGAAAACTATTCTAGGTACAAGTTTCTTTTTCTCTCCATCAGATCACTTGTGTTGGTTTTTTGTTTAAGTATTCGTACCTTTTCACACTACATTCCTCTTTTGCATCATGAAGCGGGTTTTTTTCAGAAATTTCAACACAGTGAAATTTATTTATCATCTTTCAGTGACTTCTACGTGCCAGTGATTGGTATACAGATGTATCATGTTATTGGTAGGTTAAAAATATTTACAAAGTGAAAAGAACACAGTGAAGAGTTCAGAACACACAACACCTGTTTATAATACTATTTATTAATATCTTTTTTTGTACTATTTATAAGGTAGCTTCGTTATAAAAAAAATGTAAAGGTCAAAATTGTAAAACCTTTGAGGACATACAAACAAATTTGGATCTGTAAACAAAATTACATATGGGTATGTGTAATTTCATTTGTTTATAAACTGGAAATTAACAAAGTTACCAACAACAGAGCATATCGTTCTTCAATAATACCAAAACATATTTACATGTTAAACCCCGCCGCAATTTTGCACCTGTTTCAAGTCAGGAGCCTCTGGCCTTTGTTAGTCTTGTATTATTTTTAACTTTAGTTTCTTGTGTACAATTTGGAGTTTAGTATGGCATTCATTATCACTGAACTAGTATATATATTTGTTAAGGGGCCAGCTGAAGGGTGCGGGAATTTCTCGTTGCATTGGAGACCTGTTGGTGACCTTCTGCTGTTGTCTGCTCTATGGTCGGGTTGTTGTCTCTTTGACACATTCCCCATTTACATTTTCAATTTTATGACACACAAGTTAGATATTAGATAATATAACAGCTTTTATATCGTATCAACAGTGCTTATTACCATTACCAAGTACGCTTATGACCAAAAAGAAGTTAAATGAGACTCAAATGCATGAAACTAACAAGACTAGTACGCAGCAACCAAAGTATGCTAAACATTTAAAACGTTATAGATAAATGAAATAAGAAAGGACATAACAATGACGTATAATAAAATAAGGAGATGTGTTACGATTGTCTAAGAAACATAAAAATCTGACTAGTGATAAAGACTACATACCATTTTAAACGTCTACAAAACACTCACGATTGGCGCATTAAAAACGTCAGAAGACCAAATCAACTAGTAAGCTGTTAAACATTGAAAACCATGCAAAATATTTTGCCAAATCTGACTTGGGTTACATATACCTTTAACACTAGAAAGATATAGACACACATATTCCTATTACAGATATATGAATATTTGTCATAAATCATAAAAATATAGATATAAACTTTTTAGTTTTTTTCGTATTGTATCAAATACTGACAGTTGTCTTATTAAGAGAGGCGTAAACACCAAGTCGTATTTTCCACGACAATTCGACGACAATTAGACAACGCCACAAAAGTGTTTGCAACAACGTAGAAGCTATCACTAGATTCTCTTAAAATGTTGGACGATTGAAATTAAGATATTTTTTTCACATCTCTTGAGCATCGTTTGTTAACCTCTGTATGTCACATTAGTGTTTTATGTTGAAAGATGTCTCATTTGTTTATATAATTGAATATAACTGCCATAGTGGTGATATTTTGAACTAGCTGTGCAACTATGTTTGATCTTCCAATTTTTACATAAGGAAATGCCTATACCAAGTAAGAAGTATGACATTTATTTCCATTTATCTTTTGATTTGGCCATTTGATGAAGGACATTCCTTTTTGAACTTCGTGTTCAGTCTCTATGTCTTTTTACCTTTTGCACACATCAAACATCTTCTTTTTATGCCCCACCTACGATAGTAGATGGACATTATGTTTTCTGTTCTGTACGACCGTTCGTCTGTCTGTTCGTTCGTCCGTCTGTTCGTTCGTCCGATCATCCAACTTCAGGTTAAAGTTTTTGGTCAAGGTAGTTTTTGATGAAGTTGAAGTCCAATCAACTTACAACTCAGTACACATGTGCCCTATGATGCCAAATTGGAGTTTGTACCCAAATTTCACGGTCCACTGAACATAGAAAATGATAGTGAAAGTTTCAGGTCAAAGTTCTTGGTAAAGGTAGTTTTTGATGAAGTTGAAGTCAAATCAACTTGAAACTTAGAACATATGTTTCCTATGATATTATCTTTCTAATTTTAATAGCAAATTATAGTTTTGACCCCAATTTCACGGTACACTAAATGTAGAAAATGATAGTGCGAGTGGGGCATCCGTGTACTATGGACACATTCTTGTTTTAAAAATAGTACCAATATGTACAATTTTTTGGTTATGCTATGTGCCGATGTTAGAACTGTAATTTGTTAAGAATAATTGAACTTTGTTAAAAGCTTGTGGTTGTTAGGACATAAGTTTGCCATTGTTTATCTGTCAAGTTTGGCTGTTGTTCGAGTGAAATGTATATCCACATTTTATTTCTGAGTCCATTTAATGCAATAGTAAGACTGTCATCATTCATTTTGGATGCAAAGGTTTCTCTACATCAGAATGACAAATTGCTAAGAAAAACAATAAATTTTATTGAATATTAGCAAGTTATTCCTAATTAAGTTGTTGTCAAAACATTCCAAAACTATGATCTTTCTAATCAAATCATCTTAACTCAAGTAATCCATAATGTAATAATTGAAAAGGAATTGCTTTCATACATTTCGAACACATCACTGTTTTGTTATACATCTGAAATAACGTTATAAGAATTATAGTTACGCTCCATCTGTTCAATACGTAAAGCGTCTATTTGATCCTGATCATAATTTCCGGAATGGTAATCGTCATAATCACTTTTGAGCGTAGTGGAAGATACCTCCTTTGAGTTAGGTGTACCTCCATTTGAGTATTGGTACAAATTAACCATTTCGTCGCCCTTGCTTAATTCCATATCATTTTTGTTATAGTTATTAATATTTTGATGTCTTGGAGATCCATGATATGATCCTTTGAGCTCCGAGAAAGATGTATTCGTCGAACACTGTCGTCGATGTCCGAAG
Organism: Mytilus trossulus; assembly: GCF_036588685.1. Taxonomy (NCBI): domain Eukaryota; kingdom Metazoa; phylum Mollusca; class Bivalvia; order Mytilida; family Mytilidae; genus Mytilus; species Mytilus trossulus. The sequence continues at coordinate 70,516,118 of NC_086376.1, read as the reverse complement.
TGTCGTCGTCTCTGTCGACACTGACATTTTATTATTCTACAATATGCATTTTTAAATTCTTTGCTTGAGCAAGCATATATTATTGGGTTTATCATAGAATTACAATATCCAAGCCAGAAAGCCACTTTAAACAACATCTCCGGAATATAGCAGAATTGACATAAGGCACCTGAAATAAAAACAATATATGAAAAATCATTATTTAGGTGAAATCGTTTAACTTCTTTAATCAGTTTAAAGTCGATAAATGGGTTTTCAGTGCAAGTTTAAAATGTCTAATTGGAACAATGAATGACACTACATACATCTACAAATTAAAATAAAATTGTCTATGCCAAAGCTCATCAGAGATACGGGGCTTATTATTTTATACACCAGACAAGCTGTTCTTCTGTCAGACCTTATAAAGGCGCTCAAATCAAAGTAAATGACAAGCAACATCAAATATGAAGTTGTATAGATTTAAAAACCAAAAATTCCTGGTTTGATGTAAAAAACATATAAATCTACTCAGTATGAAATTTGTAATAAAAATGTCTTTTGAAATAATACATTTAGAAATACATCATTTGACTAATCTTTAGTAAGAAAAAGCACTAAATATTGATTGATTTATAACATTATTTATGATAAACAAATAAAACAATATTTTGCTGGTAAACTCTTCAAAAGACACTTACATCAGACAAAAAAATTCTGAAGACAAATTGCATGAACATTTTTGACAACGAAATTACGAAATGATTTTAAACAAACACAGTAGTCAACAGTTGCGCTTGAATAGAAAATGTTAGGAAGGCTACCTATAGAATAAAGTTAAAGAGCGTTAAGGGCCTAGAATTTGTAAAGGTTTTGTGAAAAAAAAAGATAAGGTAATATATTCCACAAGTAATAGTTGAAAATGTTTATGTAACTGTATCCTAAATTTTAAAGAACAGACTTAAGTATATAATGATTTCATCAAAAAAAAATTGCAGAATCATTTAACTAAAATAACTTATTCTTCCCACGCATTTCTATGATAATGCCCTTTCTTCCCACGTAATCCGTCGACGGAGCTTTATGTATTGTTATGCTCAAGAATCAGAAAAAGATCATTCTTCAAACATGACTGCAAAATTCCACTAAGAATGAAAAGATATTAAATTACAAAGCAGCGTAATCATATAATCTATAATGGTAAAGGTGTGCTATTACACCCAAGCGATAGTTGTAAACCTTTGTTAGGATACATTTTTCATGTTCTGAAATATTAAATTTACTCAAAACTGACTTCATTATCTCTTCAAAGTTACCAATTATACCAATTTAAAAGGTGATATAACTTGTTTAGTCTTTTTTGTATAAACAATCTAGCCTGGTATCAAGGATGAATGTATACAGAATTTAGACTATCTTAAATTACCGATGATCAATTCTAATACGATTTAGAAAACACATCAAGATTACAAACCAAAAATTGAGAATGGGTAGGATCTAATAAAAAAATAGAAAATTAAAGTGCATCGATAAAACAATAAAAACCAATTATACAAGCTAAATTTCAATTTGTGGGCATACAACATCAGTTAGGTTAAAACAATCGAAATGCTTTTTAATAGGATGTAATGATAAGGGTTATTTACCTAACACTAAGTTTATGATATACATTTTTCTATAGACTAACATTGTCGTATATATTCACAATGTCACTTATCAAACATTTAATATATTAAAGGATGAAAATAACAATATGAGTGTTTACATTTCACTAATTCTGATAGCGTTTTGAGGATTTGAAATACCATCTCACTAGTTTTAAATGGCTCAATTTAGTTGCATGATTCTAAACATTGATTTTCCATGTTATACAAACATATATTTAAAACTTGATAGTTTGGGAAATTTTCATTCAATCATGTTTATAAAGTCAATCTAAAGTTATACTGTGGAGTCATTTACCTTGTGGGTATCAATTTTCGTGGATTAAAGAAAATAACTTGCATTTTCCTGGGAATTTGATTTCGTGATTTTGAAAAATTCTGCATACAACATTAAAGAACAAATATGATTCTTTGTTCATTGGAATTCGTGGTTGAAATACAAATTTCTATAAAAGATTCTGAAAAACATAACTTGGATTCAACGTTGAGGTGAAAGAAATCCACCAGCATAAGTAATGTAAAAAATAGTTTCAGTAGTGGAAAAGCCTCTTCAATATGTCTTAATCTCTAAAAGCTTAATTGTTAAACGACAGATTTCAATGTATAATGGTCTTCCAGTTGAGTACATTGTGCTTTCCCTTAAATACTAGGTAACATACTTTTAAAATCAACACTTTTCTATTCTCTAGTTTCGACGTCTATGTGTTTACTCTTAGATGTTTTTTGGTGTCTCGGGTTTGATGAATTATTTTGACAGTAAACCCATATTTTTTCCTATTAGGTCAAAGTTATACAAATATTTTTGTACATCTTCATTCAACAACACCAGTTCATGCAGTACAACTTTTATTTTCCAAAAAAGATAACTTCAAAAACGATCTAAAACATAATTTTTAAGTAGGCAGGTTTTGGTCTGTAATAAAACTGGCTTTATTTTCAATTGTTGATTGCAAAAAATTAGTCAAATTCCCTTGTATGGTATCTTAAACGACACTTTTCCGAAGCTACAGTGTGTTACGGAAAAAAAATCACATTGGTTCTTCAATATCGTATATTCTTAGTGTAAAATAAGCAGTTGCTTCTCAAATTTAAATTAATTTATCTTAGGGTGAGAAATTGTTTTCTTTTCAGTTTTTCTTAATACACGGAAGCATAATTTATATGATGACAAGTTATCAGGAGGTTGATGATAACAAAGGTTCAACAAAAACCGCAAGTCGAAGAAAGAAAACCACAAAAAACAACGAAAATAGAAAAAAAACACCACATATACAACAAGTCAATGAGCAACTCGAACCCTTGCCAATAACTTAAGATGGAACAAAGAGCCCTTCAGTATAGTAAGGATATTTTCTGTTCGCCAATGCCAGAAATGATCAAAGTGACGGCTTCAATTTTGCAAGTTTGCAGCTTTTGGTATTACCCTTTGCGTACTGAAACACATCATGTTTTTCTTTTTGATATTGACACAAATATGCAATTTGTTATTCATTAAATACTTTACTTTGTCAAATTACATATAAAACGAAATACGTTATGCAAGAAATCTATGAACATAATAATTTGAAGATTTTTCCAATCATATAACGTTACGTTATGTGTCATTTCCCCCTCATTATAGTATAATCATACAATATTTTACACCCACACTTCGCAACACGGTGGGTAATTTTCTTTATGAATGTTGTCGTCTAAAGAAGGAAGCAGTATCAGACCTAGTTTCCTGTTAAATACCGAAGTAATATTCAAAAGTGGAATAGAAATTTATTTCCTAGTTGTCAGAATTAGGCTTTAGTAATATCAATTAAGTTAGCATCACGGATCCTGTTATATCATAATTTATATAGTGAATCACACTTGATATTTTATAATTCGTTTCTTATTTCATGACATTTAAAAAAACGTTGTATATGTATTTACTTCACATATCTTCAGACACAATAACGTATTGGAAAATAACATATATCATAAAGACAATGGTATTAATAATTGTTATTTTTTACACTTGCTTTATATTCTTTGTCCATTTTTAGTGTTTCCTTGTTACAATGACGTGGCCCTGTACTTATACATTCATTCATTGTTTTATGAAAATGTTTGTATTCTTTTCTTTTATTTTTGCTAACATGCTTTTTCTATATGTCTTTTATGGTTTTATTGTTACATATGACGTGGTTTATTGTGTTATTTTTCATTATGTTATTGTGCATTGGTAAATGTTAATTTATATATTTGTTTTATTTTCATAGTGATTAAGATCATAGCACAACATGACATATTTTTGACATTCATACCTTTTATTTGTGTTTGCTTTTGTTTTGTTCACACAACATTGTCAATATAATGGAATATTATGCGGCTGTCATTCCAGTGAGATGTTTAGCTATAAAACCAGGTTAAATCCAGCATTTTTCGACATACGAAAGTGCCTGTACCAAATCAGGAATATTACAGTTGTTGTCTTTTCGTTTGGTGTGTTTGGGCTTCTGAATTTGCCTCTTGTTTAGAGACTTTCCTTTATGAATTTTTCCTCGGAGTTCAGTTGTTTGTGGTTTTACTATTTTTCTTAGATAATGATATAATAAAACTTGACTTGATTGTTATTTTTTGTAATACTGGTTGCTAGATGGTAGCTTTAAATAATTGCTATCCACAGATTGTTTTTTTAACAATAAAACCATATGATAACTCAAATTACTAAAAATGCAATTTACTTTACAAAATCTATATTTTTGGGGGATGTAATAAAAATCCTTTTTTTACATAGTCACTGTAACATGTACACATGGTAACCGTAATACTTTTAATTATTAATTAGAAACCACACAATATAGGACAGTTCAAAAATCGTTTACAATACAACTAGAAAGAAATATAAACCGGTGAACATTCGATATTAATGTTATTAATTATCAAAATATCCGACAGATCTACTCTAAAATAATCATTCATTATCATTACAATTTTGCAGATATCCTATACAATCTTTATTGATAAAAAGGTAAAAAAAAAAAAAAACATATTTGCCATGTTGGTAAAAAATAACAGGTGCCCTGAATCCGTTTACATTTGTTTATAGATATTTTATCCAACAAGATAAAATATAAAAAGTCAAACTGTAATTTTGTTATTCAGCAGATCACAATAATATATTCAACTATGAATATTGTGTACATTTCACCTGCAAAGGCCATCTAAATCTTTACATCTCTTAACATGCTTAAAAAACGGAACAATACATCATAAAATCATTTTCAGTCTTTCGGTAATTTTCAAACCTTTTCGCTGCGGTATAATCAGGTCTGTTTAGACAATTCACTTTTTTCAATAACGATCTGCTTACACTTTCTCCATATTGTTGAGTTATTATTATTTTCCTGTACACATCAACATCATATTAATGAATCGTAATAAATTAACTGCAAGCACACTGTATGAACAGATCTGAATTTACCGGAGCATCTGAGATACACTCAGTTTTTGATGTGTTCGTGTTGACCTTTAATTTTTTAAAGAGTTTTTTTGTGTACTATTGCTGGGGTCATTTCCATACTTAATCGATAGGGGTACCGCTTTCTGGTAGCCCACCCTTTTCATATAAATTTGTATACCTTTCCATATATTCCATAGGTCAAAAAGTAACCTTTTTCCAATATTGTTTTGGTTTCGTTTATTGTGTAATGTAACAGTGGAATACCAAAGTGCCACAAGAGAGAAAAAAATGGTTGACACAACACAACAGGGAACACCAAGAAATATGATAGACGAAGTTATGAGAACTTTTCTTGACCTTATCATAAATTTCTGACCTATTCACATATTTTCAAGCTTGAAAAGGTGACCGATTCCAGCGACACGTCTTATCATATTGTATATAGGAAGTGCCCCCTCTTCCTGAGTAATATTCCAAGATGATAGATAATTAAACTGTTAGTACTCTAACAGATCAATTGAATTAATTAGTATTCACGACGAAAGGCGCGTCTGGCGTAAATACAAAATTTAATCCTGGTATCCATCATGAGTTTATTTAGTATCCACATCTAATACATGCCGCTAGTACCCGGCTTTGGTTGTTGATAAAATGTATGTTTTATAAAAAAAAAAGAAGATGTGGTATGATTGCCAATGAGACAACTATCCAAAAAAGACAAAATTACACAGACATTAACAACTATAGGTCACCGTACGGCCTTCAACATTGAGCAAAGCTTATACCGCATAGTCAGCTACAAAAGGCCTCGATAAGACAATGTAAAACAATTCAAACCAGAAAACTAATAGTTTTCCAGTACGAGGTTTTGGTAGCACTTGGAAGACCCAGCCATTTTACAATGTTTGTAAGAAAGGACATTTATGTAATATGCATGTATATGTAAAATATGTAGAACACTGATAGAAAAAAATTTCATCTTCCTTCAAAAAAATTTATCATCTGAATCGATCAATGTTCTGAAGTTTTATTTTCAATTGATAGTTCGATCTTTTGGATAATTCGCACTGAAGTGTTATATAACCTTCGTTTATTCTTGATAGAAACCATAACGAGTCTGAAAACCTAGAGACACAGATCTTTCATAACCTCCTTCAACAACAGATAGAAACCTTAGTGTATTATATTATAATTCAATTGTGTCCATCAAACCATTTAAGTTACGACAATGTCAATATAACCTTCAGAAAGTCTCGACAGAAACCATAGTGTTTTCTATTATATAATATATAATATTTTCGATTCAAAATAACTTTTATCAAATATAAATGATTCTGATTAGCAATCACGATGAATGTCGTCTAGTGTGCAGTGTCAACAAAGTTTGAGGTGCCATTACAATAAATTGAACGAACCGTATATTTACATAAAATTAAAATAACATTTTATACATTTTGTGAGTCCAAATATCTATATTTTCTGACTTACGTTTATTTAGAACTCTTAGAAAAAACTTTTGAAAACCAAAAATGTATAATGCATAAACACACGAAGAACCATTTATGATGAAAAGATTATAAAGCTGCATTGGGCCAGTGGTGTGGTGCGTCTTGGTTCAGGTACCTTTATATCTAAAACTGTCATTCTGATAAATAAATGTTTCACATGAAGATAAAAATTTATACGTGATTACTTTCATGCCGTGTTTTCTATCTTCTTTAGTGGATCTTATTGTAAAATATTTTTTATACAAAATCTCTAAATAGACATGACATTCCAATTATCATTTGTCAAGCAATACAAAAATCAAACTGAAAATAGGATTCGAGTTCTACAACCCATGTTTTCTTGGAATCCTTATAGGAGATCATTTGATTTGGGATATTTGATAAAAAAAAAAGTTTGTTTTGTACGAGATAAATCTGTTCTGCTGGCTAAGTTTTAATGATATATTGTCAAATTGATTTTTTAGGGCAAATGCAAGAGGGAATAGATTTTTTTTGTTATTTGTGTCGCAATTCACATTGATATGTTCTATTTGCCTTCACATCCAAAGCTATGTACCTTAATTTGGCCACTTCTACTATTATCTACTGGGCAATTTTTTAGTCAGTAAAGACTACATTACATATGCCATAAAGTACAGTCAACATGTTAGTTTCTGTAATAGAGACGATTTTTTATTAAAGAAAAACAATACTCAAAACAAAACAACGTGTAACCACAAATTACAGCTGCCGATTCATCTAACAAGATGAAATATAAAAAGACAAACTGTCATTTGATATTACCGCATATCACAATAATATATTTGATTATAAGACTTGGAACATTGACACTTAGACAACTGTTTATACTTTACATGCTTAATGTACAACTGTCATCAAATACAATTAGTAGGCATGAAATTTGAAATTATTTGCAGACCTTGGAATTAACTTTAGTTGATTAGTTTTAGTCGGAAAATAACAAAAAAGCATCTTAAGTATCTAAATAGAATGTTTAATCTTTTTTGTAATTTCTAGACTATTTCATCAAATTCTAACACTACATTGAAGTGCGACTTTATTTAATTATGATAAGTATAGTATTTTATACATTGCCCGAGAAAGGTTTTATTGGATCATAATGTATATTCTACTCATTTCCTACTTTATAAATTAATTTAAAATAAATTGTACATTGAAATAAAACAAAGACAAAAAAAGCACAGTAAATAAATGGACAAAGTAAATAAATGATAACGAATTACTACAAAAATTTGACGTGTACTTTACAAAACCGTATTACAATCATGGCGATTATTTCACTTGTTTTCGCTAATGTTATAGTTGAAAAAAGTGTTTACAAGTATTTGTTGTTACAAAAGTAATTTAATTTACAAAGTATTGGTTCACACTAATGCGTATCGGTTTAACAACAAAAGCGTGATAAAATTGATTAAGGCAGACATTAAGTAGACAACTTCAATTTTTTACTCACTTTAAGCACTGTTATAACCTGTAATGCTACAAATACTGTCTCGTATCTTTCAAGATTGCAGTTATTTATGATATTAAAAAAAGGAATGGGCTTAGTTTCATGATAAATGCTACCAAATTGTTATCGGTAATTTCATATGAACATGCTTTGGACAAAGAAATGTTGAATTTGTAAGAGGCAAAAATGATAAGAAAAACAATCCGAAATTACTTCATAGAGAATCTTGGTATGTAGAAAAGACACACGCTTCGACTACATAATACGATTACAAAAAGGTTTAAAACAAAATTATTGCATTGTTTGAAAATATGATATATAAGCCAATTCTGGTTCAAACTGTTTTAAGAATTTGATAACCCTATGAGGGAAATAATAGGAACAAACTGGCCAACGCAGAATTTGAATACGCTGAACAAGTATTATGTCATGATGTTAAAGGATATTCGTTTTGTTGGTATTCGTTATGTAAACACATAAAATTTCTTAATTATTCAACCTACAGAAATCAGTTGTTGACATACATAGCATCACCACCGTTCATTGTATGACATTTCTTAAACATGTGAAAGGTTCTTTTTACTACAACCACAATGTCGTATGATAGCGGATTTTAAATATTCTATATTTTCCAGTCACTTTAAGTGTATATTTAATGAGATCTGATTGTGAATGCAAACTAGAAAACATAGTCCAAATGACACAGATTTAAGGAATTAAAGTTACCTAACAACCTTCAAAAATGGGAAAACATGACCTGTATGTCAGCTATAAACTGTCCGAATATGTCAAAATGTTAAGAAATTAAAATGTATAAATCAACAGTCTGGTTGCCAGCAATTAATGACAAATGCTTAATCATATAACATACAACAGTCACACATAGAATGTGCGATTACATAACATTTCATTTTTATATTTTACAGGAATTTCAAAGTGTCATATGCAGACAATCTTTTATTATTAATTATGGGCCTTGTTTGCACTGCCGTTTTATAAAAAGCATGTGGGTAAGATTTAAAAATAAAAGTTACTTTTTATCTGTATAGTCCTACAATGTTAAAATAGTGCTAGATAAACATGTTTCGTATATAAATATTAATCAATATGAAGTGAGTTGGGTGATTCTTGACTCTATGCATTTAACATCATGCAAAATAATCATTCGTTTAAGAATGTTTTTCACTCTTTGCGTTTGTAATCACAATATTCAAACTATGTTTTTTTATATAATGACATATTTACTTTTAGACATGAGATCTATATAACTCCACAGCATATGTTTGAATAAGTCTGATATACATAAATATCGTAAAAGTGGAAGACAATTTCATTTCAACTTGTCAACAATCATCAGCTTCATAACTATTTTCATGTTATATACTTCTACCGGGTTCAACATATGTGGTGCAATTTTTTTTTTATTATTGACTTGAAAACATTTGCCAAGGTATTTTTTCAACACGTATGACGTTATTTTCTCTTACTTGACTCATGAAAAGTTTGATTTCCTATCATACAAGGTCAGAAGTATATATATTTATAGCAAAACACCCTATCATTTACTTAGGTATTTGGCATCATTAATATAAAATAATAACCTTTTTGCTATACCATGAGTAGATTATGGGTTTGTTATGACGTGATCGTTTTCTTATTAAATTGGGAAATTCTTAAAAGAACTTGTTTCATTTAAATAATTTATGTCGTTCAATTCTAAATCAGTTTATAAATCATGAGAGATCCATATTCAATAAGGCAATCCAGTTGTATTGTGTCCTTCCGTTTGTTTTCCGTTTACAATTAGTGTAAAATCAGTATTATTATCATAAAACTATACCAAAGGTGTTTTACTCGTTGTCATGTTTTACTTAAAGTGTCCTGTTCTTAGTCAGTAATATGGTAGTTGTAATCTGAAGTGCGTTTGTGTGTATGTTTGCATTTGTCGTTGTTGAAGGTAAGTGATGCAGTCTTTTCTTTGTTAACTACTAATAGTTGATGTAGTTTCCTCGCTTTACAAAAAGAGGGACGAAAGATACCAAAGGGACAGTCAAACTCATAAATCTAAAACAAACTGACAACGGCATGGCTAAAAAAGAAAAAGACAAAAAGAAAAACAATAGTACACATGGCACAACATAGAAAACTAAAGAATAAACAACACGAACCCCACCAAAAACTTAAGTGTGTACCCGGATTTGCTTTTGCCAAATCGAATTTAATACAAAATGATTCATTGCGATATCAGTTTAATGAATATCGACTTTGATCTTGATTCGTGAATTTGATTGTAAAAAAACTGGTTTTTTTTCTTGCGTTCAAGGGACTCTGAAATGTATTGAATGAAAAATGATGTCAAATCAATGTCACAAACATTGACAGTGTAATTTCTACAAGTAAATTAGATTAATGTGATGATTATCAATGTCTATAAAATTCAATCAAGCCTCTAGTTCAAAAATAAACAACTAATATTAGATTATGATAACATCACTTTAACGCTACATTTCTCACAGCCATATAGATTCATCAAAAATAGTTGATATAAATTCTCTCTGCAAACCCAGATCATTATGTTGTCATATTTAGTAGTACTGTCGATCAGATATTTGCTTCGGTGATGAAATATTTTAAACTGTCTGACGAAGAAAAGTTACAATAGTATACCGCTGTTTGAAATTTATAAATCGATAGAGAAAAAACAAGTCCGGGTTTCAAACTAAAACTAAAGGAAACTTATCAAATATAAGAAAACTACGACACAACAGAAACACAGCATTAAAAAGTAACACAAACAGAAAAGAACTATAATATAGCAAGGGCCCTTTCCAGTCTTGGTATAGGTCATTATTGGTTTATATAGACTATCCCCAAAAAAGTTTTTAAAAAAATGCGTAAGCTATTTAAAACAAAAGGAAGAAAACACAAACCAAACAAAAAGATGACACTAAAATTATTCTCATTTTCATAAAGAAAAAAAACTAAGCCAAAACTAAAACAGGCAACAAATAAAGTTTTAAACAAACGTTACACTTTATCACACCAACGGAACAAATGGAAGACAACTGTCACCAGCTTTGGAATTGCAAAATGTAAAACAATTTAAACGTGAAAACTAACGGCCTGATTTATGTCTTAATCCATAAAACAAATAATACGGCACCAATCGACAAACACTGCTATACATACTTCTGACTTGAGAATATATTAAGGTGAATTTATTAGTCATCATAGTAACATATATATAAAAAAAACCACATCATTTTGTTTGGGGCAAAGTCGTTCTTTATTGCAAACTGACAAGTAAGACAACAATGAATAAACTCATCATAGATACCAGGACTAAATTAAGTACAATGTTGTTTTTCTGAAGTTCTAATTTACTGGTCAACATGACGTAGATTGACCAAGACATACCATAGACCAATATTTTTTAGACGCGATTTTGTTATAATGAAAACGATAGAGTGATGCTGTCTATCTCAATATAAAACTCTTCTTATCACGATTGATTTAATTTGTTCTTAAATAAGATAAGAATAATTCCTTTGATTCAAATACATTCGCCTATAAAACTGTCATTTGTCAGTCCCCGATAAGTTCAAACTTATGGTCATTTCCCATTAGTATTCTTCGGTCATATATTTTAAGAGACGTTTTGTCAGAAATCAAATAAAAAATAACTATTTACGGTCAGACTTTTTATCACACAAATGATTTCTGAAGCGAGACTGATTTATATCATAGCCATTTAGAGTACTTCTTTTGTAAAACTTTCTAAAGGAACCTTAGTTTATGAGAAGTGTCTGGATGAGAGAAAAAAATAATGTCATGGATTTTTCTAAGCAATGTAGTCAGTGTCAAACATTCATCAGGGTTTGGGTTTTTTTTTGGAGAGCCAATCTTAAGTTTAAACCGTCACGCTTTTTTCTCACGTGTGTGCAGATTTATGTTGTTGAAAAGTACTGCAAACTGTTGATTTTTTAAGTGAAAGAAGTGCCTTTACAAATTTAAATGTGAGATGGCTGCTTTTAGACTGGAAACTGCGAGATATGAAACCTTGTCACTGGAAGATAGATGTGTTTTTTTTTATTGTTTTAATACTATATGAATATTATTTGTTAAAGGGGCACTAGCTGTCAAATTCATGGTCACCAATTTGACTCAAATTCTCATATTTGATTAATAACAATGTAAAACATTTATCCAATCTATCAAACGTTTAAAAAAAAAACAGTTTACAGAGCATGGGGTAGATGATATGTAGGTTCGTTTCGTGTGTATTTAAATCCAGACGCCATCTAATTAACTATCGATTTGACCTCAGATGACCATATAAGCGATGTAAACACAAATAAAGATAGGAATAGGTTAAACCAGCACGTGCAATTGGATTTTTATAGGTCTGTTTGATTTGAATTTATAGATTAAAAATATAAGTTTCTCATTGTTTTTAACCGTATAAGAATGATTTATGTGGATCGAATTAGTAATCAAATGATTTACCGTAGTTTCACTTTCATTGTTGACATTTTTTTTTTCTTTAAATAACCAGTTCACGTACAATGCATGCGTTGTCAGTCTCTAGCTAGGGGGTTAAATTAAGTTCACATGAATACCGGTTAGAATTATGATGACGTTTTCACTTGCAAGTAAATCAGTCAAAAATTATGTATAATCGCTTATTTCAACAAAATTAAAGCAAATTGATTGCTAAAAGCAAATTATTATTTCATTATTCCAATTTAATTAATGATTAAACTAAAAAAAATATACTTTATTTTTTTATATATATCGTAGCTAGTGCTCCTTTAAGCATTTTTCAGCTGTTTTTTTTATTAAACAGTTGTGCTGTTTCCCCACTGTCCAAAAAAAAGGGCATACTTAAACAGTTATACGGATTATTCAGTATATCGACAAAACTTAAATGTTTTCCCTGGCACAAAACAGATAGGCGTTTGAAAATGTAAAAACTACGTCAGTTAGAACATCATATTAAGAGTACTGAACGTAGACCTTTTGATTTCTTCTGTTCAGACCCTGTTGATGTTGTCAAAATTATAATTTTTATTACCCAGTTTGATTAAAAAGGAACAAAATAAAAGAGTTTATTAGCCGAGGCCTTTTTAAAGGCAAATAATCCTTACTTTCAGAATGTCTTATTTTCTAACGTTGCCATTCGTTTAATTAAGATCATCGGTTCCTAGTAATTTAAAAGTTTCGTAACATTGCCAACCGGCACTTAAATGTGAACATTTGTCAATAGTAATATCTCAAACTTTATCCTCAAGATCCTGATTAAATGCTTTTTTGTCAATAACGTTATTAGAAAAGCATTAGCCTAGCAGTTATCTTGAAATTTAAATTACAATTGTCCTAACCATATCTAAGACCTTTCTAGAAATATTTTTTTCTTTTAATTCTCAGTTCATTCTAAAGTAGATGTTAATGTTCAAGTTTTATACTAAGCATACAACACATTTAGTACCAAAATGGCATCTAAAAACGGACAATAGGAGTATACCGCTCAATGAGTCATAAACCGTTGAGCTAATACAAATCTGGAACACAAACCAAAACTGAGGGGAAAATAACTATAAGAGGTAAACAAAAAACCAGCAGAAATACTGAATTGCTGCGAAAACAGACGCAAATATTTGTTAGAGGTCTGTTATATATGGTTAAAAAAGGTTCATTTGACTATTTAGTACAGCAACCACATAATCAGTGTAGTTTTGAATTACTTTCTTATATACACAAACATTTCTGAATAAGGACATCAATAAATACACGATGTTGTCGTGATTTTGCCGTTCAATAACAATAATATTATAAAATGTAACTTTCTACATGATACTTCTAAGGAATAATCCAAATTCGTGTGAGTCTGTCACGGATTCTTCTTTCCTGTACACATTTGTTAAAGGCTACACAAGACTAGTTTAGGACATTTCTCCGAAAATTATCAGCTATGAGTATCAAAAATAGGACATATATATTCAACTGTTGCAAGCATATCTTTCAGTTCTATAAAGATCAGTTTTGAATACAATCATAAAAAGGAGAACGACACAGGGTCTTATATATGTTCCAAAGTGTCCTTTCTCTGTACGGCATTGAGCCGATAACATAATTTCATTTTTTATCTCATCTCACGAAGGCGGCTTCTTATGCCGTTAGGTTTTAAAGTGTTTCACCTTTTCCCAAAACTTAAGAAATGCAAATTCGACTAAACAAAAGCTTGTTTGTTAGTCTTGTATCATTTTAATTTTAGTTGTGTACAATTTGGAAATAAGTATGGCGTTCATTATCACTGAACTAGTATACTAGTATATTTGTTTAGGAACCAGCTGAAGGACGCCTCCGGGTGCGAGAATTTCTCGTTACATTGAAGACCTGTTGGTGACCTTCTGCTGTTGTTTTTATCTATGGTCGGGTTGTTGTCTCTTTGATACATTCCCTATTTCCATTCTCAATTCTATTGTATATGTATGTGAAAAAACTTATATGCAAAAAATCAAATGTTAATGAAAACGGATAGAAATTCTAATAGGGGTTTCGTATGTCAATGGTAGTTTAAGCTGAATTTGAGTTCACTGTTCCTGGTGTCTAGACTAACCACTTCATGGGAAATAATAATTTCTATTATCAATATAATTTTTATTTGGCTATCAATTTACGTATCCTCAAAGCGTTATTTCATATTCTAGACAAAATAGTTTATCTCAATAAAAGATGATGGAATAGTCATTACAATCAGCTAAAATACGTGTGTAGATACAAAAAATTAGGTTACCAAATGTCATATTGCAATAAATGTTTGAAAGAAGGAATGAATGGATTCATTTAAAAAAACAAAAGGAGATGTGTCATGATTGCCAATGGCACATTTATCTATAATGGGTTGACTTGACTCGAATAGGAGTAGTTACTTGTCCATCATACGCTCTTCAACACAGGAAATTATATTTAACCAAAAGTCTTAAAAGTAATTTTGAGACTCATTCTTGAAAACCAAATCCCCATACCAAACACTGTCACATAAGTTTTGAATGAATTTGAATTGCTAGAGCAAAGAGATCAAACACGATTTACATATATTTTGTTCTATCTAAATGATCGGTGATTATTGATTTCTGTAATGGACTGGATGTATCTTGTCAATCACTGCCTCAATGTTTGACAAGAATCTAAGTTTAAAACATATTACCTTCAATCTATAAAAGTAAGCATACTATTGTAGATGCTTCGTTTAATACATAATCAGCCTTATACAATTGATATGTATTTATAAACACACATTATACGACCGTACTTGACCATGGTCTTGACCGTCCCTTGCCACACTAGTAAAGATCATTTATGTAAAGTGGTCGTTATTTACCGCAACAAAACGACTGCGACCAACAATTAGCATACCTAAATAGGTTATTGGTTTTTCTTGTCTTTGTTTCTTGTCAGTTAGCAGTGGATATTCAATATATGATATGTAGTTCTTAAATTCTACATAATAATTCCGATGTTATAAATGAAAAAATCTTTTTTTTATTGAAATTGTATAGTTCAATTTGCTTTTAGAAAAAAGGTCGTTTAAAATTATATGTAATTTGTAACTGGTTGGACAATGCTTTAATGTGTCAGTGATGTTATTAAAATTTCTATATATGAATCTATCAATTCCATCTTCATGTCTAATATAGCATGTACTGTGTCACAATTCTAGAGTCTACTGACGAGGCAAGATAACACTAGGCCACAAAAATCAAAATATTTAGTAAAGTAAAGGTTACAAGGTGGTCTAGAGCGATTGAAACAATACAGTCAGGTAGTGTTATCTCGATATCTTAATAGCATTAGTTCATAACCATGGCAAGTGAGAAACAACAATTTGCTTTTGCAATTAGCATTGTTGCGCTAATATCAAGAGGAATTATGTTTACAAAAAACTTTCAGTAAGTTATACGTTTGCATAGGTTCTTCAGCATCATTTATAGACAGGTATCTCAAATTTGCAACATCGATCACCTTACAATTAAAATGTATTACAAACGAAACGATTTATATTTAGAAATTATAAGTGTTCATCGCATGAAAATCAATGTACTAACCTCACCCGGGTACTAAGGATAGACTTCGAAAATCGTGCAATATTTAAAAGCCAGCGTCTCCTTTTTTTAATCGTCAACGGTGTCTGAGTCTACGATTATGGAACAAGGGTTTTTGTAAAAAAAATCGTGTCGTCCTTATTTTGTAAAGTTCATCGGATAGTGTTTAGACCCAATAGATAAAATGTCTACTTCACAAATAATACAAGATGGTCTTGAGTTATGGATTCACGTTGCTGAAGTTATAATTTTTATTTACTTTTATTTAAGTTTCTCTGATATTTGTCTTCATGCTATTATGTTTACAGTGTTGATATGAATTTCGGTTTGACTAGGCTTTTGCATCCTGCCTCTGGGTATTTGACTTTTGGACTTTTGGGCTTTAGTCATTTCTGGTGGAGGACTTTTGTTGGACTAAATAGTTATATCCACATTTGCAATACTCTTAACTTGATAAAATATTTAAAAAAAAACGCAAATTTCCTCTCAGCATACACTTAAATTACTTAAAAAACAAATGAAGACGACGCATATAGATTGACAGATTTTGTCCAAAGTCTACGTTAAGTTACTGTTATGCATGTGCATAAATGATTTATAGTATAGAAGAGATGTTAATTACTATTAAAGAAAAAATATATTCATCATCGATCATGAAACAAAACTGACCAAGAGAGAATAACAGATTGGATATAATGTACTTCAAGTGTTGAAAACCTAAATAGATGTTTACACTCCACAGAATTCATCCACAGTGTAAATGAATTTTGCTAACGGATTGATCAGTCAGTGTTTATAAAAAAAAAAAGCTTAATGAATATTTCGTCGTTTTAAGTGTATATAAACAAGAGGCAAAAGATCCCCCCCCCCCAAAAAAAGAAAAAAAAAAAGTGAAACTTAAAGTCTAAGAAAATTGACACATCCATAGCCAAAAACTTCTAACGAACAAAAGGCAATAGAGCGTTACCAATTAAAAAAAGGCACTAAAAGTGTTTCTGTCGGCACATGGTATTCAAATTAGCGATTGCTATAGAAATAACTTCAAATAAGTTTTAGAGGGTAGGCACTCAAATGTTTGATTGATATTTTTAATATTTGAAGATTTGTCCTTTTTATATATCCTCTTGTTTGTTGAATCTATTCAATTAAATGTATTTCTTCGCTTAATTCCGAAAGAGGTTTAAAATGTTTCTCACACATTTAAGATGTTTCATATTTGTATGACTCTCAAGATGACAGAATATTGACAAGTTAATTTTCACGGGGCATTAGGTTAAGGTTTCTTGCGGTTCTTCACTATTTTATATTTGATTGCATGAAATCAATGTATTGTATGACGAGGAATATAGTTCCGTTTAATTGCGCATGGTGTATAATTTAAACGCCTATGGTATAAATTTGTCCGAATATATTGTAGTTGTTTTTTTAAATTTATATAAATGTTCTTTTTGAACGTTGCCAAATGGATGATCTTAGGGGAATAGTAAAATAGTGACGGTTTTAATAACAGCTGGACAAGGCGTATTGTGTAAGAGAAAATGATATAAGCAGGTCCATTGAATAGTGTGAAAGTTTTCACAAAACACGAACTAACATTGTTTGAAATAATGATACAACCTAAGATATCAAAAATGCGGATATATAAAACAGCGGTTGTTATAATTGCAGCCAATATAGATTTCTTCTGGCGTTTGATTCGGAAGTTGATACTACTTCAAACCTACAAAAAAACTTATAATTTGCCTGAGGATGAACTAATTAATTGTTTTTTGTTACAGAATGAAATGATATTACTCAGTTTCGCCTGTTTTGTTATCTAATCCTGACTTTTTCTGATGAGTAAAATAAATACCATATTTGTTACAATCAAGTAACAACTAACACCTGATCTCTAACAACAACCTTCAGCCACTATATTTGATTATTAACACCATAGGCATATCCGACTAACCTCTCATATAGTAACTTCATGAAACAACATTAGATAAATAAATCAGGCCGTTTGTTCACACTGATTTCTTATCTAATTTTTTGCCTTAACCTGATTTTTCCAGTTTGATATAAGGTATGAGTTTTAGATATAGAAAGATGTGGTATTAGTACCAAATGAGGAAATTCTCCATTCAAATAACAATTTATAAAAGTAAAACATTATAGATTTTTATAGTACGTCCTTCAAGACGCATGTTTGGCTCACACTGGACATTATGCCCTAAGAAGCTAGGAAAAACTATTCAAACAGACAGGAAAACAAACGGTCTTATCTTCATACAAAACGAAAAATAAAAAACACTTGAATGTACATTTTGTAACACCAAAACATAATTGACATACTATAAAATATCTATTGAAATGGCTTAAATCAATCAAAAGACATTTTAACAAAAAACAAGTACACACACACTGACACAATGTAAATGCAAAAGATAAGAAAAGAAAAAGGGTTCAAATGTTATTGAGGACCGTACAGGGACAAATTACTGTTAACATTTTTTCCGGCTATGCCTTAGGTTAATATTTTGTTTTTATTTTCAACAATACCACATCACCTTATTTATATACCGAAATGAAAAGTAACAAACGCAGAAATAGTTATAATCAAAGTTTTTCAATTATTAAATTTTAATGAAATTTTGAAACTCTTTTTTTGTATTGGTTATGAATAGCATTAGACAGCGCAAATAAAAAATGATAGACATTGTTTCTAAAAATTAATTCCCTCTTTACTCGTTCTTATAAATAAGATCTTGAAATTATTCAATTAACAAAAATAGACAAATTACTAAACATGTATTTGGATTCCAGTAATGGAAACCGTCAACAAGAAATGGCAAATTCAAAATACTGTGTCTGTTATATCATTAAATTGTTATTATATTATTCTTACAAGAATAAGAAGATAATGATTGGTTGCAAATTAAACAAGTTCCCACCTGAAACCAATGTCATAAATGTTAACAAATATAGATCGAACTACGGACTGCAAAAATCAGCACAACCGATACCGCATAGTCAGTTTTAAAACAAACAAAAAACAATCAAACGAAAAAACTAACATCTTCATTTGTGTACAAATAATGAAAAAAACAAATATGATAAACAGCACCAAACACAAACAACTGAATAAGAGGCTCTACACTTTGAAGAGTGAAGAGGCACATACAGATAATCTGTTTGAAATTTGGGATATAAAACCTTTCACAGAACTGTTACAAAACGTTCACATAACGCACTTTGATTGTATGTTTTTGTCGATGGGTCGTACGAAGGCGAAATGCGTGTCTGACGTATCAAACTATAATTCTGGTACCTTTGGTAATTATTGAATGTGGTCGTGTCACACAATATCTCATAATGTTTAAACATTGCAAATTTTTATGTCGAGTTCAATTTTTCTCTTTAGTTTTGTAAAGCCACATATTATTTATTGAAATTGTGTTTTCCTATTTGCATGATTTGCTATATTGACATAATATCTTATTGTATCAATTTATGATTTTACCATGATGAATGGTGTCTGTTAATCATTTTTATTTTATTACTAAAAAGCCAATATATTAGTGAAAATAAGTCAAATTCCGAAACATGATCATGATGATGTATAGTTGTTTTATAAAATCTCAATGTTAATAAGACGAGCACGAATCTTAAATCAAATGAGACAGATCGTGACAAACAATTTTAAGAGCATTGTCATCGGAATATTAAGGGGTGTGTTTTATATAGGTCATACATCATTTGTAAGAAACCTTTTGGACTGATTACACTCATCATAATGTTGAAGAGCTTTTAAAACAAGGATACACTAAATATTATGCTTAAATATTTAATAAACCTTTTTTTAACATCACCCGAAACGTCTTTATCTGAGAGGTAAGCGTAAGTAATTTGTTTTTCTCTTGTTATTGCATCACCGCTAAATCAGTTTGCTAGCAGTCAAGCTATAATATATAAAAAAAAAAAAAAGATGTGGTATGATTGCCAAGGAGACAACTGTCCACAAAAGACCACAATGACACAGACATTAACAAATATAGGTCACCGTACGGCATTTATCAATGAGCAAAGCCCATACCACATAGTCACCTATAAAAAGCCCGATAAGACAATGTAAAACAATTTAAACGAGAAAACTGACGGCATTATTTAATTTTAAAAATGTCCTTTTTAGTGGTTTGTAGAAAAAAGTAGTATACTGTTGCAAATGCCAGGTAAATATCAAATACTCAACAGTCTAGACATAAGCTAAACAAATCTTGATTGTCTCAGCAGTAGTTTTAAATGCATGAGTCCTCAGACATTTACGACAGTTTCAGTCCAAAACTTGTGGCCATTGCTATACAGTACCACAACACAGTGGTGACACAAGTATGAACTGGTTATTCTTGTTACAACTTCGGTTATTCGTCGATAGAGTTCTACAGCAATAAAGTTAACGTATGTCTTCAGGAATTGAAAAAAAATCATTCAACCAACTTTCATACATTAGACACATAGGTAAAACATGTCAAAGACGTCAAACTTAAAATCAAAAACGCTACAAGCGATACAAAATTATTCAGGGATGCTTTCATCAAATCAGTTGAAATACAATTTCATGGCGAAGTTGTCGAGCATTGAAGTTAAAAAAAAAATACTAGTATCTAAACAAATTAAACCAACCTTGTGTCGGTGTCTTCTTCATAACTCTTTAAAATATTTTTAATAAACCAGACAATATGATACAGTTATTAATGTAAGGGTTGATATTGCATAATTTGTGATTATATAGTTGCAATTGGTATAAAATACTGACAATCAGTTGCAACTAACGATTAGGTCGACGTTTACAAAATAGACAGCCAACTGGAAAATATAGTCATTAAAAGTACATAAATTGACATGATTGACAGCAAACTGTAAAATATACATATTAAACTACATTTATACAGTTTACTCATGTTAAATCCTCATTATTTCGTCGTAGACATCAGTAATTGAGTGTTAATTGTTGAATATCAGAAGTGAAAGCAGAATTAGACTTTTAATTTGCACTATTACATGGATTAGGTTATAAATAAGACAGTACTTTAAAGATTGCCTTAAATCGAAAATCCGTTTGGAAGGAACAAACTAAGAGAAAATTCCAAAGGAATTGCATTAACTTCAAAAAGACATTAATTACGGCGATGGTAACTTACCATCCATGCAAATCTAAATTAAAATGAATTTCATGATAGGGTGACGAAACCTGGAAATTATCGAATCAATTGACTAGCATTGTGCTTTCAGGTCTTTGATTATAAGAATATGTTTTTACATAGTTTAACGCGTCGTATATTTCAGGGTATGATTATCAATGAGACAATTCAGAGACCGTTAACATAATATATGGGTCATCATTCGTCTTTCGACTATCAGCAAAACTCATACGTACAGTTAGTATTATAAGGTCCTCAAATGATAAATTTTAAACAATAAAAACCGAAAAACTAATATCATATACAGGAAAAAAAGAATAAACTGAATTACCAGCTTCTGACTTTGCACAGAGACACACATAATGTAGCAGGGTCAAACATGTTTGCTGGCTCTAAACCCTCAGTCAAACTTTTATAAAATATCACCCTTGTTTTTGGTTGGTGAGTGTTGCTTATTCTTTAGTTTTTTTATGTTGTGTCATGTGTACTATAATTTTTTGTCTGTTTGTCTTTTCATTTTGAGCTATTACGTTGTCAGTTTATTTTCTATCTATGAGTTTGACTGTCCCTCTTGTACCGTTCGTCCCTCTTCTGAGACAGTGGCGTAACAGTACAGCGTTAGTACACAGTCAAAAAATTAAAAAGGGCTTTACTCGTCGGATCAATATTAAGCACATTTTTAAAAAATTGCGGTACATGTATGTTTTATCAAAATACTTCATTTTGAAATGCTAACATCAATGTCGCATTTTTTCTGAAATTTACCTTCTTTTGATACGAGCTTCTGCAAAACGTTTAAAGGTAAACAAAAGAAAAATTTGATACTAAGTTTGTTTTCAGGATCCTAGAAAAATTATGAGTATTAAATGCTTCTTTTAGTAATTTACCTACACAGCTACTTTAGTACAAGTAATCTTGATGTACAGTTCTAAAGATGCCTATCAAATGTATATCTGTGAAGCTGTATAAAAACTGTACAGCTGTACATGTGAAGCTGTATATAAACTGTACATCTGTAAAGCTGTATAAACAGTGTATATCTGTTTAGCTGTATGTAAACTTTACATCTGTAAAACTGTATATAAAATGTACATTTTTAAAGCTGTATATAAACTGCAACTCTGTAAAAATGTACATCAAATACTTTTTTTAATCTGTGTTAACTAAACATATAAATTATACCACTGCATCTTGTGTTAAACGAAATCTATCCAAAGTTTACATACAGCTGTACAGTTGATATACAGCTTTACATATGTACAGTTTATATACAGCTTTACAGATGTACAGTTTATATATAACTTTACAGCTGTACATTTGATATACAGCTTTACATATGTACAGTTTATATACAGCTTTACAAAGTTTTAGTTTATAATCATCTGTACAGTTAATATACAGCTTTACATATGTACAGTTTATATACAGATTTACAGATGTATATTTTTGCATCTATGAATTCAGGAAAGTCTTCTCTGAACAAATTATCTACACTCTCAAATACATTGAGTTAAAATCAATAATATTTATTATAAAGTTAAAATAAACTAGGATTAAAACAGCTGCTAAACAGCCAAAAATGTAAAATTAAAGACAACTGTACAAATAAATATGCAAGTAAAGTCATTTCAATTTTAAAAACTAAATGTTTTAATATATGGTTTTACGTTTTTACATATATGAAATACGATTCTGATATTTTATAAGTTAAAAGATGAATAAGAGTATAGTTGATGGTTGAAATTTACTAGATTTGTGCTCATTCCGAAGTTCAGGAAAGATCTTTTTCGTATACTTTGTTCTTTCAAACCATCAAGCATATTTTCTGGACACATATGACAATAAAACAGTAAGAATTAGATATTTTTGTTTAACTTTTCGTGGTTTTTTTTTGGTCCTCTTATATATTGCATGGAAACAAATTATTCATTTACGTGGTGTTTCCATGACATGATATTTGATATTGGCATTATATTTTATTGTATCAATTTATGATTTCAAGAAACGAGTTATACCGGTAATCTTATTTATCATTTCAATGAAAAACCAATAAATATGCTTGTCAAAAAATTGTTTAAATATATAACACCTAACTTATAAAGGAATTTGCAGAATGACAAACTATTTAGAAATGTATGAATTTAAAGCTGCAATCGGGAATGTTCACGACATTCGAACTAAAGGCACTATAACAAAACCCGAATTATGGTCTATGAGTTTAAGAGAGTAAATATATCGGGCACATTTCATAACAATACGAAACAATTAACGACACACCGCTTATAACAACGTTCGTCAGACACGCGTTTCATCTACGTAAGACTCACCAGTGTCGTGTCGTTTGAATCAAAACAGTTGGAAAACAATTGTTTACAGACTTATTCTATACTGCTTTTAAGTTAAACACAGAATAAAGACATTTATTTTTAGTAACTAATTACGTCTCTCATATTTCCAATAGACAGGCTGGTCTTCATATTAAACACAATGTTGTTATGTTTTATATGATGATTGTCCATGGAATATGTATGCATCATCATACAGTGCGACATAGATTTATATGTGACAAGCTCATAATATATATATATATATATATAAATCGAAAAATCACCTGATTAATTTCATGCGTTCTGGGCACTTTTCAGGTTTACCTACATCCATAACACTTAAATTCTAAAATTTAATAAAAAAAGATGCATAAGACTCAACCAATGGAAGAGCTATGTTACCAAAAAGGCGAATCTTTGATCGAAGAAGATGTAAGGGTTTGTGCTTATGATAGTTGTGGTAGGTTTGCTTTTAATCCCCTCCAGTGTTTGTCAATGGGCAATTGTAACAAATTAAGGGAAACAACGATTTTAAACATTTCTAGTAGTGGTGTCAGTTCAGATAACCAAAAGTTATTTTAATCTGTGTACTTCGATTAAAACGGGGAACATTGATAGTTTACACAGTTAAATGTCAAAACTATTTTATTTCGTGTATCTTTTAATATCAAATTTGGCAAAAATACCCCGGAAAATATTCCAATCGGAATCACCCTTATCAAGAAGCGAAATTAAAAGCTCAGACACATCAAACAAATTGCAAACAACTAATCCTGGCTTGGTACAGGCATTTCTTGACAGAGAAAATAGTCAATAAAACCCACTTATTTTATGATTAACAAAACCTCTCACGTGTTTGAGATTTGCGTTAAACCAATCATATCATATGGAAAACAATAGTATGTGTGAACGAAACAAACAGACATAAACTGTAAAAATGTCAACAATAGCGGTACAGCAGTCAGCATTGTGTTTTATTTCTATTCGCTATCAAAACAAACAAATTAGTCAATAAGGACAAACAAAATAAAGCACATACAAAAATACTAAGACTACAAAAAATAACCACAGCACCAGAAAATATTGGCGGGATGCATACTTACAGAGCCACGACAAACGAATATTACCGAAAATGGACTAACAAAATGTACCAAATCCGTATCTCAATCGTTTGCACACAGGCAGTGAGTGATATATGGGATAGAGTATAAGCTGAAAGAATTTCAATCTGATTGTTTCATAGGCCTCAAATTACTTTCCTTGGCTGAGTTTGATCAAACTATCTTTAAAAGGTCACCAAGGAACTTATTGATCAATCAGCTGTTATTATTAAATGCAGAAATGCTGTGAAAAGTACAACAAGATAATATTAAACAATGCTTTGGTTCAAATGGACACAGCTAAATCAATTATGATATGCCTCTGAGCATTTATCAATTCTAACTAAGTGCAAAACGTTTAATGTAATTGTTACGTTGGCTTTTTCACACAACTGTGAATTTTCATAGGAATGTTCATCACATCGTATAATACTGAAAACAACAATCTATTATTGATATGTCTTTTTCTACATTAATTTACGACTTTACAATGTGTTTTTCAACTCACATGTCCAATCATTCAGTAGTTACTAGTATAAATGATAGGACATAAGATACTGTGGATAAGAAACAAATTACACAGGGTACTAAAAAGATGAAACAATCGAAGAAATACAACATACCAAAATGGTAAAAGATAAAATCAATAATACAAACAACATATTGAGTAAAACAAACCCGACTTAAATTCAGGTGACGAGGAATGATAAACCGTTTACATATGTTTTTCTGTCTTTGAAAATGTTTGAAATGAGTATTTCATATAAATGCTAGTTCGTGAACTTTATATATGTATTGTTGTTTATAAAGAAAAAAATCTTGTAAATGAGGTTTCATATATTTCCAAAAAAACATACTTAGTGTTTCACGAAAATGAACATCTTATCTTAGTTAAATCGGGCAGTGGTGCTTGGAGCTGATAACTCAAGACTGCCCTTAAATATTTGGGAGTTTGATTTTAACAATCCTGAAGTCAAAGAATGTAAGGGCATGCATTATATTTTTTGTTTCACCCTATGTCATTTTAAATCAAATGACACAATTTAAACTAGCACACATTTCAAAGAATTGTAATTTTAGTGACATCTATAGAAGCATTACCTAATTAAATGTATGCATTCATGCAGTGATATCAATTTATTTTCAATCTGGTTTAATTAAGATTATAATTGAATAGCTGCACATGGAAATCAAATAAAACAAATCGAAAATTAAATTCAAAGGCATACAGGAACCTGACAAAAGAAGAAAGTTTGGGATAGATATATCCATATAGTCATATCACTGACGTAAACGATGTGTAATGTGGCTTTAATTCATAATTAACAAGCTGTTCATATGCTTAGGTGCAACACAGTCAGGTCTTTATGTCGAGGTATATTTATTGAAATCATACAGCCCTAAAAAAAACACGTGTAAGTAATAAAAGATATTATGTTCATTTCTCATAATTTGGGATTTAGCTCAGCCAGTTAATGAAAGGAAATCAATTGCACTATTAAAAGGGTCAAAATTAAATTGTGTTTATATACGATTAAGTATGGTAAAGCTTCAATGTTTGAAGTAACGATTAACGACAATCAAGTCCTATCGAAGTTTGTATACATTTAATCATTTTTTTTCAAGATCGAAATTTTTGTTGACAAAGCTTTAAATGCAATACTTTAAATTGGATTTGGGTGAACTTCGGAATAGATGAATTCGCGAATTAAGAAGTTGTTTGCGATTTTTTTAGAAAAAAGAGAGAGAAAAAAACGTTAATATTCCTAACTTTATTTTGAAAAGTATAGTGTCAAAAGTTTATATCAATACGAAATATCTTACAGAAACTACAACAGGAGATAAGTTCTGTTGTATGCTTGTTTTTCGTAATAGCAAATAAAAATTATCTTTCAACAACTATGTTATGATTTACTTATATCTTACAATTTTAAGAACATATCAAGCGTTAATATAACAAAATATGCATTAATTCGATGTGGTATTATAAAAGCGTACACTGTTCGTTGTTGTTAATGTTTTGCAAAGACCTTGTTATGTATTGAATGTTTTAAATTTCGAGAAGAATTTCTGAGATGTTCAATGAAAAGTTATCTATAACAAAAGTGACGATTTCAGTTTTTAAATTGTTGTAAACTTCCAAATAAGTATCACACATGCGGCCTTAACTTTACGGTTTACACATATAACAGACTATTAACTGGATCAAAAAGTCAGTGATTTATTGTTTGACCGATATAAGTTGTTGGTGTCTCAACTCACTATCGAATTGTACTATGGGTTTTAGAGTACTATATTCCAGTGTAGTTGTCATTTAACTGAGTGTGTTCTTTCCGATTTTGACAGTTTTACTAGTAACAGGCTATTGACTATGGACATATATATATAAAGAATGTAGAAAGGTTTCAAGTAAAGTGATTATTCATGTTCGACTAACATGGGAAGGAGGTGATAACATGAGAAAGCTATAAAAATCAGTTGGGAAAAGGCTTGAAAAAATACAAAAATACTACGTACAGGTTAAAGAATACTCTCAGTACTATGATTTCCTAATAACTCATGAAAAACCAGATTTTTAATTTAGTAAGCCAAACACTTGGTTCGTCTATCGAAGACTCATTAATAGCAGAAGGTAAGTAGGCCTAAGTAAATACGAAATTTGATAGCAATGAAAATAAAAATGGCTGAATAATATGTGAAAAATACGGCGTTAGTTTTCTATGCCCAGGACAAACTTTAGTTTATCGAACAATTTACATTAAGTAAACAAAATACTGTCAGAATCGTGTATTTTATTCTACCACAAAAGTGCTCACTACTGGGCTTGTGAGTAAGCTTTTTGTGGTAATTAGGTCATTTTCGATCTATTGATATAGCCACATAATACCCATACAAATACGACCGTCAATCAGTTGTCAATTGTATGGTTAAATAGATTTGTACAACACAAATACTAAATGAAGATCGTGTCTAAGCAGCACTGTTTTGTATCAGTTTTCATCATTCCAAATTATTAAATTGATTTTTGGTCGGTTAAACTTTTGACCGGCAAGTGTTCACAATGAAACGTTTCTTTTTATTACATCAAGTCCTTCCATTTGCATATAATAATAGGACTCTTTGATAGAAATTGTCTAAAAGATTTATTTAACGACTGTTTACAAGATTTGCATCAATCAATGACCAAATGTTAAACAAATTATAAATTCATTGGACATTTCTTAAACTGAAGTTTTTCATTGGATTTGTTCGTTGTATTTTGACATTGGACAAACTGACAGTATATTAATGTAGTTATTGTCCTGCTTCGCAATTATTCCGCACAAATATAAAAGAGCAGTATACCTATTGTAATCCGCTAATTTCGTTAAAACCTCATAAAAGAAGAATGTGATTAAAAGAATGTGACATCACTTAACTGAACTAATGATCTATCAAACGGATTTTGAGTTGCAGTAATTCAAATGGGGATGGGATTGATAAAATAATCAAGCTGTTCAACAAAGTTGGGGACATTTAAGACAAGGCATCAAGCATTTATGTTGAAAAGATCTAGAAGTGTTGAACTATGATGATTAAGAGTGACGTGCAAGTTTAATAAAAATGTAGAAAACCATTCACACACACATTACCCTATACCAATAACATGACTTCTGTTTGATAGGCACATGATCAGAAGCTAGATGTTATAGTGTATTCTAACATGACGTCCTTCAAACGCTTTGAGTACACACCCGTGGTAAAATATGAATATATTTCATGGGCTGTTCCCATTGTACCCCCACGTCATATGTTTTTTAATGAATGAGCCACTCGACGTCATAGAACAATGACGTCAGAATATAAGCAATTTACGGGAAAATACACGCTTGTGAAACGGAAAATCATCACAACAAGGAAACGTTAACAAATGATGCTAAAATGAGTTATATTAGCCGTTTTTGTATACATATGAATCATATAAGTACAATAATAATTAGATTAATCTAAAATTATCTAAATATGTTATTATAAATAGTTTAAGCATCATCATTTATTCAGTTTGCTCCGTTATTTTACGTCAATTTAATAGTGCGTTTTTATATTGGAACGGCAAATAATGCCATCACCTAGAGCGCTTCGATCCAAAATAATTGCCGTAATTGTCCTATTAGAATCGAAATAATTCATGGGGGCTTGACTATATCTAGATTTTACCACGGGTTGTCCCTTTATGCCGATATTTTACCCCTCGCTATCGCTCAGGGTAAAATATTTGTCATAAAGGGCCAACCCGTGGTAAAATCACGATATATTCAAGCCCCCATGAATTATTTCTTAATTTATGCTTTGCTTTGTCCGTGAAAAGAAATTAAAATCAATCTTAATTTATCCAACAAGAATCTTACATTATTTTGAGACGAATGATACCAAAAGCGACGTTCAAACTCATAAGTCAAAAATAAACTTACAGCACCATGGGTAAAAAAATTAAAAAGAATAACAGTCAAATAATAGTAGACAAAACACAGCATGGAAAGAGAAATAGTGATCACCTTGAATCCTCTCTAAAATTGGGTTGATCTCCGGTGCTATAATAACCTATGTATGTCTGTTTATCGTTCATGTTTTATTTTTTGTATCATTTTTGTTCAGACAATACAGATAACCTGTACAAAACATATATGTATGGTTTCATACAAAATCATTACTTTCAAGGTTAGCTAGAACTTTGATATATGATTTTTGTACATTAACAAATATTGTCGGATCCTATATGATAGTATATAATATTGGTTTCAATATTATAGATTGATAACATATTTCAATCGGTCATTAGTTAAAAACGGAGAGATCAATTGAAAAAAAAGACAATATACGTCTATATTAACAGAAATAAAGTAAAAATCGTTGAATGGCCATTTATCACAGCCAATATAATACAAGCTTGAAATGAGGCATTTTACGAATAATTAAAAACAACTGAAATGGATTAAAAAAAATACGCATGTGACCTGGATTGTTTTTTGTTTTTTCATCAATTGCAATTACACGTTTTTTTATTCGTGTTTATCTTTTTATGGATTAAAAAGTAGATTTAGCCTTTGCCATCATTTTAAGATTACAAAAAAAAAAAGTATTCAAAGTTTCAAGTTAAGTCCCGAGGGTATCACCAGCCCAGTAGTCAGCACTTCGTTGTTGACATGGATATCAATTATATGGTCATTTTTATAAATTGCATGTAACAAAGCTTTGAATTTTTCGAAAAAAAAAGGATTTTCTAACCCCAGGAATATATTTAAGCCGTATTTGGCACAAATATTTGGAAGATTGGGTCCCAAATGCTCTTCAATTTTGTACTTGATTGGCTTTATAACTATTTTGATCTGAGTGTCACTGATGAATCTTATGTAGACGAAACGCTCGTCTGGCGTACTAAATTATAATCCTGGTACTTTTGATAACTATCATGTCTTCGGGTGAGTTTAGTGAATTTTGCTATTCCTTGTTCTCCCTTTTGGTCATATATCTTCTCATGTTTAATATCTTTTCATACATTCTAGGCTTTCAAATGTTATTGGGCCATTTGAACTCCTAATACACGAACTTGTATTAATGAACTTCTTTATGAAACTTATATATAGGGCATTGTATACTTATTCAATGTAGCTATAAATTTGTGTTAACATTTTAGGAAGCTCTAATTCAGTGAAAACAAAAACAAAAACTAAAATTTAAAAAGTGTTTAATGAGAGTTTTTCTCGATTATTTTTTTTCTTCAAATTATTGTTCTTTTGAGTAAAATATCCCAAAAAACAAGAGGAGTTTAAAAACCATTAATATCAAAACAGGATGAGTCAATTTTAGTTTAAAGTTTATTTATTCATTTAATGTACTAATTGTAAGTTTCGGGATTATTTTGATGTGTTCTAGATTTTGAATTTGGCAATTTTGGAGATTTGGAGTTTTAAATGTTTCTCCGAGTTCGGTATTGCAGTTATTTTTCTTTTGAAAAAACATTAAATTAAGGTTGATCAAATAGGTTGAGGAAAAACAAAATCCTGCTGAAACAAGATCAAATCAATGGATGTGGTGTAGTGGTTAGCGCATCGGACTACTGACATAACGGTTCCCGGTCCGATCCCCGTTCCGGGGAGTAAAGTTCAGGGACTGTTGTTTTGGCGCTCCTTTGACATCATTTGCGAGTATGGTCTTAAGAAACGATGGTTATCCGGGAGGGAGCGATAAATGGCTGACCCGTGTTAAGAGAGACCAATATCACGTGCACGTAAAAGACACCCTTGTGGATTTTCGAAAAAGAGCAGGCTTATGCCGCTACACGGCATCACTTGCACCCGCAAAGTGGTAAGGGATTAATATCAGTTGTAATAACTTGTTCCCCAATCCACTACAGACCAATATGTTTTAATCAAATCAATTCCTGCTGATCTGGACTTTCTTGAAGAAAACAATTCTTAGTAATTGTTAAAGGTTTGTAATGCATAACATAAATAAACAAGTACACCCATTTTATTAGCATCCAATTTGCAGTATATGCTTGTCATCGCATACTTTATTTTTTTCTTAATGCATTTACACGAAAGACGATAGACATCAAGGAGAGTGACACGCGTCTTAAAAAAGTTATTCTGCACTCTCTGCTCCACTAGCATCATCTGTCAGTTGTTCATAGTAATTATATATCTGGTGATAGGTGGCACTATAAATGTACCAGTTGAGAAAAGAGGATTATAATGTTGGCATATGCCATGGATAATCTGCGATACTAAGATAAAATGTTTGCAAGTCTTGCATTTTAAACCCTTTGTTAAAATATCCATAATAGGAACTCAAGCCCTGAAATAATGTTATTTGACAAATGTTATTACAGAACCTTGCAAGGTTCATTGTAGTTAATTGAAATAATTGCTTTGTCTTTTATCAAAACGCCATGTCAATGTACATGTAGATTAACGACAAAATACACACCATACTTAACTGTTTCTAATGAATTCAAGTTCAATTTGATAAATCTATTTCACAAATGAGATCAAACCTAAAACTTAAAATGCCTTGAATTTTAAAAGTACTCGAATATTTGAAAAGCACTTAAACCGAACGTATATATACAATTATGTCCGAGTCTACACAAATATTTTATAGCCAATGACAGATTTTTTCTTGTTTTAGAACCAATCTCTGATTTCCTTTGAAGGTCGGTAATTCGGGTACCCTGTCGTTATCATATAAAACAAGCAGATTCAAACATCAGCTAGAAGCACTCGCAAATGAAATCTAAAGTTAGGATTTTGTATTTGTAATAGTGTGATATATATATATATATATGTAAAAGAGAGGCAAAATATACCAAAGGGATATTCGAAAATGTAACTGTCAGACTAACAGTTTTCGTTTGATATGCTTTGTTATTGTTCGTGACATCAATTATTATTGATAATGAAGTAACGACTGAACAAAATCCTGTGAATTCTATATTAATGATGCTTTATTGGAATTACAATGTAAGAATACAATGACCTTGTTATGAAATGACACGCTAGTAATAATGATTAATTGAATGTCAAAGCACGACATGGCCATGGGAAATAGTACTTCATTTTATTTAGACATTAGTCGTAATTACATAAAGAAGGCATGCATCTATGCGGTTCAAACTTATACAGGGATCGCATTTCATATAAAAAACAAAACTGAAATTTTTCCTTGGTCTGCTGTCTCTCAAACAGTGTAATTTTTTTTTCTCAAAAATATCCTGAACCAAATTAGGAAAATGGCTATAGTTATATTATAGTTCGTATCTGTGTGTCTTACATTTCAATGTTGTGTTTCTGTTGTGTCGTAGTTCTCCTCTATATTTGATGTGTTTCCATCAGTTTATGTTTGTAACCCGGATTTGTTCCTTTTTTTCTCAAACAGTTTATGAAATTTGAACAGCGGTATACTACTGTTGCCTTTCTTTAATGTAGTATCCAAGGTTTCGACCGGTATCAAATATGATTTTCCTTTTGATTTTAAAAAAAATTGTATCCTTTACTTTATCATTAAAAAAAGCATATCGGTCCTCAATAGTTATATTCAGATAATTACGACTTTGAAAAAATTGTATTGGCTTCTTTTTACAGAACTAGCGTACAACTAGCTTATAAACTTCCATCATAACAAGAGAATAAAATAAATAAGAGTACATTCCTTCCATTAAAGTGCCAGTCTGTATTAATAGTTTCATTCATTTAAACATGCTTACATGGCTTTTATTATTGTCAAACATTAAAACAAATTGAGCAGGACGAAAATAACTTTCATTGAGTTCGTTTTTCTGAATATATGTTGAATTAATTTTACTCTTTGTGCACTCTTGAGCATGTTATAAAAGTATATAGAATGTCTATGTGATATAATCAACAAAACAAATTAGAACCTAGGTAAACGAATTTGATATAAATCAATTCAACAATGGTTTAGAAAGAACACATGGCACAAACACAAACGTTCGAAAGACAATCCAAAGAAGACGTCAATTCAAATATGTAATGAAAAATCTCTTAAAAAGTAAAAGTCGAATTGCTAGAAAAAAAATTGAAAAGTGAAGTATTCAACCTCAAAGGCAAAAAAAAACTCAAAAGAATAAAAATACTCGTGATGGATAGGAATAAATAAAAACAATACAAGTCTGTATTAATACAACTAGCGAATGTTCATTACAAATACATTATTATATAAAGATATGGAGATGCTGATTAAAGCAAATATAGCATTTACTTTCTTTGTATAGGGTTGTAAAAGGCAATAGTATGTGTAGCGTTTTTCAATAGTTCATACTTTTGTAATCAAATCTATAATAACGTTAAGAGATAATCCATGAATACTTTTCTTTGAATGGTATCAAAATAAAAGATTTATTTAATCTGTTGTATAAAACCGTGATATGAACGAAAAACTTTTTAAGAGACCCTTAACGCCTGATTACATGGATTTAACCGTACTTTTGGTTAGTCTAGGGCTTTTCAAATGTATAATGAAGAATAAAAGAAGTATTCAAAAAAATTGTTCAAGTCTAATCAACGATGTCTGCAATTATTTCAGTATTCAAATAAACCACAGTCAAACATTGATTCATATATCGTTTATTAGCATGATTAACTTTGTGGTGTAAAAAAAGAGAATTCGTGAATTGACATTTTTCAAAGATTAAAAGCATTTTGAAAAAGAAAGTTCACAATGATGATATTGAAGACATGGTTTCATTGCTTTCAATGTTTTGATGTCGTCTTGTTATCAAATTGAAGGAACAAAACGAAATAAAAACCAAAATTATAACTTTTGATAATGGAATATCAGTTGTAAGCATTCTCTTAGATGGAAGTGATGTAATTGAGCGACAGCCTCAAAATATTGAAATGTGACCTATAGATCTTAAACAGATCTTTATTTTAGTTAGTAATAAAGTAGGCTTCGTGTAAATAAAAACAATATGATCTATAAAGAAGCACAATAAAACACATTGGAATATCGACTGCTTGTTGTAATACTGATTGCAAAAAATAGACTTATGTCTTGACGATCAAACATCAAAACTTCCAGTATTGTCATAATAATTTATCCGACTTTTGTTGTTCAAATTGTGTCTTATTATGAAGTCAAGAAAATAATGCAGTCGACCTTTCACCTGTGCAGAAGGAAACAATACATTTTAATAAACACAATGCAAAATTCAAAGTATTCATAACTTTAATTCATTCCTATTAGTTGTTCTTCTACAAAATATATGCTATAACATGACATCTCCATAGATAGATTTCTATTCTTTTGCCTATTTCTGTCTGAATTAAACCATGTTTATTCTCAATATCTGCAGTTTATAAACGGGAATAACTAACAGAAATAGAAAAAAAAACAATGCAGGTTTTCCATGCTTTATAAATTGGAAATACAATGACTTGTGACAAACATGACAGTCTTTGTAAAAGCTTAATTGAACGTATTTACACGTCGGGACATATACCATGACATCTTTTAGGATGTTATTGTATGTTTCCCCCTTTTATTTCCCAACAATAAGTATATACATATTCATGTGAGTGATTTAGCTAGTTATGAAACCAGTTTTAAGGTAGCATAATACAAAGATTTCATAACTCCAACTCCAAAGTTTTAAAATGCTGTAACTTTCTTAATAATGCTTGAAAACTTATAAAAGAGGTAGTTTTGGATAGCTAACAGATTACTCTGTCAAATAATGCAATGTTAGTATATGCAACAATTATGTAACCAATCATAATGTTAACTGTGTCGAAAATATTTTTCACCAAATTTCCACTTTCAAATGAAATTAGCTTCTGCATAGGTATCCGTTTTCTGTATAGCTAAAGAGACGATAGAGCTAAATTCATTCAAGTGAACTTACCCAGATTTTGCCACTAATTACATAATAGTTGATTACATAATAATTGCATAATAAAAATAATGCATTTATTTAAAAGATTAATCTTTTATCTATCTATATATACCTCTTTTATTATTTTCTATGCATTCATAAGAAAGTTACAGCATTTCAAAGGTTGGTGATTGGAAGTACAAAAATCTTTGTATTGTGCTACCTTAATCCACCATTTTCTATATAAGAAAATGCCTGTACCAAGTCAGGGGATAGGACAGTTGTTATTCGTTCGTTTGTTGTGTTTGATAAGGGACTTTCCTTTAAGAATTTTCCTCGGAGTTCAGTATTTTTGTGATTTAATTTTTTCGATAGTTCACAGCTATTACACACCAGATATATGCGTGGTCTCTCATCTGAAATAAGTTTCAATGATATTTGAACATCGGTAATAAACTGTTGCCTCGAGGTCATTCTGGATTTTTTTTCTTTTTTTCAATTTATGTAACTTAAAACAACCAACATTTCTAAGAAGTAACACTTATGCATAGTAGTTATTATTAAACAATTTTACACAGCTAAAACATCGAAGAACCAATACTTATGCATAGTAATTATCTATACATAAGTTTCACCCATGATACAATGAGTGTACTATTCAGCTTCAGCTTTTTACTTATTTGTGCAAACATATACATTTTCTCAAAAATTTAAGTCCCTATGAGGCAAACGAACATGAAATATTGAATTGGAAAAACATTGGTGACCATCGGCTGTTGTCTGCTCTATTATCGGGTTGTTGTCGCTTTGACACTTTCCCTATCTCCTTTCTCAATTTTATTATATAAGTTGTTATTTTGTGCACTGTAGATCTTTAGAAAGCCAACCCCTTTAAAGTATGAAATGTCTTTAACTAAGTAAGTAATGTAATTAAAATGTTGTTTTTCATTTGTTCGAAAATAATTTCTCCTCTTATCACAGCGTCATTTGCTATAGATAGTTTTTAATTGAATTCAGTCGAGATTATATTTGATCGTAAGGGATCGTGTTTTGTTTCAAAGATTGAGCTAATAACAGGAATTAATCCTTGACAACTGTGAATGTGGCAGATGACAGATTTCAATTATATGACAAATTAGTTCGAAAATGTCAATTTGTTTAGAAAAAAAAAGGATCAATAGAGCTTATTTTTTCTGTATATACTTAAAGTCGCATAAATGTAAAGCATTGAACTTGGAACAAATGATATATTCGTCTTTGAAAGCAGTATGTTTTACTAATTCAAATATAATCCATATTTTATGTATTGACTTACATTTAGATAAGGTCGAAAAAGAAATAATAAACAAAAGCAAGACCAAGGTTTTAAACACAAAACACTGTTCTGTGACCAGGTCTGTCGAAAAAGAACCAGAACACTTTATTTTCTTCGTTCCCGTTTTTGACACGTTTTGTTTCCATTTGTCTGATAAAATAAAATCTATTGTGCAAATATATAAGTGAACAAAAATTGAATGTTTACAAATTCAAGCTCTGGGGTCTTTTTTTGAAATAAAAGTAAAAAAAACAAGATTCAACAGAAATAGATACAGGCAACATTTTAACAATCTTATTTTCTTGAAGATATTATATTCAAAAAGGAATGCTTCAATCCGTTACTTGTTTATGGTTAATATCATCGATTATAGGTAACAGTTTATCTCTATTTATGAGAGTAGCAGGGTAAAATGCTTCATCAATTAAAAACATTTATGAAATACATGTTAATAAAACAGCAGCAAACACAAAAACAACTAGCAAAGAAAACAAGATACATATGGACGTCTGTAAATTGTCACAAAGAACGTAAAACGCTAAATTGTGAAACTGTAAGACAAGCCCAAAATTGACTTCAGGCATGTGATGTCATACAGTTGCATATGAAAAGGAAGAATTCCAGAATAAGTTGAAATCACTGGTATTACAATAGAATAAATAAAGACAAGATAGTAGATACAACAAATGAAATATATATACATGGTCTTCTGTGACACAAATATTCGCGAACGGTCAAAATCATAATAAAACTTTCTTTTCAATTTACTATATTGGTGTGGGAGTTTTTTGTGACATTTCATTTCATTTAATTTGATCAACATTGTTTTTTTCCGCTTTCTATGAACCAGAATTTTTTATCAACAACCTCGCGGGATATGTAACCAAATCCTTAATATGATAGTATTATAAAAGCGTAATGAACTATATAATTTAAATCATCCGGTGCCCAGACAGTTGTTGACGCGTGTAGAAAATGTGTGGTCAATTGCGTCCAGTTATCGACTGATTATTATAAAATTAATAAGACTGCTATAAATAATTTTCAGTTGGTATTTTAACTAAGGTGTCGTCAATCAATTTCCGTGGTGACATTAATATATATATAATCGTTTTGAGACTTTTTCCTGATCTGTAAAAGGCTTTCCAATAGATTTACGAAGATGTAGTATGAACGCTAATGAGACAACTCACTATCCAAGTCACAATTTTTAAAAGTAGTCCAATATAGGTCAAAGTACGTTCTTCAACACGGAGCCTTGGCTCATACCAAATAACAAGCTATGAAGGGCACAAAAAATATCTAGTGTAAAACCATTCGAACAGGAAAACCAACGGTCTCATCTATAAAAACAAATCGAGAAACGAGAAACACCTACAACAACATCAACAAAAAACAACCACTGAACATCAAGTTCTGGACGTAGGACAGGTGCAAACAAATGTAGCGGGTTTTAACGTTTTAATAGTACCGAACCTTCTCCTTTTTCTGAAACAATATTTTAACATCACAACATAGAAAGAAACGCTATTAAAATATCAATTGCAATTGCCTAATTCAATCAAAAGACATACACTAGAGAATAAATTTGATCTGTAACACAATGCCAATATAAAATTAACAAAATATATTAAAACAATATCAGAAAAATAATCATAACCTTGAACGAAATGCCTCAAAAAATAATTTACACACGTGAATGAAAATAATGTTGTTGTAAGGTATACATGAAACGAATACGGAAAATACTTTTTACAAATTATATAATTTTGTTGTTCATAGTACATAGAAAATTTATAGTCAATACCGAACACTTATCAAAGCTGTTGTATATTTAAATTAGAAAGACGAGATATACATGTAACACTATATAAGTATGTAATCTATGTTAATGAAACAGTTATCAGTCACTTCCCAAAGTTGACCTTAGATTACCAACAGAGTTCCGCAAATGTGTTTCGTCAATCCTGCGAATGTCACATAGATTTCATTGGAATATAGAGAAGATTTAGACTTATCAAAATTGTAAAAAAAAAAAACTATAGGCAGCTTTATTCATAATGTCTGTTTGAGAACTCCTTGTTCTAAGCATACAATGAAATTGTTGGTCACTATATGTGGGCAAAATATTTGTGTTTTATGATATTTATATTAAAACTCATCTTGTAAAGGCTTAACGTGAGGAAATATATATATGATATTTAATACATCTGTATTGTCATCTTATACTCAGTAAGTTTAGTGTCTAGACTGGTATTCATGATTTCTCGTAGTGTTTGACGGATTGAGTTTGAAAAATGACAATCATATCTCAATATAATTAACGTGATTATTTTTAATTGATAATAATACATCGTGTCGACAACTTTATAAAAATAAGAAGATATGATATGATTGTCAATAAGACAAGAACCTATCATATAAAAATAAGAAGATTTGGTAAGACTGGTAATCAGAAAACTATCAATCATATAAAAATAAGAAGATGTGGTATAATTGCCAATGAAAAAAAACTCTCCACAAGAGACCAAATGACACAGAAATTACAACTGTAGGTCACCGTTCGGCCTCCAAACAATGACCAATTGTTGTGGTTGAAATCATACAGTACGTATTTCAAAATATTACCCAGAATGCAAT
Organism: Mytilus trossulus; assembly: GCF_036588685.1. NCBI lineage: Eukaryota > Metazoa > Mollusca > Bivalvia > Mytilida > Mytilidae > Mytilus > Mytilus trossulus. The sequence continues at coordinate 70,477,021 of NC_086376.1, read as the reverse complement.
TTAGATTCTAAAATGGCAAAATGGCATACTAAAATTCATCAATAGACTTATTTAGGAAAAAATATTGACGCAGTGTGCATCACATCAATTAACTTATCTCTTGGTTGGTTCCATTTCCATTATTTCAGAAGTAATTTAAAATTCGCTATCTGTTGAAATAGAAGTTCTCAGTCGAACCTCTATGAATTAAAGTAAAAACTTTAAATAGCTAGATAAGTGTTCTTTTAAAATAGACCACTTGCGATGGAACTGACATGCACATTTTCATCTTCTATTAGCATGAAATTTAAGCAGACCATATTTGCTTCAAAAGCGGAAAAGATTGTTCATTATTTATCCGTAAAAAACAATCAGCTTTTCTTCACCAACAGCTTGTAAAAAATTGATGAATACCGAAATAGATTACCAAGACACCGTATACAAGCTATACACACAGATTGTCAAAAATGTAAAATACACAACAAGATAGTCAACACATTGAGATAAACAGCTATATTGTTCAAATATAACATTACAAAGTCAATACTATGTTATTATGATACTAAGATGCAAAGCTACATTGCAAAACATTAAAATGGCGAACTTGCAAGATAATGAGATAAACAGTTCAAATGTTTTAAAACTAGGGAAAACAGCTAAATATGAAAATGCACAAACAAATTTAAAATGACTCACTTAAAAAAAATTAATTCTAAACTGTACTGCTTGATTTGGGAGCTGACAAATACAAAATGCAACTGTTTGATTTTCTATATATACATTTTTCAAAATTAAACTGTGGTTTTGATAAATCTGCTAATGTTTTTTTAATCTAGTCTTCAAAATCCTACGAATTGAATCATAAATAAACTCATCATTGATATCATGAATGACATTTTGTATTTGCACCAGACTCGAAAGACGCTCGAAATAAAATGTTAAAAAAAAGGCCAAATAAAGTACAAAGTTGAAGAGCATTGATAACCAAAGTTTCCTAAAAGTTTTGCCAAATCTTTTCCCGAGGTAAAAACAAAAGTCTTATCTTTTCGAAAAATTTAAAGTTTTGTTAACAGTTAATTTATAACTATGACTATATACAAAAATTATAATTCATGTCAATACATCAGTGCTGACTACTAATTGATTTTTTTTTTGTTTATTGAGAAACAACCACTCAACAATTGATCGAATTGAGGAAGTGTGCGTACAAAGAATATTTGAACAAGCTCGATAAAGTACATCATATTCTGTATGAATATGGTAAAAACAAAATCTACTATAGCAGCGCACACTCAAACGAAACGAATTATTAACTCAAATATTTAAATAAATTACGGACGTGTTTGTTTTACAGCTTTAGTGATTATAAAGTTGTGAATGAATTATGTACAGAGATTTCAAAGCATAGTAACATGACATTATTGGCCTTTGGAATGTTCAAACAACACTAAAATGTAATTTTCCGCGAAATTAAACATAGCACTGTAGTTATCTTTTATGTAAATATGCAAGAAAGTCATTAACTGTATTGGGAATTCATTCAATGTATTTGCTAGAAGAGGAATAATCAGAAACTTAAAAAAACTAATCCTTAAGTTTTTGTTTAATGTATATATTTCTATCAGTAGATGAAATGAGTATTTACATCTATTTTAATAGACCTAGATTTTCATTAGGCATCAAAATACATTCATGCTGAGGAACAACCTTAATTGTGTTACGCGGAATTAAACATTCTGAAAGGTAATCTGTGTCAAGTCGTACAACTTTTATGTCAAGTTGATATTATTTTTCTCTTTTTTATTTGCTACAAAACAAATATTTCTTATTTCCATTCGTACCGTCCGTAATATAATGAATCGACTCTCGATAGATTTAAGCTTTTGGTGATATTCATCGGATTAAACAAGTCTAAAATAAGACAGTAAGGAAATGAAACATCATATCACTTATTAGTATATCATTATATACCATACTAGTATTGTTGGTATTGTATGACTTGTGTTTGTGTTGGTATTTTTTTTTTATTATTATAGGAGACTGTGCACCTTGTCATGTTAAAATAGGTTTACACTACACTAGTGTGAATCTGTATTTCTTGATTTTAATTGATTATTGAAGAAAAAATCAAAATCAACTTTCACTTACGCATTTCAAAAACGTTGCAAATCGACCCACGATATCGGTAGTGACCAAAAATTCAATATGTCAAATAACCTTGAAACAGTCTGTCATTTAGTGTTTGTTGTTAGTTCCTATTTGTCATAGTTCATAACGTTAATACTTTTGTCATGAATTATGTTGTTGCCCTTTGAAGTATGATTTATGTCACATTTTATGATGTCATAAAATTGAGAATGGAAATGGGTAATGTGTAAAAGAGACAACAACCCGACCAAATAAAAAAAAAAAACAACAGCAGAAGGTCACCAACAGGTCTTCAATGTAGCAATGTAGTCATGCCTTTTATAACTGACTATACATTATAGGTTTTGTTAATTGTTTAAGCCGTAATAATAAAATTAGTTGTTTAAATTAAATTGAGTTTGACAATTCCTGATAATTTTCTCATTTGCAATCATACCACTTCTCCTTATTATATCTTACGCAATAATACTTAATTTTCCAATTTTTTACAGTTTTGATACATGATTAATATAAAATAAGAAGTTGTGGTATGATTACAAATGAGTCTTCACAAGAGACCAAATGACAATGAAAGCAACACATTTTGGTCATTGTATTGCATTCAGCTATGTTCAAAGCTAAAACTGCATAGTCACTTATATAAGACTCGAAGTGAAAAATGTAAAACAATCAAATAAGAAAACTTACAGCAAAATTTATTTACAAAACAATGAACGAAAAACAAATATGTCACACAATCACAGACGATAAACACTGAATTTGATTTGGCTAGGAAAGGCACATACAGAATATGGCGGCGTTGAACTTGTTTAAAAGTGCCAACCGTTCCCCTAATCTGGAACAGTGGTTTGACAGTACAACATAAAAACAACATAAAAATCAGTTGAAAAAGGCTGAACTGATCAGATGGATATAAATAGGAATACATCTAACAATACGCAGAGTGGACCTGGTAGGGTACAAATACACCCCACAAAAAAAGACACTTAGTACAGATCTGAGTGTACTCGTAGTTACTGAGAGCTAATCCAAATACAATAACTACTTTTAAAGAGGTCATTCATTAAAATATCACTCAGCAGACATACATCATCCAATAGAGTTAGTAAAAAGACATCATCAACAATCAGAGAATACCACGACTTTGTGCAATCAAAATATACAAATATCAGGAAATTGTTAACCTATGAATGTGCATCTGTATATAAAAAAAAATATGTAGTTTTATTTTTAATTTACTGACAACAAAATTAATAGTAATACCAAGAAAGACAATATTCAAATATCTAATTACAGTGCTGAATTGGTAACCTTTTGGAAGACGTTTATCTAAAGATTCGATCAGTTTTACACGATCGTTTAAAAAAATTCTGGCTTAGTAAGCATCATCCCTGTAAAAAGAATGTGCTATACCGTTTTATACCACCTTTATGCTAAGACTTTGTGATGTAAAAACCGGGACATTTCGCCGTATCAGAATTTAGTGCATCCTCGGAAATACTTTCAAAAGCGTACACAAAACAATTGTGATTGGTTGTTCTTATCAATTGAAATCTTACAAATGACATGATATTATTTTCATTTTATCGAACTATGGGAATACCCATGGTCTTTTGAATTCTGAAAAGACGACTTTACTCACACACTGAATATGTAATGTTTTTGAATAAGTGACACAGTTTACCAATCAATAAACCCTAGAGAAAATGTTTTCGTCCTAATAAAAAATAGCCAAAATGTAACCTTTTCTAATCAATTGTGTGCTAATTGGCTACTTTTTATAATCAAATAAACATATTTACATGTCAGAACTAAGGAATATCAACTTTCAGAAACCGATGAATATTCAATTCATGCAATAAAATATAAAAAAATGAATCAACACTAAAAAAATAAACCAAAAAACGTGCTTATGTATTTTTTCTATTCTGAATGTTCTTCAACTCATTTGTATTGTAGTTCTGTCATGTAATATTTGTCATTTAGTGTTATATTTCACATTGTCATAAAGGCGATAGGTTTCAAATTGGCTACGTCAAAACTAGGTTCAACCCAACATTTTTTCTTAAAATGTCCTGTACCAAGTCAGGAAAATGGCATTTGATATTTTATAGTTCGTTTCTGTCTGTGTGTTGCATTGTCGTTTAGTTTTTTGTTGCACTTTAGTGTTTTTCGTTGTTTTCCTCCTATAATTGATGTGTTTCAATTAGTTTTAGTTTGTAACCCAGATATTTTTTCTCACAATCGATATATGACTTTCGAACAGCAGTATACTATTGTTGCCTTTATTTACGACAACTTTTAAAAGTTTCTTATGAATATAATAGGGTAATTAAAACAGTTTTCAATATTTTTATTTAGATTTCCTCAGACACAAATTTTAACAGTTATGATTTTGACAGCTATCTCTCAGTGCGCTCAGAATCTTTGCCATCGATCAGGATAATTAATTAGTGACATAACTTTATTTCGATTTCTAAACCAAAGCTCAAGTAAACCACGTTTGAAACTCAACTTTTCTTGTGGAAACAAGATACTCTATTTACGTGAAAAGAGTTATTTTGAAGAATATTTAATAAAATAAAATACCAAGAATTATGTGTTATTGTTCTTACAGTAATTATGTTTTCATATTCACAGTTTCCAATTTACGTTCCCAAGTATAAGTATCCTCCAAAGTTAAATTATATACAATCTCTCTTTGTACTTACTCCCCTTTGGAAAGATCTTTTGTAAAGCTAGCAACGCCAATAAATGCATATCCATTGGTGGCCGTCGGCTGTTATCTGTTTATGGTCGGGTTGTTGTCGCTTTGACATGTTCCCCATTTCCATTCTCAATGTTATATGCTTTGCCACACATATGATATTTCGAAGTATAAAACAAAAATTGTATATCTGTTTCACATTAATAAACATCTTCTCCTGAAATATGTATAGATCTAGTTTTCGTCTATTTTTAAATTTTCCCACACTTATGATGATTGTGTATGTGGCGCCATCCCTAGACCATTGAAATTATTATTGAAAAATAAACAATAGGGTATTTAAAGACTGTTTGGCAAAAGTATTTGAGGGTGAAGGGTGGCTCCACTGTTATTTTTTTCGGAAAATTATCTTACATTTGCAGAATTCTGTCAAATCAGTTTTTTTTTTACAAAATTCCCTTTCATTATGACGTCATAATTACGTCACTAAAACACAATAAATAGAATATGTTTAAACTGAAACAATTAAACATTTTAACACATGCTTAACCAGTTTTTTAGATTTTTAAAGGCCAAACTATGTGTAAGTTTACCAACTTCGAGTACAAATAGGCACAGGAGATTAAGAATAAAGAGTTATAAGTTGTGATATAGCCAAGTTAACAATGTCTGCGGTTTGATATTATAAGTATAATGCATGTCTCTTGTGAGCTGTTGTCTCATTGGCAATCATGGTAAAATGATTCATTGAAAACTGGTAAAAAGTAAATATCTCCGGGGAAAAAAATGACCCTGTGGTTTCTTTAGTCAATTGTAATTTAGGCAATTATTTCAACAACGGAAAATAAGTATAAAATAAGTATATGACCAATTATACATAAAAGCAAGTTTTACTACAAAAATATCAGTTCAGTTATAACTGAAATTTTTAAGTATCAATATTAATATTTTACTTGTTTATATCGTTTTCACAGTTAAATTTTGTGATTTTTTTTACCGTATGTAATATTTTAGATAGACCATGTAATTGTACAATATAAAGAACTTACCTAAAGGTAAACAGAAAAAGAATGGAAACCAGCACAGCAGAAATACACCAACCACAATTCCTAATGTTTTCGCTGCTTTTTTCTCTCTTTTAAACTTGGCAATTTTATTGGAAATATTCTGTTTAAAATTTGGACGAGAAGAAAAATACATGACATGGTCTGAGTGACCATTTGTTCGACAAGGTACACTTTGGACAACACCGTGACTGTTATGTCTTCCTATGTGAACCCGTAAAGTTATGGTCTCTTGGTCTTTAGATATTTTGACACCAGCCATAAGGCAGCGAGTGTGCTTCACAGCTTCGCGGTAAATTCGGTAATATAGCAGCACAATTGTTATCATTGGAATGTAAAACGAGAACGCAGCCGAAAATATGACGTAACCTTTGTCGTCATTGACAATGCATATCCGGGAGTCAGGGCCAGGTTCTTTTCTCCATCCGAGTAAAGGCCCTAGGGAAACTGTCGCAGATAATATCCATACGACCGCTATTACTATGAAAGCTCGTGATTCTGTCATGATCGATGAGTGTCGTAGTGGTCGAGTGACGCCAATATATCGGTCAACGCTTATGACGCATAGAGTAGTTATCGAAGCCGTGCACAATAAAACATCTACAGCGGCCCATATTACACAGAACTGTCGTTCAAATGGCCAGTATCCGAGTATTTCTAAAGTAGCCGAAAATGGTAAAACCAGTATACCTAAAAGTAAGTCTGCAACGGCTAGATTGACTATAAAGAAATTTGTAGTACTTCTTAAATGGCTGTTATAGAATACTGCAAGTAGTACTAAAATATTTCCAAAAATTGTTCCTATAATAATTAATCCTAAAACTATTCCAACAATCACAGAAACGTGTACTTCTAAAGTTGGAAAAGTAAATTCCTTACTTAAAATAGTAGAACTTGAGTTATTATAAAGACTCATTCCTCTCCTGAATTTGCTTCATTCTTCGTTGGAAAAGATATTTGAAAAGTATTCTATTAGTTACGACTGACAATGTCATTGATTATTACTGATTCATCCAAACATGCGTGGTACATGCCATCTACGGTATACAACTCCTAAGTAAACTGTACAGTTAATATATACGTCTCATCAAAGAATACAAAATTATAGATAGAATGAAAATTTATGGAAAAAAACGTTTTTTTTTTTATAAACTTCTTATACGTATCGGTTGTTGTATTGATATTTGAATCGCATGTGAACAATCATAGCTGTCTATCGTTATAATGTAAGATCGGCATTGGAAATTGATTCCAGTGACATTGTTTTAGTAACTAAGAAATGAATAACTATAAAAAGACTATGAATGTTTCAATTCTTATTTTTTTTTAAAAGCAGCAGTCTCCAAAACCGAATGAAAAATAACAAGTAATCGTTACGGATGTTTAAGTCGATTAAATAGAGAAAATATAATAGATCTATCTTATTCGATTGACTTGCTGAAATCTTAAATCACAATAACTCAGATTACTAACATACAAATAGAATAAGATACGTCAATATGTCGGCACCTTACAATATATAGTGTCAATATGATTGCAATAAAGTGGTTTTTATTCCTTAAAATTTCCAATTGCAAAAATATGATTGTTGTGTCTTTTCCACCTTTAAATTACACTGAATTATTCCCGACTTGGATGCGCATATTAAGAATGTTGATAGGTAATCATGTCTGAACTTAATTTTGTAATTGTGTTTTGTCTTTTTGTCAATTTCACTTTGAGTGGTCAAATTAACTTCAAAGTATTGATGCTCATTGTGGTCTGAAATTTCAAAAATATGACCGATATCTTGCAGTTAACTTAAAATTAAAATGTAATTGCACGATCGGGACTTGGATTTCTATGTTCATATGTGTTTTTATCTTTTAAGGATTTATAAATTAAACGTAGTAAAAATTTTACTATAAAAGAGGGACGAAAGATACCAAAGGGACAGTCAAATATAAATATAAATGATATTTGTATTCTCAATGTTAAAGTTGTTTTAAAAGTTGGAAAATGTGACATATTATAAAATCAAACAATATCATAATGACGAACCTACTGAGATAGTAAATGCTGCATCAGAAATAACACTCAAAAAACGTATCTAAGAAAATAATAAATCAAAAATAGAAATAGAAATTCATTTATGTAGAAAGATAAAATTGTGAGAAACTCCTCCGCCTCATTTTTAGACATACCTCGAATTTGTCAAACACAGTCATCTTAGTACCAGAATCTATGACAAAAGAGACGATTTTAGTTTTGAAATTATCAATGTATTTCTACCTTAGTAGATGTATACCAACTTCACCTGGATATAGGATATACATTTCCCAACTTATTCGATATTCAAGAGCTTTCAGCTCCTACTTAGACTTTGTAAAACGTCACTAGTGTATGATCAGAAAGTTGATGAACCTTTCGTCTTTTTTCTTAAAAAAGTTCATTGGAAGTAACAAAGACCTTGTTGATAAATATTTCGTATCAACTTCACAAATGATACACGATGGTCTTGGTATATAGGTTTTGCGTACTGACGTTGTTTTTCATCTTAATAATGTGTTATATTGTCCTTTTATTTATCTTTGTTTTATTATTAATATTACCTTTACTGTCTCGTCTCGTCTGATTTTGGTAATATTTATTTGACGTGTCTCGGTTCTTATGCATCCCGTCAATGCGTTGTTTGTAATATCTTTAATTTTTGCTGATATGCTTGTACGTGTGACTTTTTGTGTTTCTTTGGTAAATATGACGTGGCTCTGTACTTTCCGTGCAACACGACGAGTGCCACCTGTGGAGCAGGATCTGATTACCCTTCCGGAGCACCTGCGATCACTCCTATTTTTTGTGAGGTTCGTGCTGCTTTTTCTTTAGTTTCTATGTTGTGTCATGTGTACTATTGTTTGCCTGTTTGTCTTTTTCAATTTAACCCATAGCGTTTATTTTCGATTTAAGAGTTTGATTGTCCCTCTGGTATCTTTCGTCCCTCTTTTAAGCATCTCGCCATTATTTTATTGTTTTATTATAATGCTATAATGTTATTGTTCTATCGAATCTTTGCCTGCTTTCATGATTCTAAACCATTAATATTTTCGAGTTCAGGACATATTTATCGTTACAATGAGTGGTCGGTCAACTTTTTTAGACTGGAAAATGACTGCATTTTTATATTTTATTGATCAATACTAACTAGAGGCAATAGTTATTTACTGATATTCAAAATATCGTAAATTAGTTTTATTTGGATAAAAGGTTGCAAATCAAGTGTACTTGATGAAACTTGTATAAAAAAAGCGTGTTGTGTCTAATTCAAGAAACACCTGTGCCGAAATCATATATTTTTCCTACCCAGATCGTGCTTCAGGTAAAATCGTATGGTAAGTATCATGTTCTTTCAAAATCGTCATATATCTATGATGAACTTGTCTGGTTGTTTTTGTTGATGTACTCCCTGCGGCAAATATTGAAAAATTTATGTCAACATACCGAATAAGAATTTTAATGTCACACAGTTCTTGAGGGAAGACGGTTATTTTTTTATAGTAAAACTCTTAGTCAATTAACTGAATTACAAAATAAAGCAAATACCATTACATGGTGTAGTGTCCGCTGATAGTCCAATACCATGGAACAGACTATGATATATTGTCAACGACACACAAAAAAATACAATAAACAGTAATTGAAATGCTGAAATGTGGAATTCATAATTAGTATCAAGTGTCTAGATCTTATTGTTTGTAGTATTTTAGAGCATTCGCCATCAAATTCATGTTCACTGATTTGACCAAAATTTTCATATTTGTTTTATAAGATACTAAAACGTATATCCTGACCAAATTACAACAGTCCTAAAGAAATAAATGACAATACATTTTTTATTTTGATTTTGCTTTTTCACAATGCATGTTTATCAATCGAGATAACCTCCAGACAAATATTTATCAAATGTACCAAGCGTATAATTAATTAATTCAAACGCGCGTTTAGTCTACTAAAGACTCATCAGTCACGCTCAAATCGAAATAGTTAGAACAACAAAACCAAATAGTTTTCAAAAGTACTAGGATTATAATTAAGTAAGCCAGACGCGCGTTTCGTCCACACAAGACTCATCAATGACGCTCATATCAAAATATTTATAAAGCCAAACTAGTACTAAGTTGAAGAACATTGAGGATCCAAAATTTTAAAAAGTTGTGCCAAATACTACTAAGGTAATCTATGCCTGGGATAAGAAAATCTTTAGTTTTTGAAAAAATCGAAGTTTTGTAAACAGGAAATTTATTACATTATTGATATTCATGTCAATAAAAATTACCACATTATTGATATTCATGTCAACACCGAAATGTTGGCTACTGGGCTGGTGATACCCTCGTGGACGAAACGTCCACTAACAGTGGCAAACAAGTACAAATTTAAGTTGAAGATCATTGAAAACTTAAAATTCCGAAAAATTGTGCAAAATACGACTTCGGTAATATACGCTGGGATAAGAAAATTAAAAGTATTCAGAATGATTCAAACATTTGCAGTTTATTTATAAAAATGACCATATAATGGATATTTATGTCAACACCAAAGTTCTGACTACTTGGCTGGTGATACCCTCGAGGACGAAACATCAACCAGCAGTGGCATCGACCAAGAGGTTATCAAAGGTACAAAGCATATAATTTACCAAAAGTTGTGCCAAAAACGGCTTAGGTAATCTTTGCCGTGGGTGAAAAAATCCTTAGTAATTCGAATGAATCAGAATTTTACGCTAGTAATTTTGGGGCCCTTTATAGCTTATTGTTTGTTGTGAGCCAAGGCTCTGTGCTGAAGTCCGTACATTTACCTATAATGGTTTACTTTTACAAATTGTTATTTGGATGGAGAGTTGTCTCATTGGCACTCACACCACATCTTCCTATATCTATTTACAAACAGTAAATTTGTAAAAATGACCATATAATTAATATTCATGTCAACACCGAAGCGTTGACTACTGGGCGGATGATACCATTGGGGACGAAATGTCCACCAGCAGTGTTATCGACCTAGTGGTATAAATAGTTATCAACGGTACCAGGCTTATAATTTAGTACGCCAGACGCGCTTCATAAGACTCATCAGTTACGCTCAAATCAAAATAGTTATTAAGCCAAACAAGTGCTAAGTTGAAGACAATGCAAAACATGCAATCGTATAATGACAATTGTCTAGCAATATTTAGTAGTTGAATACAGAACGTAAGTGTTAATAAACGTTATAACAATTTATATTGAAGACCGGATTTGTCATGTGCAACTGAATTCCACCGAATATCACGTTGACTGTTGCATGATACGAATTCAAACAAAAAAAACAGTTGTTGGCATGACACGGGTTATGTTCTTCTCATATATTTTATGATAGTATGATACTAAACCCCTAACGGGAGGGATTGTACCTGATATTCATATGATGACGACATAATCTTTCAATCAGTTTAATTGAGGTCTGGAGCTGGCATGTCAGTTAACTGCTAGTAGTCTGATGTTATTTATGTATTATTGTCATTTTATTTATTTTCTTTTGTTACATCTTTTGACATCGGACTCGGACTTCTCTTGAACTGAATTTTAATGTGCGTATTGTTATTCTTTTACTTTTCTACATTGGCTAGAGGTATAGGGGGAGGGTTGAGATCTCATAAACATGTTTAACCCCGCCGCAATTTTGTGCCTGTCCCAAGTCAGGAGCCTCTGGCCTTTGTTAGTCTTGTATGATTTTAAATTTTAGTTTCTTGTGTATAATTCGGAGTTAAGTATGACGTCCATTATCACTGTACTATTATGCATATTTTAGGGGCCAACTGAAGGACACCTACGGGTGCGGGAATTGGTCGGGTGGTTGTCGCTTTGACATATTCACCATTTCCTTTCTCAATTTCATTTAGTTATTTATTTGCGCGCCAATTATGCATCTGCAATAGTATTTGCTTATTTTGATGAAATTCAAACAAAGCTGACTGCTAATGGCAACATATTGTCCTTTATTTATCTTTCTGTTAAATTCGTAGATAATAACACTTTAATTTGAATTTTAAAAGAGTTTTTTAAGTTAATATGTTGATTTTTGTGGTTAAGATTAAGTTCAACGAGTTTATTGTCTGCCAATCAAAATTTCCGTCAATTTTAATTCAAAAAGAGACATTTATGGCCTTTAACCGAATACGAACACACTGAATAACTTCCTTCGGCATGAATTCTTCCTGCGACAGGAAATAAAGCTTACTTCTACCATTAACATCAAATTAATAAGTCTGTTTATTTGACTGGTCAGTGTCTGTAGACCAGTATCATTTGATATCGGAGGCTATATTAATTTAAGATTATTTGAAATGATGTGTACCAATAGCAATAAATGAAATGAGCAGTAAGTTACGTATCCAGTATGTTTGGCTTACTGTAAAAGTATTAAATCGTATAACTTATAAAAGGCTTCTGATTATTTAATTGCTTCTGGGAAATATTTGAGTAAAAAACACTGATTCATGTACATGCATTATGTGTTAGTTTGGTCTCTTGTAGACAGTTGTCCCGTTGGTAATCATACCACATCTTCTTTTTTATATAAAAACAATTATTTGGTGGTATCGATATTCATTCATTTGAGAAAATCTATTTATTAAGTAAATTAAATCGTTATTTCTCTTCGTAAATTCTGATTCCCATTATATTATTGTCTAGTAGATTCACACATAAACTTGATTGAATCTAGATTAATAACTGCTGATCTTCAACCGCAAAATATCTTAATTAAATTCTGAGACCATTGCAAAATGTGAGTTTAAAGATTTTACAAAAAAGATATTCACAAAAGACCACAAACGAAAAAAACAAAACAAAATTTAGCATGAACAATAGTATTTTCTTCATATAGTTTGTTTATCTCTTCTTTCTTTAAAATGTTATTTACAACTCAATAATATGCTTGAAAAACAACGCCAGATCTGCTGACTTGTGCTTAACTCGTCGCAAAAACAGGATATAGAACAACACATATTTCTCAAAAGATCTGAACTGTCCATTGTGAAAAGAATCAGAGGACTGGCAATTTCTTAAAAACAGATAATATCTATGTTCCATGTTTATTTGAGTAAATAAAGGCAACAGTAGCATACCGCTGTTCAAAATTCATTAATCGATAGAAAAAAAACAAATCCGGGTTACAAACTAAAACTAATGTAAATGTATCAAATGTAAGAGAACTACGACACAACAGAGATACAACACAAAATTGTAAACCTCCCGCTTTAATATTGAATCCAGCTGATAAACATTTTTTTTAATTCTGATGCTCTTATTCTTTAAAGATCATAATGGTCGAGAGAAAGTATAAAGTTATAGAAATTGACCAGAATATGTTTGGAATAGAAAAGAACCACTTTACAGATTCGACTTATCGAGCATTCCATTAGTGATGTTATAAATCTAAGTTATGCTCAAAGGAAATACCGATTGATTATTGATTGGACAGAAAGTCACAAAAGTCGTAAATTACTGGTATTATTTATGTCTTAGCTTTAACCGGGTTTTCCAAAGAAAATGGGATAGTTATTGAAATAGTGAAAGAACGGGCGGTTGCCAACAGTGTGCGCATTATACGTTAGGTTAATGAATAGGTTCAACAAATGGGTTTTTTTTCTCAATATTTTAACGTGTTTGTGGAAAAATGGAGGCTGTGCTTGATATTTCCTTAGTTCACTTTTACAGTTAATAACATTTTCTATCAGGCCTCACGGTCATAAAACTTTCGGGCATGATTTTTGTACTCAGACTCGAAAATCAACCTATCAAATTGTTGTATTTCATGTTTCGAGCATGATTTTTGTGCTCTGAGCACTGAGCAAAGTTTTATGCCTTCAAGGCCAGATAGATTGGAAACTAGGCACACAACGGTGGAAATTAAAAACGTCTACAAGCGCCACACATAAGCTCTATCCTCTAATCATATTAGTTACCTTTAAGATACCAAAAACCTGTTTTCAGGTTTGACAGTAAATGACTGCATATATGTCTTTTAAAAGAAGTCACTGTTGAAGTAATTCTGAACATATCAAAACACGGATCTATTTTAAGGTATATGAATGACTTTGATACTCGTATATTTCTTCCATTCCTCTGTGGTTTAGGTTATCGTCTCATTAGTCAGCACTTCAGGCATGAATTAGCGATCTGTTATTAACTGTTTACAAAACTTTTAAATTTTTGAAACAGCAAAGATTTTCTACCTCAGGAATAGATTACCTAAGCTGTATTTGGCAAAACTTTTAGGAATTTTTGTCCTCAATGCTTTTCAACTTCGTACTTTATTTGGCCTTTTTAGTTTTTTTGGATTCGAGCGTCATTGATGAATCTTTTGTAGTTAAAACACGCGTCTGGAGTAAATACAGAATGTAATCCTAGTATATATGTTGAGTTTATTAAATTAGATGCATACATTACACATATGCATATCCATAAATGAAAAACACATGCACTGACCATATCTGTAAAATGTTCTTACCGACAACAATATATTGAAAAAATCCATACATTGTGTCAGTGGGAGGATGTAACAAGATGCACATAATTAATTATATCAAAGTGTCAGACTAGAAACGAGAGAGGAAATTGTTTCTCACTGTAGAATCCCAAGACACCAAGGTACATGATTGCGAGATATTATAAACAACATGACGAAGTGTTGCAACTTTTCCTTGCATTGTTTATTAATTGGAATTAACAAGTACCACAACAGTTCAAGGATTTTAATAGTACATTACTCTTTAGAGATGTAAGACAAATGCAGCAGGCTTCGTTCAGACTTATTGTTTCGTATTTGAAGGAATAAAACTGAGTAATATTCTATTATATAAAATTTTAGTTCTTTTGCATTAAAGAGCCAGCTCTGGTCTAATAAAACAATGAAACAGCTAGATAATTATTTGTTCTTCATATCAAGCTTAATTGAAAGATTTTATATACCAGAGTATCTACTACCAACCAAAACTTTAAATATTCAAATTCAAATTCAGATCAATGGCAATCGATGATTAGTTGTACTGATGGTAATGGTTTAGGTCTTGGTCTTTTTGTTTGCTGTTGCTTGGAAAGGTTGTCCACACTCTGTACTGTATTATTTTACTTTCAATCTGCTAACTATTCTATATCCTTCCTTTTTGATTTGCTTAAATGGTTTCCCATGATTCTGACATATAATACAATGACATTGACAATGACCTTGTCAATAATCAATAAATAAGGTGTAACATTTAGTCTTTCTTTTTTGATGAAATAGATGATTTATCGATAGCTTATTAAATAGCCGCATTTTGATCAAACATAAAAACCTCAAAACAGTAGTCAGAATATCATTAATAATGGTACTATATTCTAACAGACAAAACAGTACGCTGTGTTTTCTGATTATTTTAATTTGGTTTTTATGCTTACCATTAATGACTGAAATGAATTTTGTATCAACCTGTAAGTCATAAACTTAGAAATATTTAAATGTGAAATGATTAGCAATCATACAATTATTCAGCAGAGTCCAATTAAATAGACTTCTACAGTGAGCCAAACCCAGACTATATAGTCAGTTTTAATTTAAAAGGCCTCTATATGACAAAATATGAAACAATTCAACATGAAAAGAAAGCCTCGAGGAAACAAATTTAACAAACCCCAACCATGAGAAATATGAGACAAAGACAACGACTGCATATCATGCTTCTGATTCTTTTTATGCACATAAAGAATATTGCAGGGTTTAAACAAGTATTCCAACAGCACAATATTAAAACATATTGTATAAATAAGTTGGATGTGACTCGACATACCAGACTGTCACGAAACACACAAAACAAAAAACACAAAAACAAAAGGCACAAGTTTCCGATAAGGAGACACAAATCAGTACATATTCCACAGGTTTAGGATAAAGATGTTATCACCAGTTTGAGAAACACATGATATTATAGCAGAGGGACAACAGATAACAGAGGGATATTCAAAATCAAACATCGGAAATAAACTAACAACGCCATGGCTAAAAGGATATGAAAAACTGACAAACAATAGTAAATAAGACACAACATAAAAAAACTAAAAACTAAGCAACATGAACCCCACCAAATACTGGGGATTATCTCAGGTGCTCCGGAAGGTAAGCAGATCCCGCTCCACGCATAATGTTAAATATAAGTGCAAAATAAAATGTCAGCGCTTACACTTCCATTGGTATATTTAAATGTTCACTACAATGTTTGCATGTATATGAATCAATCAATTTGATCAGATCCACCACAGCTGGATTATACCCACATCATGTTTACATCATTGAAGGCGTGATATTAGTTTGTAATGATCTTTTCATTTTAAACGAGCTCTTGAAATTTAACACCGCATTTAACTTAAAGCCAGTGATAAATCTTGAAATATGTATATACATATGAAAGTAATAGTCTAATAAATTCGAAGTAATCATCAGATAGAACTATGAATATCTTTCTTGTTCATGAATTTGGTTAAAAATATCTAATTTTTTTTTAAATATTGAATTCAAGTAAAAAAAAATGATAGCTTTTAGAAATAAGCTAAAGGAAGAAGTTACGAAAATGATATTATACAATTGAATAAATTGATGAGCAATTGAAAAGCAAATTCTCTCCACATATATAAATCTTTCCTCGAATTTATCAACCAACCGGGTTGTTTTAAAAGATCTTTCAATCTTTTACTCAAATTCAATAAGTGTATCAGATTGCAAGGTAATTTTGTAACTGTTAAACGTTATTTATATTTTTGAATTAAAGATTCTTACAATATTATGGCTTATGTTCAAACAGATTACCAAGCTATAGACGCCTACACCGACGTGAAGATACGTCAAAACTGCATTGACAGTATTTATCATAAAATTATATACGATTGACTTCTTTAACCAAACCAAAACTATGTTGGAAGTAAAACTGCATACTGCCTTTGTAATACATTTGCTACAAATGATAAGATACAAAATTTGTCATATAAACAAAGCAAACATGAGATAATGTCTAACAAAAACGTTACGATATCATTATATTTTACCAACTCCGGAACTCTGAGGCGCAACACTACCAATATTATACAATATCTAGAAAACAGAACAAACGAAATATAAAAACACAAAGTTTTAATGAGAATTACAAAAACTTGTTTAATCTAGATATCTAAAAAAAAAAAAAAAATTACACCGTTGCATCTAATTGTCTTTGTAAATTGTATAATCTATAATTCATTGCATACACATTATATTCTTGGTAATATCATCTCTGTTTGTTATTTTATTTCATCATCGTTACAAAGAGATGTCGTCATTGATTGCATTGACACAACCTGTCAGTAAATAAACTCATCATAGATACCAGGACTAAATTTAGTTTATACGCCAGAGGCGCGTTTCGTCTACGGAAGACTCATCAGTGACGCTCGAATCCAACAAAGTTAAAAAGGCCAAATAAACTTCGAAGTTGAAGAGCATTGAGAACCAAAATTCCTAAAAGTTTTGCCAAATACAGCTAAGGTAATCTCTTAATGTCTGAGTTCAAAAAAAAAAAAACCTTAGTATTTCAAAAAATTCAAAAATTTGAAAACAGTAAATTTTAAATATAACGTTATCCATCAATATGTTATCACTGATTTAAGCTGCCTCAATATCTACAACTTTTACATAAATTTCAACATTAAACAAACTTTCAGTATAATGTAACTGATGATTAAGATGATAACGCAATATTGACTGCTATACACCTTTTTGACATTTTTACCTAGTGTGGTTCTTTGTTTTGTTCACGCGTTGTGAAAATAATAAAATTTAATGCAAATGTTAGCTAGTTATGAAACTAGGTTTAATCTACCATTTTCTATATAAGAAAATGCCTGTACCAAGTCAGGAATAGGACAGTTGTAATCCATTCGTTTCATGTGTGTGTGCTTTTGATTTTGACATTCAATTAGGGTCTTTCCTGTTTGAATTTTCCTAGTAGTTCAGTATTTTTAGTGATTTAACATTTTGAGTTGAGTATACATTTTAGGAGCATGATAAATCGTGACTGTCGTTGGTTAATGTCGGTCATGCTTGTTTTCCGTTATTGTTTGTGTTATAAAGTAGGCTGTTTGTATATTTTCAATTGCAATAGTTTCATGTTGTTTATTTTTTTTTATAGCTGACTATACTTTTGGGTTGAAATTTTACTCATTAGCAGTCATACCACATCTCCTTTTGTTTTTAAATTGAAAAAAGAGAGTGAGTACTCATATATTTTTTTTATCGTAGTAAAATGATGGTACTTATGCTTTAAAAATTGTTCATCGATTTTAATTTTACTTAAACACATTTTATTATCAAACTTTCATTGTTCCTTCTATAGATCTGCTATAATCCGAATGATGCACAGCAAAGTCTGCATTAACTTACTGCAAAGTTCAAATGTACTCCTCCCTAACAATAACAGCATTGTTAATTTTTTGTTAAATTCAATAAACTTCATTGTTTTAAAATATAAAATATAATTAGGGTAGCATACCTGAGATGAGCTCCGTCCTTCAATTGGGAAAATTTACTACTTAAATAGTGTTTTAGCGCTTTTTAATACATAAGAACTCGTTCATGCAACATAGCTTAAAAACATTCGCTGCATACATTAAAATTGTATTAACCTAAAAAAAAATCTCTAAACCGTTCACGAAAATTGCATGATGGCATCATGAATAAACAAAGTTATTGACTTATCAAATCAATACATATAACATTGTTGTACTGCACATGGCAACACTTGGTCTACACACAAACAAAAATGCACATTTTCACGCAAATAAGCCAAAGAACTCAATCAGATATACTGTTGGTAATTGGATAATTACACCTTCAATGCGGTACTCTGATTGTTTATGTTAAATTGAATAACATTGTATATCGACTAAGAAAGATTTATAGTTTAAAATATTGTACCTGTGTCTATCTACATGTAGCTCGATTGATATCCAGTTGGGTTTGTTTTAGGTGCTGTCTCATAAACATATACCACACGTTGTTTTGTCTTCATCTTTGATAATAAAACTCAAACTAACATTAAAGATTTAAAATCTTGACCTGAACGGATACAACAGGATATTTACAAGTTCTTGCATCATCAAATGGTGCAAATGGTGGGGTAAAATTGATTTCATGCAATTCATAATTGAAAAAAATATATAGACAAAATAATCTAATATTCTTATTGGGTCATTGCTATCTTCAAAATTAATCGTATAATTCTGTTTTACTTTTATTGAATTTGACATACGACTCCTTATTTATGTTGTTTATGTCGAAAGAAATGCATGATTTTTTTCTAAATTTTTATAGACTATTTTTTTTCAATAAATACTTATATCCACTACCTTATATTTCATTTCGCGTTTTGTTTTTTTATTGTTAACTGTCATACAACACTACTATTTGGTGCAAGACAACCTGGTTGATTCCATCCCGTTTCTTTAGAACGTGTCCATATTAAGTAAAAATATATACAAGTTATATGTTAACACGGAAGTCATTTCAGACATATGAATGCATCATTTTGATAAATTGGTTATATAGTTAATGTATGACACTTGAAATGAAAAGGCTACCTTTTCAATTAATAGTAGAAAACTTTAAGTTTGTTCAATCTACTTCCTGAAAGTTTATTGTTAGTTTGCGATAATATGCAAGTTGCACTTTTAAGAAGGGTTCAAATGGTTTGTATCCATGGATGTTTATTCTGAATAAATAAGGCTGACTGGAGAAAGTTTTAGAAAAATGTGTATTTAAAGAAATCAATACAAAATACAAATCAATTTAATATGTTGTCGAACATTTTGATTCCTCAGTCCTCTGACCATCGTAATTTGTTTGACCTTTTACACTTTTTGATTCGATCTTCATTGATGAGTCTTGTGTAGATGAAACGCGCGTCAGTTGTATAGAATTAATATCCAGGCATCGATGGTGAGTTTATCTTTAACCATTAGGTCAATGTAACTGCTGATGTAAGTTTCTCCTTGATGGTATCAATAGCTTAGAAGTCAACACTTATGTGGAAAAACTTCACAAGCATGGTTAAACAAATAACACGAGAAAGGCAAAAAACATATGAATACACTATGCATCACAAAATTAAACATCAAACAAAGCACTAATTAAAGAGAATATGCATGAACATCACTTGCAAGTGCTGCCAATTCAGATAGAAATTAATTTAGTAAAACTAAAAAAATTCTTCTCCAGTTTAAAATGTTTTGGCAGCTCATTTCTTAGTTTAGAGTAATATATCGGCAAACTATATCATTGTATGTTATCAAAAACGAATCAATCTAGAAATGTTTAGCAATCAACAAGTATTTCAAAATTTAAAAATTACATCACATATAGTTCATGAAACACATACTCATCAGTATAATCTTATAAAGCTACAGTGAAGTCAACAAACGGACGATTTTCGTTAAGAGCATTATCAAATTTGTTTGTAAATGTAGCATTAAAAATATTCGATGAGCCAAGGCAAACTGAAGTGTATCTAAGTATAAGAGTAAGTTAATTCAGAATTAACAGTTTATGTATACATTTTGAATTCATTTAGGACGAATATTCTTAATTTACAGAAGATGCTGTTTTCATAAAATTTACTGCTCCATTACGAGTTCACTATATAAAACTGTATGCTGCAGTGCAACACTTTATTACTCAAATTATTTTGAAATATCATGCAAAGTGATACAATCTGTTTACACTAGTTAAACCACATATCGTTGATGTAGATGATTTAAATTGAAAAAGGATTAAAACAAAAATCCTACAATACTCCCTTCAGTTTAGGTAGCTATGAAGCTAGAAATCCCACTACAGCTAGGAACAAAAAGGGAATTTTGAAATGTTTTTTAATTATCATGTGTTTTGTTGAAATTGTTATCAGTTCTCCGCATTTTTATATCTAAGGTCATTCAAAAAAGACATTACCTCAGTCATAGATTACCTTAGCTGTATTTGGCAACACTTTTAGGAATTTTGGATATCAATGTTCTTCAAATTCGTACTTTATTTGGCTTTTTTAAAACTTGAGCGTCACTGATGAGTCTTTTGTAGACGAAACACGCATCTGACGTATTTATATAATTTAGTCCTGGTATCTATGATGAGTTTATTTTGTGCCTTTGTTCTTTGCTGTGCGTCATCCGTTTTAACGAAAATTCCAACAACCTAACCTTTCATTTGAATGATCGATTGCGAAACAAAAAGAAGAAAATAATTTACATATGTTGCTTGTTGATATTTTCTTGAATAACGATATTGTCGTTCCACAAGACTTTACTTAAAAAAAACAAAAAAAAACTTACAATCTTCTTTCAAAATATAAATATAAAAATTAACATTAACAGGCCACTTTCTTCTCTTCTCTTGTGTATATTACCCATGCCAATATAGAAGCATAGTTCAACTCGTGTTTTTTTTTTTAATAATTTGTTTCACACACATTAAAAAACCCAGACAATTTTCCTACAGGACGCCCCATCAAAACAACTGGATGAAAAATAATATTATCAAGCAAAGTTTTTGAATTTAACTTTACTAAATAAGATATACTTATGTCGTTTAATTCATTTAAATGGGTGCTTGCGTGTCATAAATCCTAGTCAAATTGATATAAGGTCTGCTCCTTTTTTGTTTTTCTCGATATTGATATATATCAGACGTACTTATGAATATAATTATTTTCTGTAACTGTATATTACATTAATTTGTAGGATCCTTTACTATAGATAATTTAGCTGATCTGTAACAATAACATCTTCATGCCTTATATATCATGTACTGTAGTACGCCGCTAAATTAAAACTGACGTGGAAAGGTAACACATGGCCAGCAAAAGCTTCATTTTGAAGCCCAGGTGGTCGTGTGGTCTAGCGGGACGGCTACAGTGCAGGCGATTTGGTGTCACGATATCACAGTAGCATGGGTTCGAATCCCGGCGAGGGAAGAACCAAAAATTTGCGAAAGCAAATTTACAGATCTAACATTGTTGGGTTGATGTTTAAACGAGTTGTATATATATATATTATCCCTGATACAAAAGCTTGTCCAAAAAGGCTATGCCATTGATTCCCATAGCTGGCAGGTTGGCTTGGCAGGAAATGCTTGCATATCAGAAGACGATAACACTATCGATGCAACCGGTCGCGCTCCTTTTGAAGTTCATTTAATTCCGAAGTGTTTTTTGAAACATTGATTTTCTCATCCTTATAGATTGACTTAATTTGAACATTGAATAATTTGTAATTTAACCGATTATGTTTTATTTCCGATTGTGACATTTAACTGATTGAAATTGCATGGCGCCCTGTTGTTTGATCCAGTTTGGATCCTTTTGGATCTTGAGTTCATAAAAAAGTGAAATAAGAAAAATACCGAAATACAAGATAAATACAAATCAAAACGTCCCTTCCCAAATGGCAAAATAAAAAAAAAAACTAAAACACATTATACAAATGAACAATAACTGTCATACTCTGGACTTGATGTTGAAAATCATGAACGAAACTTCGATTTGAACCCTGTGAAACATCTCACTTGTACACTTATCGGATAAAATCTCATTGTAAATAGAAAACAATGTTTGAACAAAACAAGCAGTCATGATAGGTTAAAATGTCAGAAATATAGATAAAGCAGTCAACATTTGGTTTGATAAAATTGAGAATGGAAATGAGGAACGTGTCAAAGACAATAACCAGACCATAGAGCAGACAACAGCCGAAGGCCACCAACTGTCTGGAATGCAAGGAGAAACTCCAGCACTCGGCAGCGTCCTTCAGCTGACCCCTAAACAAATATGCATACTAGTTCAATTCGATTAATATACCAACAAATAAGACTGACTAGTAATACAGTTATACATGACATAATCTTGCTTATGAATTCTAATATATATACAAACGATATTGGTGAATCAAGCGATGATAAATAAAATGATGGTATTAAGTCTATTCGACCAAAATGGTATTATAGCACTGAATAATTCTGATATCTAATAAATATGTCGTAAATCATATTTTTGACAGAGATCTAAGGTTATCAATATATTTTTTTTCATTGGGATGATTAAAGATATTGCTTTCATAATTATTTTACAGTGCTAGAGGAAATGTAAGATTGAAATTTAAAAAAAAAATCAATTCTTAATCTAATTTGTAAATCGTTCTCAGCACTGAATTTAATCTTAGACATAATAAAGTAATGTCAGAAAACACAAGTCCTTGACAAGTTTACTGTATACCTCTGAAGCGTTTTTTCGAATAAGATAAAACATGCTACTTCGATGAAAGCATTGAGTACACAAATTATATTAAGCATTGTCTCTAGAAGTCAAAAAGGAATAAATTCGTAGCCGTTTGAAAAGGAAAAAAATGAACGATATAATGGTATGTTGCCATTACCATTTCACCTATCACAAGATTTTGGATCAATTAATTTCGGGTGTGCTAGACAGTTTTGAAAGTGAAATAAAGAACACGTTTGAATTCAACCCTTACCGAATGAGTTTCTCCAAAACACAAAAATATTACTAGTATTTATCGATTCAATTACTTAATTTGTGAATAAGGATATGTTTATCACGGAATATTTTCGTTGGAATGTTAGCTTAAACTCGAATATTATATTACTTTAACACCTCAGTCCCCTTTTCAGATTTTATTTACAAAAAAATACAAGGAAAAACGTACAAACAATTCATTCAGAACCTTCAATTTGATACAACCAACGCTCGTTTGGTCTACAAAAGTATCGTAAACTGAAACCTTCAACATTCAACTGTATTTAATCACTTAGAAACACTCCATGCGTGTAACAAGTGGTATACAACGTTAACATTTGTTTATTCTTATCCGATTTATCCTTTCCTGCCCTGTTAATTATTTTTTTCCAATCAACGTGTGGTTTGTTTGGTTTAAGTTTGTCATTGGTCAAAATACGATGATGACGTTAAATCTCCTCGCGTTTCTCTGAAAGACCTACTTGTGCGTCAAGTAAAAAGGCACTTATGAAAAAAGGCGACCATGCCTTATGATGTAACATAGAAACAACTCATTTTTACTGTTCATTCTAAAAGAAGAATAATGATTGTCTGCAAAACGTCTAAAACAATTTGGGAAACAGATTCCACCACCAAATTTCGTGCAATACGGCATTGATCTATTCTCCACAGTTAAATTTTTAATATTTAAAAAGTTCGGTCAGCATCGTGTTTTGAATTCAAAATGTAACTGTCTCGAAAGGATACATGCCGTATCTCATTCGATGCAGTGGTAGAATCTACATACATTCATTCAAAACAATTCGACAGTGTGCATGGACAATGTCGAGCAAAAATGATAAAAGATAATGCCACATCGAGTAAAACAGTTATACATAAAACCGCATGAAATAATATATTTTTTTAGTCAAAAATACTAGGTTTAGTATTACAAATAAACTAATGAATTCAAGAATTATGTCTGGAATAGATAAATATATATATATAATATCCATAGTTCCCGGGATAAGATGACAGGTATAATGTTATTAGTATTATTTAAATTTCTGTGTTAAAATAGCAATTGCAGTATGATGAACGACTGTTTAATTTATCCTTTTGGTTGACCATTAACATTTCTATGGCTATGCGAAACAGCACGAAAATAATCATTCAAAACAAAACTTCGTTATCCCTTTATTTCCTGGAAAAGATATCTGTGCTAATGAATTCCGTTACGTAAAGTATAATCTTTCTCAGCTGATAATTAAGTAAATGTGGTGGAAACAGATTAAGTTAAAGGCAATGAACTGGAATCAATTTGACATGACAATTTGAAGACAAGATTAAAGCAACCTACGTTCATGATCTTATGTAATAAGTTATTGTAACAGCTCATTTCCCGAATCATCATTAATGTCTGCTACACATTCAATGAGCAGACTTCGGAAATAGTTTTATAGGTTAAATTGGTTTGAGTTATGAACCGTGACAGATAAATAACTTAATTTTCTGATTTAAGCAAAACAAGTTCGTTTCACTTTAAATAATGTAAATTATGGAGAAATTATCTCTCCTTCCACAAGTGTATCAATGAAGAGGTGAATAGGTAAACGATTTGTATGCAATATTGAGCGTAACGGTCCCTATAAAATACTAGGCACCAACTTTCTCTAGCCGATGAATACGACTTTCCTTTATAGCTCACCTGGCCCAAAGGGCAAAGTGAGCTTGTCTCATCGCTTGGCGTCCGTCGTGCGTTTTCTTCCTGCGTCCGTCGTCGTAAAGTTTTACAAAAATCTTCTCCTCTGAAACTACTGGGCCACTACTCCCTTAAGGAGTGATTGCCCTTTAAAGTCAATTTTTAACAACTTTTGGCAATTTTTTTTTTATCTTTTACTAAATCTTCTTCTCTGAAACCAATAGAACAAATTTAACAAATCTTGTCCACAATCTAGTTTAAAAAATGTGTCCGATGACCCCTCCCGCAAACCAAGATGGCCGACATGGCTAAAAATAGTACATAGGGTAAAATGCAGTTTTTGGCTCATATATCTGAAACAAAAGCATTCAGAGCAAATCTGATCGGAATCAAATTTTTCATTAGGTCAAGATCTATCGGCTCTGAAATTTTCAGACCAATCGGCCAACTTGTTGTAGGGTTGTTGTCCCTGAATTGATAATTTTGAGAACATTTTGCAGCTTTTGGTTATTATCTTGAATAATATTATGGATAGAGATAAACTGTAAACAGCAATAATGTCAAGGAAAGTAAGAGCTATAAGTAAGTCAACATGGCCAAAGTGGTCAATTGACCCCGTAAGGAGTTATTGCCCTTTATAGTAAATTTTTAACCATTTTCATAAATTGTTTTAATTTTTGTAAATTGTTACAAAATGTTTTCCACTGTCACTTCTGGGCCAAGTCCATTATAGCTAGAGATAATTGTAACCAGCAAGATTGTTCAGTAAAAATAAGATCTACAAATGCATCACCAACACTAAAACACAATTTTGTCATGAATCCTTCTGTGTATTTGCTTAATATGCACATAGACCAAGTTGAGCGACACAGGTTCTTTAGAGCCTCTAGTTTTACCCCACTATTAAATCGAATTAAAGCCATGTTTACTCCACCATTCTCTACATAACAAAAATTAAGTACAAAGTCAGGATTTTATTTGATGTGTTTGAGCTTTTGATTAAGACATTGGATAAGGCACATTAAGTTTTTCAATTTTCACTCTCAACTTTGAATAGGATACGATTTTACATGTGTATTACTTTAACTATACTGTTCACACTTGGTATTGGTTAAACTGTAGCTTATCTATATATATATATATATACAACTCGTCTAAACATCAACCCAACAATGTTAGATCTGTAAATTTGCTTTCGCAAATGTTTGGTTCTTCCCTCGCCGGGATTCGAACCCATGCTACTGTGATATCATGACACCAAATCGCCTGCACTGCAGCCGTCCCGCTAGACCAGACGACCACCTGGGCTCTCTAAAAAAGAGCTTTTGGTGGGCATGTGTTACCTTTCCACGTCAGTTTTAATCTAGTGGCGTACTACAGTACATGATATATAAGGCATGAAGATGTTATTGTTACAGATCAGCTAAATTATCTATAGTATATATATATAAACTTAATAATAGGCTAACAAAAAATAAAATCACAAAAATAAGAAAAATTCAAAACGGAAATTCCCTTATCAAATTGCAAAACCGAAAGCTCAAACACATCAACTGAATGATAACATCTGTCATATTCCTGACTTCGTTCATGCATTTTACTACGCAGAAAAGGGTGGACTGAACCTGATTTTACAGCTAGCTAACCCTCTCAGTCCTATGACAGTCGCATAAAAAAAGACCTACAGTCGGTAAAATTATCTAAAAAATCTAACAGCAGTCAATATTGTGGTATAATCTATGTCGCTATTAAAAGCAAACAAATATATAACAAATAAAAACAAAAAGGCATATGGACAAATCACTATATTCAAAACCAAAAGACACAAATTCAAAAACCTACCATACATGGAGCACACTAGTACAATGATGGGTGTATAAGTGTATAGCTATGTTATACCTACCTAACTATGCATATAATAATACATGTTGCAGTATTATCTGCGTTCTATGTTCTGTATCAATTAAACGCTTGTTTTATATGTTATATCTTTATTATTAATTATATTACTTCGTGGCGCTCAATCTCAAAAAAGATTAATAGTTCATGTGATTTGCACTTGTGTCTTATGTGTGGGAAAAACATATGTTTCGTCTACAAGACTGATCACTCAGATATGGTTCATACCTTTAATTGAAAGAATACAATCGTTACATATATGCATTCTGTACAATTCAGTGGTTTGTATGAAACTGTTTTGGCGGTGACGCCCGAAAAAAGGTTATAGATCATTTGTTTTAATTGTGAAAATAATGTTGTATGATTACCTGTGGCAATTATCTATAATAAATCAAATAAAAAATTATTTAAAACAACTATAGGTAACCGTGCAGCCTTCAACAAAGAACAAAATCCATACACCATAGTCAGCTAAATAAAAAGCCCAAAATGACAAATATAACACATTTTAAACGGTTGGATTAATGTACAAAATAATGAACCAAAAAAATCAAACAGGATATACAGCTATCAAGGACAACCACTGAAATACAATTTTTTTTTTTATGAATTATGTTATATTCGAAGTACTGAATTCCTTCATGTAGACAGAGGTATAGATTCAGCGCTATATAAATTGAAAAGTCATACATTTCATTCGTTTTAAGCTTTTTCTGGATTTACTTTCATCCGGAACGATTAAAGGCTATATTTGAAAACCAATAATGTTAAAGAAGCGAAATAGTTGATCAAAAATGACCTAGAAAAATAGCCAAATCCAGTCAAGGTTAATATGGCCTCAAAACGTTTAAGCTTTGTGTTCTTTATAATCTGACAATTAATAAAGGGACAATTTAAGAATGCTTAGTTCTAACTCATATCAGTACCGGAGTACTGACAACTGAGCTAAATGCATTTATAACACTTTAATTTTCATTGGTATTCTACTATAGCTATTTTACCCTTTCGCTTCTGTATTTTGAATTTATTTTTTGAATGTCATATTTTGCAATGAGAAATAAAACAAACAAATATACACAGATCTGATTAACAAAATTTAATAAATTAAAATATGAATCAAGAAATTTTGAAAAATGTTCCTACCGCATCATAAGATAAAAAAAATTAAAGGTTTCTAAAATGGCATTTTCCGTTCGTGACAAAAGCTTAACTCTTGAAGCGCAAAAAAATCATTATATCTTTTTGATAATTCACGGATACAGTTAGTATATTAGAAAGCGATTTTAAGAAAGCAAAACGAAGTTATTAAATTAGATGCTGTCAATATAATATAATTTGATGCAACTGTCGTACAAATCAGAGGTTTAGCTAGCAATAAAGCCAGGTTCAATCCACAATTTTCTACATACGAAAATGCCTGTCCCAAGTCAGGAATATGACAGTTGTAATCCTTTCGTTTGATGTGTTTGAGCCTTCGATTTTGCCATATAATAAGGGACTTTCCTAATTGAATTTTCCTTGGAGTTCAGTATTTCTTCGATTTTACTTTTTATATATATCAATGATTGTTGTAGACGTTCACTGAATAAAAGTATCTTAATGTCGCCTTTTCAATATCGTGAAATCAACACAGCCGTTATATTTATAAAGTTTCAACAACTACAAAGTTATTTAGTGATCGTTATCATCATCCTATGAAATTAAATTAGATCCATATGAACGGACAGATATTACATCACAATTATCAAGGAATCACTTAATTACTCCCCAGATTATCAAAATAACATTATATAAACCATATCTTCGTTTATTTTCCTTATTGTAAGTCACAGAAGATGCAAAAAAGAAATTTGTTTTTGGTAATTTGATTATTGATGGTGTAATTTGCTTTCCTGTACCTAATTTTATGATTCTGAATGGTTTGACCTCTAGCAGAAAGTGTACTCAATATTTGTCCTTTTCACTATGGACACGTGATTCATCAGATCTATCACATGTAATGATAATGGTGATAATACAGTTTGTTGTTTCTCTTACCTCCTGCAGCCGTAAGACGTTATGTTAGTAATGACAAGTAAAATATATTGATAAGTTATAATTGGTAATGTCATGAAAGATATTTGTTTGAATGTGTTGTAGAAATTTAACATCTTGTTGGTAATCTTAGTTCTAGATTTCCGATATTGATTAAACTATATGTTTATTAATCTGACAAAGAATTAACTTCATCTTTAAAAAAACGATATCTTGCTTTGTAAGCTTCATATTTATGAAAACATTAATTCCATGTACGCAAATGCTACGACAAAAATGTAATACTAAAACTATTGAACTCTAATGTACCTTAAAAACGGGAACTCCATAAATACTGACAAAATTAAACGTGATTTAATAGAGGTAAAATATTGATAACATATTGATGAATACAGTTTAAAATTCATAGTAGGGTGGGGTAGCTGAAAGAATTGTGCAATAAATTTAGAAAAAAAGAGATAATCTTGCTTCTTGTTTCCTCGAGCGTAGTGACCAACTTTATAAAAAAAAAAGCAAATCTGTGATGGGGTTGATAAAATGTTATAAGTAAAATAAAAATTTAAATCACAAATTTATAATTTTATTGTGATATGTTATTTAAATTAGAGAAGTTGTGAGACATAATCCAAATTACGAGGAAAAATCCAAGATGTTACAAATATCTACGTCACAATATTTCAGATGGTCAGTTGCCTAATCATACATCAAACCATGCCTCCTTATTCCATATCAAGAATTATGCGTGCATATGCTTCTGAGTCTATAATTCATACGTTATCATTTAAATCCCAACAAGTCATGAGCATAGCGAAGTTTAAATGGATTCTGCAAAACCAAACACAGTTCAGACCCTTCCTAACAACTACATATATATATAAATGGGTTAAAAAAATAGTAAGGCAAAAACCATCCACGTCAATTCTATTGAGGAAGTTGCAATATAGCATGTGAGTATGCGCAATTTCGTTATTTTATAATCTGGAATGTGACCAAGTTTTAATTCGATATAATGTATTTCTTTAATCATACAAAACATATTTACACACAAGTTACATGGCAGACAGAACATCAAAATCTTCAATGAACTTAATTGCTAGGAAGTGATACTTGTTAAACGTGACTTTGGTACGAACCCAATATAATGTTGAAGAACAATGAATACAGAAAAGATAAGCATGCGAAAACATTACACAAATCAATTTTCTTATATAGCACTTTCGCCAATGAACACTAAGACAGTATATAACCTTCTTTTGTAGTCTAAACAACCGCTTCTACTGCGCACTCAATTCTTTTGTATTTTGACAAACTAATCGTTCAGTACTTGAGCCTTGTCTGTCCGCTTTTTTTTTATGACAGTCGATACCATGAATATCAAAAAGTGTTGTATATATGCAGTGTTTAGTCTTTTAAACATGAAACTCTTATATATGCATGGTATATGAGGACAATATTTGTATTATAAAAATGCATCTTTATTCATAATAATTTCTCTTTACAGCCAAATTATAATTTGGCAACTTATGAATAAATAACCGTTAGAGTAAAATAAAAACAAATAGAAACACTTTTTTATATTGACTTATAAAAGTCAGACAATAACTGATCTAATACTCTAGAGAACAACATATTACAAATGTGTAACTTATTACATGAAAATAACGAAATACATCAAAAAAATACACCACTCAAAAAAAAGCTTGAGGTTCACCTTGACGTTTAATATTGGCTTGCGTTTTTACACAATAGTATCGCGCTTTTATTACACTGTTTGAATTTCGAGAATTATTGAAGCCCAAACGATGACATTTGTTCTAATGATTCTTGAATGCTTTGGTCTTTCAAAAAGGTGGTCTAAAATGCCATAGAAAAACGTATCCTGCTTTTTTTAAGACTGGTATCTTTGATTAGATTTTCATCAGTTTTAAGCTTAACTAACATCACATTTGTGATTTCAATGGCTGCAAAACTTTAATCATTTCAAGAACAAAAGGCAAATTGAATTATATTCGGAATTCGCTACGGTTTTGTTTTATAAAATTTTTTTTATCAGCTTTTAGATTATCATCAGTAATTTTGGGTAGATAAGAAAGTAGTCAGCAAATCATGTGACAACAATGCACTTCGATTATCATAAAAACGAAGACAGAA
Organism: Mytilus trossulus; assembly: GCF_036588685.1. Taxonomy (NCBI): domain Eukaryota; kingdom Metazoa; phylum Mollusca; class Bivalvia; order Mytilida; family Mytilidae; genus Mytilus; species Mytilus trossulus. The sequence goes on along the minus strand of NC_086376.1, from coordinate 70,445,762 downwards.
ACTTACAACCACGAAAAAGCAGTTTTATTTCGGAATTGCATAGCATGTATAAAGTGTTATTTTCAATTTGCACATCGCATGGCCGATACAGCTGTCTACGGTATTACAAGCTCAGTATACAGTACTTCGAAACTGATACTGTCTTGTATTACTTACAACATACCTCTATGAGATTGTAAAGTTAGAAATAACATAGAAATACTGATTACGCATCTTTTGGCAAATTGGCATTCGACGGATTGTGGATATTATTTTGTTTGGTCATAAAACTCCTTAAATGTTTCGGTTCCCATACACCATTGGCTGTCAAATATTTGGATTTGAGCATTCCTGATGAAGTAGATCTGTATAAGTGCTTCGAAAATTCATAACAAAATTTTTATTTTTCCATTACCTTTAAGATTTCATCTCTATTTATTCCAAAACATTTATAAAAGATTGCGTAAGAATATAATAAGATAAATTAATCTAAAACATCTACACGTTTGGTTTTTTTTGTGAGGTATTTTCTGCAAATAAATACGACGATTTTTTTTTCATTCAATGATATGCTATCCTTGACAATATACAAGACTTTATTGCAGTCTTAATCTCTCACGTTGTTGCTTTGAAGGACAGGTTCATAACCTCTTACGGATATTTCTTCATTGCTCTCCCGATATTATTATCTAATGAGTATTAAGAAAAATTGTTTAAATAAGAAAGCAAAACATAATTTAATCATCTCGTGAGAGAGAATTCATCGCTTTTCTAAAGTGTTAATAAGAATAACAATCAAGAATAAAAATAATCAAAATAGTCTACGTAATGGCTTTAGTAATTAATCATACGTAATACATATGAGTTAATTAAGTCTATCACCATACTGGTTTTTTTTTATTCATATTCTCCGACTTACAAAAATATACTAATCAATTATCATCCAGTTCTTTATATAGTGAAAATGGCCAAGGTTTTGTGTCTGTGCATCATAAAACGTGCATAAGAGAGGATTTAAATTATACATTTCTGGTGAGCAAAATTTATCCAAACTCAAGGTGTTCATGTAAAATCTTGTTTTCAATGAGTAATTGAAAAATAAGTTGGTCACTTGACATCGTATTTTGTGAAAGGTAATACTCATTCAATTAAAATTTTTAAAAAACATAAATTTCATAAAAATGTCATTTACCTTCAAAACATAACAATAATGTTAACGTTAAAGGCGAATCGTGATATGAAATTTAAGAATGTCTTCATTAATTGATATTTATATCCATGAACTCCAGTAAATTGAATCCCATTGATTCAAAAAACAATAACTACACGATAGTGTGGATGGCGTCAGCTGGTTTTGCTTATTTTAAGAAAGAGTAATCAGCAATTAAGACCAAACATTAACTGTAACCTATGTTCAAATCTCATGAATCTATTCAGAATATACTTATTTAAATAAACATTTTGAAAAACATAAGGGTCGAAACAGACCGATTTCGTGAATAGTTTTAGTTTATATTGCTACATGTATGCATGCATCACGTGCCGAGCCATTTCACACGTAGTCAAGAATGAATAGGCGACAGATACCACAGGAATGTGGTAAAGAAAGGTCAATAGTGGAATATTTGTTCTTGACAATTAAATTGAAACTATGTTTTCTTCATATAGCCTTCGTGTATGTAAAACACAATGATGATATTACATTCTAAATATCTTAAAATATGAAATGTGTTGTTGACGTGTTGGCCGTATGACAAAGGTTATGCACTTCTAATAAATTAATTCTTTTTTTTCAATTTCAAAGTGTACTAAACAAAATACAATTCTGAGTTCTTTTTATAGGGAAATGAGTCCTTAACCTGTGCTTCTTTTCATCATATTCTAATCATGGAAAATGAAAAGTGGATCTAATGTCTTGCACAGCATGCAAAATTTGAAATTTTATATAAGAAATTTATAACTACTAATTATTTTAAAAGAGAACGAAACAATCTATATATTGTATATCAGGAAGTGTTTTTCGACTTTATAATGAATTAGCCTTCCAACTGTTTTGATTCGAGCTCCACTGATTTATCTGACGAAGTCTTAAAGCCGTCTCAAGTGATAAACAATAAGCCTGGTAAGTTTTATAGATAGTTTTAAGAGAAATCGGGTACCAGGATTTCTTTTGAATAAACAGGTTTTTTCAAATTATTTATTGAACTAGTGAAAAACAAATGACTATCTTATGACACCAAGAAGATAAAGACAAACTTAATGTGTGTTTGTTTTTTTCAACACATTGTTGTTAATCTAAAGTAATTGTATGCGACTGTCATACAAGTAAGAGCTATAGCCAGCAGAATTAATCCACCATTTTAACATAAGAACATGCCTGTCTCAAGTCAGGAATATGACGGTTGTAATTCATTCGTCTGATGTGTTTGAGATACTGATTGTTTCACTTCATAAGTCACTTTGAATTTTGAAATTTACTTGAAAGTCGGATTATTTTTCTTTTTACTTTTATATGTAAGCATAAACATGAGAAAACAAGCCATATGCATACAACGAAACTGTCGCAAGTTGCAAGGTGCACATTGTGGTTCATCTTCATTTTTTAAAAGATACTCGTGTGTTATGATAGTATGACCAGTACGACATCTAGATATTACACACTGATCTTTTCTGCACATAAAATTATTAAGAGGTTTCCCAAATTAGGTTTAATTTCATGTAATTTATTATCATCTTTCTTACTCCATTCTTCTTTCAAAATAGAAAAAAAAATATAACTACAACAAAGATCAAACTCCAATGTGAACATTTTAAATGAGACAAAACAGGGAAAGTATATAATTTCATATACAGATTTGCAATACAATATTCATTGATTTACCCTCACCTTGCGATGAACTGAATGATGATCGTTACAAGGTTAAGTCCTCAATTAAATTTACAAGTTGTAATAAGAGAAATATAATTAAAAGGATAATACGTTCAACATAGAAAACTATAGAACAACTGCCATCAAAAGTTATGTTGATAATAATCCGCATTAGATCTGCACAATAACTTTTATGTTCAGCAAATTATATACTACACAATTGAATCCCTTTTTTTAACAAAGAAAAACAGGAATGAAAAAAACTGTGATAAGTTCAACACATAAACAATACTAAATATAATTAAAAAAAACATACAATTTTTCATCAGATATTCCAAGTTTGAAATTCAAATAAAAGCAGTTTTGTTTTTAACTATATATGTTCATCTCCTTTGCAGTTCATAGCAAACCATTATGTTTACATTTTCCGTTGACAGATTAAAAAAATGGAATTTCAATCCTGGTATCAATTATGGGTTTGTTTACAACCAGTGGGTTCAATCCTAATTGTTTCCGAATTTATTCACTTTTCATAATACGTCATTTCGTGACATCATTCATGCTTTGTTCATCAAGTGCAAAGGTTGCCAGCATAAATAGCTTAAATCCTACCCACCTCCTCATTCACCGACAAAATATAAAGATACAAATTCTGCTGCTGTGTTGTTCAAATTTTTCAGGTTTTGAAGTAAACGGATGCAGTTATCTTACAGAGATGTAATATATTTGTGATATAGACGTAATGCCAATGGATCTAACAATACAGAAGGACAAAAACGTGCCATATTCATGATATTGCTAGTGAATGATTGTTTATTTCCATAGAAGATAGAACCAAGAAGCCAAAGAGAAAATATTTCCATCTTCTAACTTTGAGACGACAGTTAACTGATTCGAACACATGTTTAAATAATACATTTTCAAGATTGACAGTTGATTTCTTTATCATATCTTTATGACATTCATTCAGTATAATTATCATTTCAAATTTGTTGTAAATTCAAAATAAATACGTCGTTACAGTATAGCCGGCGGGATATGGCAAAATGAAAATGAAACCTGTCACCCACATCGTAGTACTACGCTAGCTTATATTTGGGATTCTCTTCTGTGTTCCCATAGAGTTTAGCTTGGGTCTCCTAATGTACCAAAGAGACCGGTTCCTGAATTGGTCCCAGTTCGGAGCTCAGGTGTTCCCTTTTAATTTTGATAAGCTTCAAATGTAAACCAAAGAGTTCTCGGTGGAATATTTGCTATGTATCGGGCTCATTTTCAATACGATCTCTCTAGTTCAAAGCAATTAACGTCGAGGAGTGTAGGTTTGATTGCCTACCAGTAAAGCACAGTTTGGCCAAAAATAATGTTTCGGCGGTTTGTACGTTCATCTTGCCTCATCTTGTCTGAGCAAAAAAGTCAGACTGTGGCCATATCGTTCAAAATTCTTTGTTTATTATGTTTATTTTTGAATATAATAGGAGAAACTATTATATTATTATCCAAGAAAGGGATTGATCGCACTTGAGACATATACTAAACAAAAGCAAGAAATTGGTTCATTGCGCAAGAGGCATATATATTAAATGAAAACAGTTTCGTATCTTTGATTAAATAGATTAACTTAGCTGTATTTGGCAAAACCGTTAGGAAATTTTGGTCCTCAATGCCTTTCAGCTTCGTGCTTTATTTGGCCTTTTTTTACTTTTTTTATTCGAGCGTCACTGCTGAGTCTTTTGAAGACGAAACGCGCGACTTGCAATCCAGGTATCCATAATGAGTTTATTTAAATCCATAATGCACAGTTTCACTTCGATGGATTTTGCTGTAATTTAAATGTCCCTTTTTGTTGTATAGATATTTACACACTTTTCTAATAAGTCTTGACTTATTGATTTTGAATATGAGCGCTCAGGAGGAGCCATTTGAACTCATCATGTTTAGTATGTGTTATATTTTATCAAATAAAAATTTCAGTATCTTTAAACTTTTTGATAATGTATTAGTTAATGAAAATATATTAACATTGTTCTTATTTTAAGAAGAAAGTATGAAAGAAAATTGGAAATCTATAAAGTATTCTATCTTGATACAAATAAGAATCAATCAAACGAAGACATCTTAATCCAGTAATATTATACCTTTTATTATTTTTGTTGTTCTTTGGTCATTTGATAGACAAGGTAATGACCTTGTCCGGATAGTTGTCTCGGCTGTACTGCATTTACAAACACACAAGTATTAGGGCAATCTCTTTATATTTGATGGAAACATGGGTTTCATGATCTCCATGGATTAATTTAATTGAAATTATATAAAGTTTTATATCAGGATAATAACAATCAACTATCAGTTCTGGTTTTATATATAGTATGAAATTATGATATATAAGGTGAATTCGGAGCTAACTGATTTAATTAGCATTATATTTGTCGATGTCTTATTATAAACGTATCTATTTTGATTAATTTGTGATTGATATAGATTATGAATTATGGTTTTTCGAAATTTGCTTGTAAGTATACACATACTTAATACAAATTGACATAGTTGCGCAAACAATACTGTCAACCTATTAAATTCAGTAAGAACAATACTTGTAATGTAAGCGTACTGAAAATATGTAAAACAGTAATACTCACTCAATAGATAATGGTGTAGATAGAACTAAAGTATTATACAAAACGATACTTTAAACGGATTACGTCTTGCATCCACCTGAAAGTAAATCCTAAAGCTTTTTAGATGCGCAACATGCTTACTGTGTACTTTTTTATTTTTCCAAAAGGAAGTTATTGACGGTATACTAATAGTATGGGCATTGACAAAGAGAAGCGAAAAGAAAAATATAAGCGATATACTTAACCAAATGTATTTAAAGCATTTTAATTTTCGCTCTTCGTTAATATTTCATTCTTTATATCAATAAAAGGTAACAGTAGTATACCGCTTTTCAATAGTCATAAATCGATTAAGAGTAAACAATCAAAATTCGAAGACAACAACAGAAAACAAGACAATCACTGAACTCAACAATAACAAGCATCAAAAAACATAGGCAATCTAAACCTCCAATTCAAATGGCAATGTTGAAGTACGCCAAAGTGGCAAAAACCATTCAAGTTTGATATGTATTGACTGGTTACCACATTTGTTAGATGTCATTGGGATAAAGGTTTTAAATTTGATTGTTTGTATACATCAATGATTTTTTAGAGAAATAGTGTAAATATTCAAGGTGGTTAAAAGACGACAGCCTGTAATTTTTTTTTTCGTTCAGTAAAAACCAACGCATTATTTCTTTAATATCAACAGAATAATAATTTAATACGCAATACGCACGTTTCGTCTACATAAAACTCATCAGTTACAACCAGATCAAAATATTTATAAAGTTAAACAAGTAAAAAATTGACGGGCATTTGGGACCCAAAATTCCAAAACATTGTGCCACATACGGCTAAGGTAATCTGTTCCTTGGATAAAAACAAATCCTTAGTTTTTAAAAACAACTTAAAGTTTTGCAGCAGGAAATTAATAAATAAAGATCATATAATTGATATGCATGTCTACATCGAAGTGCTGACTACTAGTCTAGTGATACCCTCGGGGACAAAACGTCCACAAGTAGTGGCATCCACCCGGTGGTGTACATAGTTATCAGAGGTACCAGGATTATAATTCAATACAGACGCGCGTTTCGTTTTACATTTGACTTAGCAATAACAATGTATATTCTAATGCTTACATAAATGTGTTTAAATCAGCTTTTGTTTTCTGGAAAATTCAAAGTATGCATCAGTTTTGAACCGATATACGAATATTATTTTGCTTTGGTATCTTAAATAAGCATGTTAGAATAAAACTTTATATTAAGAGGAAAAATGGTATGCATTATATGTTTAAAGACTAGAACTAGTATAATCACCTATGATTGATATATATATCATTTAAGTGAATGTACACTGAAATTATCATTCACGCCAATGACATTAAGATTTGAAATTATGTGCAATGGACTTACAATGTAATAACACAAAGCACTGCAAAAACGACCTAGATCTCGTCCTTTTGTGTAGTTGGTGAATTCCTCAATTTTCACTAGGTTTGTTAATTCAAAATGAATGCCTAGAACTTGAATAAAGATTAACTACTATTGACTCTAATTTTCATAATCAACAAGCTGAATTGCATTAGTACAAAATGACAGCGTACAAATTATATTTTACCAAATTGATACTGGAAAAGTCTTTTTACAAAATGGATACTGAAATTAACATAGTCAAAATGGATATCGAAATTTAGCACCTTAATCATGGACACTGACATAAAAATTCCACACCGGGACACTGTAAAATAATCACCAAAATGACTCTGAAAATTTCAATTAACTAAGTGGACACTGAAATTAACACTTTACGAAATCATAAAGATAGATCTGAAATATCAGTTTCCAATATGTGCACTGAAATTAATATTCAACCACACGAACATCTTAATTTTGTGACCATATCAAATTGGGTTAAACAGTTAAGCTATTTCTAGCCACAAACAAGAAAGGACAAAACACTGAGAACCGATTGTGCAAGCTAAAAGTATTATATGATTTAGCAGGAAAGTTTTCGAACATCTTCCTAAATGCACATTTGTTACATCATTTATGATAAGATATATATCAAAATGGAATACAATAAAAATTAAAAACCAATTGTTCAGAGAACAATTTAAGTCTCTCCACATCATACAAATTTTGATAAGGTAGTTTCTTCTTACTAATGCGATAAATAATGGTTTAATTAAATTTTTGAGTGATGTAACGGAGATCATATGCTACTTCCGGTGAAATGAATGTCACTTCCGGTCTCATATGATAGCTTCTTTCACACTGATTCCTAAAATATATAGTTTCTATATTCTTCTGTATGTAGAATGGGAGATATTTGGCCACTTCCGATGTGTTGGAAGTCATTTTTAGTCTTCAGTTATCAGTTTCTGTATTTATATGACAAAAGATATGGATTCTGAGTAATTTTATATGAAAAGTGCAAAAAAGGCTACTTCCGGTTTTCTCAAGGTCACTTCTGGTAGTCATTTTTCAAAGTCATTTGTCAACTAACCTTTTGTACAAGGTCAAATGCCTTTATAATGAACTTAGTTGAAGTTATAATCAATTAACCTCATATCAAGACATTTCAGGAGCACCAACTCCTATGAGATGCCATTAAATTGTATCAGACTATATGTAGCATATCTTCATAACTATGCGGAGACATTTTGCACTTGTTCTTTTATATGTATCTTTCAAAGTGTCAGAGAAAATGCAAAAACCAGCAAAAGTCACAATTGAGAACTTGACCTTGACCTTTAACCTTGACCTCATATTCTAAGTTAGGACCTAGGGGACTCAAAAAAAAAATTCACAGGTTATACGGTTAATGGTTTATGAGTTAAAAAAACATACAGACAAATTTATTTTGTAAAGGTAGATAACTCCTATAAAATTTCATCGAATCACTTCGCTCCAAATTAGCCAAATATTCATGAGGATGTGACGAAATTTTTCGATACCTTTTTTTGTTACGAAGGAGATGCACACAGATGATACTCAATAAATAGGGATATAACTCTTACAAAATGATTCGGCTTAGCAGGGTGAAATTTTAAAGCACATAAACTATACGATACAATATGAGAAATATCTAAATAAACTCATCATAGATACCAGGACTAAATTTGAGTATATAAGCGACATATTGCAAAACAAACATTTATCGCAAGAAAAAAAATTGGCGAAAAAAATAAAAATAATAATAATTAAAAACTAATTGTTCAGAGAACAATTGAAGGTCTTTCCACCAAAAAAATGTATTTTAATATCAACGTGGTAAAATTAAGTTTAAACTGTCATTTCAATCGTCAAATGATAGCTTATTGTATGCTGATTCAAAAAATATATGGTTTCTATACAATATTTTTTAAATCAGGATAAATTTCAAAAGCGCATAAACTGTTCCATATCATATACCAAATATCTAAGCGACATATTGGGAAACAAATATTTATCGCAAGAAACAAAATTAGGCGGAAGAAAAAAAAATAATCAGAAGAAAAACAATAGGTCTTTCCACAGAAAAGTGGAAAGACCTAATAATCAGAACAAATACAATAAGTCTTTCCAAAGAAAAATGGAAAGACTTTAAAATAACTCATCAAAGCTTCATATTTTTTTTAACGGCAAACTGAAATATAAAGCAAAAAATATGTCATTTGTTTGCAGACATCATTCGTAACCTTCTCAAAAAACAAAAGCATTTTGCAAAATTGTTTGATGGCGACTGTTGTTTGTCATTACCTTCATTTTTTTTATTTTTACGATTACGATTTGATTAAACATTAGATCTCTCACGTAAGATGTTCTTGTTGCTTTAAATTTTATTTACATATCGTTTCCAGTTACACTCTTAACTTTGATTACACTATTTCTACCAAATCTGGTTAAACAAAATTTCCCCGTTGTATTGTATAAAAGTTTGATACGTGTTTTCCTTACCTCACTCTTTCTTAAATTGATAATATCGACCACAAAATATAGCTACGTGACAAAAAGAGGAGATCATCCACTGAGTTGCAATTTTTTTGTATTTAATGTGAAATAGTGTATTCTACATGATGATAACAAATGTAACATGCGCTGAAAATATTTTAAAATGTTTCTATTACTGAAGGAGGGTCAAAAGATACCAGAGAGACATTCAAACTCATAGATCAAATATTAACTGACAACACCATAGATAAAAAAGAAAATATATTAACAGACAAATGCGAGTACATAGGGCACAACATAGAAAACTAAAGACTGAGTAACATGAACCCCACCGAAACTGGAGGTGAACAAACATTTCAAAATACTAGTATCCAAAAACAAAGAGTTCCAAATGTTTAAGTTGAAATTTTACGGACGCCGTCACGAGTTGGTTGACCGTTATGGAATATTCGTTATACAGAGGATATCGTATTTGTTTCTTAAGTCGTCACTACGATCACGTTCCCTTTTTACGAATTTGACCTACCGAATTAGACTATTTATGGACTTTGCAATACCACGAGCAACATGACGTGTACCACACGTGGAACATGATCTGTTTAACCTTCCGGAGAACCTGAAATCAACTCCAGTTTTTGGTGGGATTCGTGTAGTTGTGTCCCTATTTGTTAACGGATCTTTGTCAATATAATGAATTTTATTCGACTGCCGTACAAGTGAGAACTTTCTTGCTTTAAACTAGGTTCAATTTATCATTTTCTACATTTAAAATTGGATGTACAAGGCCAGGAATATGACAGTTGTTGTCCATTCGTTTGATGCGTTTTATCATTTGATTTTGCCATATGATTAGGGACTTTTCGTTTTGAAATCTTCTCGGAGTTTTTAGTATTTTTGTGATTTTACTTTTCATTATAAACCTTAATGTCCTCCAAAAAATAACCAGTTGCCTTTAACAGTTTATCAGGATGTAATTCGACCTTTTTCTGATAACAAATATTTGTTTTCTCATTTTAGTGTATATTAGCGAAGAAATACCAAGGATATTTATTGCATCTAAAAGTGTCTTTATTATTTTGCTAAAGCTATGGAAACGAAAAAAATAACTTCCTATAAGAAGGATATTATTTTGTAACAATAACATTGTTTTCATGTTATTGCTTAAATGTAAACGGAATTAAGACTGTGTGTCATTGAAAGTATAGATTTGTGTTTACAAAGAAGTTGATACATTCTATCTCTTTCTTTACGAGATCGAAATAACTAGTTGCGTATGCCAGGAAGATATCAAGACATCGATGAAAGATTTTTTTTAAATAAAAGAAGAAATTAATTGTAAAACAAACTCGGAAAACAAGTTATTTATCATTACTTGAAAACACATTTAGAGAAAAGCAAGTCATTTATTTAGATTTAATGGTGTCTTTAAGAATCCATTTAACTCGAAATCCTTATTTCAATTATGCCTAAATCGCACAGTCAATAAGTTCCGTCGATTCATTCCTGCAAAAAATATTCTTTTGAAGCATAGATGCAAAAGGAATAGCTTAAAATGTCTGTGATTGGAACACTATATCATTTCGAAGATTCAGATTTTAATGATTTGAGCCTCAAAAGTATCTCCCTTTTTTATTGTAAATGGGATTTGTTTTTAACAAAATCATTGGTATACGCTTTTTGAATATTACCCTAGAATGCAATATATTATGTTATACTGATTTTGTATTTAAAAAAGTGTCAAGGTTCTGTATTTATTTACGAAATCTTTCTTTTTCATATTCATTGATGCTTGAATATACAGACTTTAAATAAACAATTCTACATATTTGAAACATCAAATAACATAATCAAACATTGTATTTGAATAAAAGGACATATTGAGTATACATCATCTAAAACACATTCAAAATCGAATGAACTACTAGCAGTTCAACCTTCATCTTTAGCAATAAAATGTCTCTTCATTCATGTCAAGGTCTAAAACACTCAAGTATGTATTATTGGCAAAGAGGATCAACATTCTTAAAGCAAAAGTAACCTTCTTTTTTTTTAATGTATACATATTTTAATATAACAATAGTTTTAGGAATGGTGGTCAGTGAATTTCAAACGAAAATGATTGTATACCATGTATAAGCCGTGAGACATCCATCATTTTGTATCAATTGGAAATATTGAAATTGACTTTGTTTTGTATATGCTCGAGTTTTAAGAAACTGAGCCATATAAGTAGACATTCTTTTAAATTTTACATGTAAACTACAAAAAGAAAATCGTATCAGATGTCAAAAATAATAGTGTCGAAAGATCATTGAAACGGCCAATGAAGCCAAACAGTTATGCATATCTATCCAAAAATCCATTTGCAGTCGTTATAATAAGACAGAATCACTTGTTTATAGTTATCATTGGTACAAGTATCATACTTTAATACACCAGACGCACGTTTTGTCTACATAGGACTCATCAGTGACGCTCAGATCAAAAGAATTATGAAGCCAAACAAGTACAAATTTGAAGAGCATTGAGGACCCAAAATTCCAAAAGGTTGTGCCAAATACGGCTAAGGTAAGATATGCCTGGGATAAGAAGATCTTTAATTTTTCGAAAAAAATCAAAGTTTTGTAAACAGGATTTTTTTTAGAATGACCATACATTTATAAATCATATACATGTCAATACCGCAGTCCTGACTACAAGGCTGGTGATACCCTCGGGGACCGTGTTCTTCATAGTTATGTCATTATAATTGTTGTAAAGATTGAATCTAGAATGAAGTTGAAATTCTAGATTTATGTAATGAGAAGTAAAAAAAAATTATGGAACAAAAGTGAAAATAATAGCTATACACAGCTTCCTTTGCATAGGTACTATTTCTGTACCTAAAATCTGGAGTCCTGAAAATCTACTTTTAATATTCAGTACTAATTTTTTTTGTAACTTAATTTTTTGGTAATTGTTAGGTACTTGTATTTTACAGTACTTGATTTGTACTTGAAATTTAAGTACTGCAGACTTTTTGGTTACACCGTTATATTTTCATCATATTGAAAGTTTGTCTATTTCAAATCTCTGAAAATTATGATTTTCAAACATGGACTATTGTGATCACTGTTCGTATTATTTCGGTACCAAAAATTTGTAGTGCAAATCAAGTAATGTAAATGACAGGAACCTAAATATATGGAACGCCGGAACTGTCTTATAGTGTAAATACTTAATGTGTTTTGTCGCTTTGCCTTTATGTCCTGTCATTTCTTCTTTATGTTATGTGCAGATGCCTTTACGTCCTGTCATTTCTTCTTTATGTTATGTGCAGATGCCTTTATATCCTGACACGGCATCTCTGTGTTATGTCATATTAGTGATTCGTTTGGTCAAACAATTGTATGATATGTCATTGCTAAACTTTGTTGTGTAAAATATGCATTAAATTATGCTGTAACTACTATATATTCTGTGAATACTTCGGAACTTTATGATCAACCACCTTTACATTCTCTCATATTTTATCTATGTTGTGTCTATTCTTCTTTTACGTAAGTCAGTTAATAATTGCGTCCTGTCTCAAGTGTTATTGTTATGTCAAATGGTCTAAACGTTTTGTTTTTATTCACCTTTGTTCTATGTAAATCTCATGATATTATAGTCTTTGGGCGTTTTGTTGTGTTTATACATATGTATCTCCAGTGAAAAACATAATACATCATGGAATAATTCATATGCGTTTTGCCGTACAGTTGATACTCTCTGTGAGCATTCATTACGTCATGTGCAAATGCCTTTTACATTTTGTGCAAACAACTTATACGTTTTGGACAAACCTCGGTTTACATTAAGTGCAAACACCGATTACTCTATGTGCAAATGCCTATTACATTATGTCCAAACATCTATTACGTTAGGTGCAAACACCAATTACGTTATGTCCAAACAACAATTACGTTATGTGCAAACACCTATTACGTTATGGTAAACGCTTTTTTGACACAGATTAAAACAAAACGCATCAGTGATATACACTTTGAAAATTAAGAAAACTGTAAGTTTTAGCTTTCTAAAAAGCTCTGAACTAATTCGCTGTATTCTGTTTCATGCTAATATCAATTGGATGCTGAAAGTGAACTGAAGGTAATATGTGAGCATTGGGTTGTTGATTTAGTATTGGAAATGTAGTATTTTTATATATTGATTGATATAAAAATGTTTTATCAATATTTAGATTTTTATTCTACTTAAAGAGTGTGCGTTATACATCCATTCTTTTTATATTTTGTTCACTTTACTTGTTGAAAATTCAAATATTTACAAATATATAGACACGATTCTCGAGATGTGTCTCTCTGGAGGTGTGCCTAAATTGACGTAATAGCGTCTTATTCTGTTACGCCATGCAAATCTGCACAGTTTCATAGTGTCCCATCTCAATTTTCGAAACTACTTTAACGAAAACAGTTAAAAAATACCGACAAATGATGTCATCAGGTGAGAAAATGTTATAGCTAGTTTAATGCTATTTTTTGTAATTAATTAATTTCAAAGGCAAAATCGATCAAACACAAAAACAAAAAAGATCCTACATTTTTTAATTTGGTGAATAAAATGTCACGCGTTATTTTTTACAAAAACGTTGCGTCCAGTCGAAATAAACGAAAACGATGACTAGTTTTGCACTTTATAGTCGACAATCAAAGTCTTATATAGACATGTTATTTTTCTTATATTTTCAAAATATCTATATTTATCTCCATTGCATTCGTACTGTCCGAGAAAACAATGTTTGAAAATTGGTGACTAGATGTCGCACGCATTAAATTTCTTACGGCGGCAACCTGATGTCGTTTTGAATAGCCAAAGCAACAAAAAACGCAGTGCCATAAAAACACACAGAACAAGCGCACAACTTAGTCGATTGTCGGTGCATATATTGTTCTACATATATAGAGAGATACTTTTTAAACTACGATTTGATTTATCTATATGTTACTGATTTTTCTGATTATTTTTATCATTCTATGACATTGATAAGTGATGCCCTCAACCCGGAACAGATTGAATGTTTTATTTTTACTCGCAAATTTTAAATTAAGTGCAGCACTTGCAAGTTTAAATGAGTAAAACTTGGGTGCGTAATTGTACGAGCATTTTTGATTTGCGTTTCTATCTAACAGCACTAAAGAGTCTTCTTTAAAATTAACGGACGAAGAATATTTCGGATGATGCTCTCAATGTTTCTTTGAAACGATACGAATATATTACTGTAAAAACTAAGAAAAAACTTACACTTGTCAGAAAATACACTAAACCGGGTAACATGTTAAAGTACTTTAGAGAACTTTAAGAGCAATTCGCTGGACATCAGACGGAGTAGAAAGTTTACCGGATATTTCATGTATTATCACTTAATATTATCGGTTCAGTATAAGTCACGAAATTGTTTTTGAATGTTACTAAACCGACATAAGCTTCCGACACGAATATGAAATTTTTATTCGAAATTATTCTTCGAAAATTCGTGAAAGGGACATTAGGACGCAGACGGGGACTTTTTCAAGTAGACATTATTTTTTTCGCGGGAACGAAATAATACAATCTGCGGTAGATATTTTTAAATATTGCGGAAAACATTTGAACGACACTAAGTTACTGTATTGTAAGCGCCGAATTGGGAGTATAGATCGTGACACAATATCTTTTAAATCGTTCCTAATATTTAAAGTCTCTATCAAGTTTTTTCTTCTTCTTTGAATGATGCTTATTTGACAGTTACGTATCTGTTATGTTATTCTTGTGAAAACTATTTGGTTGTTGCTTACAAAGACTGCATAAATAATTCCATTTGAAGTATAAAGCCATACCGACAATTGTCGAGAACAACTGAAGCCGTAATTGGGGGTCCCGCAGAAGAAGCGGTATGATTGCCAATGAGACAATTAACTCTCCACAAGAGACCAAAATAACACAGACATTAATAATTATAGGTCACCGTACGGACTTCAACAATGAGTAAAGCCCATGCTGCATAGTCAGCTATAAAAGGACCCGCAATGAAAATGTAAAACAATTCAAACGGGAAAACTAAGAGCCGTATTTTATTTAAAATGAACGAAATGCAAATATGTAACACATAAACAACCGACAACAATTGAATTACGGGCTCCTAACTACATGGACTAGGGACAGGCACATACATACATAGTGTGACGGGGTTAAACATGTTAGCGGGATCCCAACCCTCCCCTAACTAGACAGGTACATTAACTTTACTTATTCTAGAAGTATTTTTGTAGCGTCTAAACCATGAAAAACATCAGATTTTATCGATAACGTATGTTACGCTTATAGGCACGAGCATCGCTCGTAACGTCTATATATTGCAGATTAGAAATGCAAGTAAAAACGTATTAATGATTGATATTATATTTTTTTTTATTTCAGTGAGTATTTTATGCATAATAAAACGACCATGAATTAATAACATTTGATCTGAAATGTAATACACACAGTTAATTTTCCGGCATTTGATGTCGTCAGAAGAGAACAGTCTGTAAATATTTATCTCATTTAAGCCAATAGTTGTTGCTGAATTTCAGCAAAAAATGAGGAAAAAAGTCTATAAAAATACTCCTTTTGATACGATCTTTGATTGTAAGAAGCTTCTGTCCACGTTTGGTAAAAATACAGGCTAGTTTATGAATCTAATAAATGTTTAAAAAAAATGAACTTCAGACTGGAATTCCATTCATAAGTAAAACACAGATACAAAATCTGAACAAAATTTTCTTCTAGATACTAGCTTTTGATCACAAACCAGCTTCTATCCAAGTTTGGTACAAATCCAAAAGAGTATAAGAAAGTTATTAAAATTCTAAAAATATTACATTATAACCACAGAGTGAATATGTTGTTTCACAGAGTGAATGTAATATTTTCTGGCAGAAAATCTTAGTTCATTTATAATAAGTAAAATACGGAAAAATGGAATTTTATTTTTTACAAATTTTAATTCTGGATAGTACATGTAGCTTCTGTCCAAGTTTGGTAGAAATCCAGTATAGTTTAAGAAAGTTATTACAATTTCAAGAACTGTAACCACAGAGTGAATATTTGTGGACGCCGCCCCGACGACGATGACGACACCGACGACGACGGAATGTAGGATCGCTATGTCTCGCTTTTTCGACTAAAGTGGAAGGCTCGACAAAAATAGCAATATTTAACGGAAACTGTCAAAACATAGATTGATAACATTTAGATCCAATAGAATGTATTTGTATGAAATTTTATATTTTTTAAAATAAGATTTGTCAGAATAATGATGTGCAGGCTAGCAAGGTCCTTTTATGAACATTTGGCTTAATTGTGTATTTTGCTATATTTATCGAACCATTAGCGTTCACAACTAAATGCATCGAAGCTTACCGTTTATACCGTATATCCAGTTATACTATTCATTGAATTTATGACTCTCCGTTCGGAAAATAAGTTTATGTTTCTAATTTATACGACGATATTCGTTGAAATATTGAACAAAAAAATATATTCATCTCAAGAAGTGTGGAATAATGTATTGATTATAAATGTACTTTGACGGTAAACGTAAAATTTATTTGTACGAGCTTTATAAACAGGACGAAAAGCGAGGCTTGCCGAATTTTCTCCTATTTCGCAGCGAGAACTAATACATTTTTATTTATGACAATGTACATATATTGTTTACAGTTTACACCTGGTATTTGAGAATATGTTGTTAAATCTTAACCATTGTCTCTGATTTTTTACAACTATTGAAACGCGGATTCGAAGAAAACCCCAAAATACTAATACCAGAAAGAAATCCATATTACCGATTGATTAACATGCAAGCGGGTAGCAGGAACATTTATTTGTATTTGTACAAACAAAGCAAAAAAATGTTGTTTACCTGTTATTTGTATACAATAACTAGCTAATAGCAGGATAAAAGCGAATTACTTAACTGTAACCATTTTTTTTAAACTGGTAAAAAAACTAAATGGGTTAAAAAAAAAATAGCTGACTATGCGGTAAGGGTTTTTGTTAAAGGCCATAAGGGGATCTATTGTTATTTATTTCTTTGTCAGTTTGATCTTTTGTGGAGAATTTTCTCATTTGCATGCATACCACATCTTTTTTTATAGATAGTCAGTATTTTCTGAAATTCAAAGGGAAATTATGTTATGATGACCATTTTAGCAACGAAATTATTTATTCATTCTTATAGACAACAAATGAAACTATATACACATCACTTATAAAACAAAGAATAGAAGAAAACAATAACAATTTACTAGATAATGTTTTGTTTTTTTGTATCGTTCTTGATGACACGATTCGAAAAGTTACTGGACCAAATACGGATAAATGAAAGTCATTATCTGGAGTTTCAAGTTGCGGGATTTAATTCCGAGTATGGTCAGTGAAGGTGAAAAAAGGCTGATAACCCTTTCATCCTGAATAATCTGTGTAAGCGTATTGTTTTTGGATTACAGGATAAGGTAGTTTTTAATATGAAAAAAATAGGGGTTATTTTTAGAGAAAATGCAGCTTTTTGTTACACCCGTCTACCTGCCTGATCCAAAATCGGAACAAATTTTTCCAACATCGCTGTGAGTTTAAAAAAAAATTGTCAGATAAGAGGGGCGGGTCACCTGACCACCCCTTTTCAGGACATCCACCTTTTCAACACGCCTTGTCAGGGACGGAGGAAATAATAAGTCTTAGGAAGATTATTCAGAATAATATTCACAACTGTTAAAGGAAATGAACGAAAATAAAATCTTAAAAACATTTTGTAGGATTCCTTAGTTGCTACGTGAATCGTGGGAGACGTCATTACATTTGTAGCATTAATCTAGTACATATGAAAACCATACTGGAAGGGTAATAACAAATCATCCTGGTCTCTTGTGTAGAGTTGTCACATTGTAAATCGTACCACTTCTTCTATTTTATATCTTTTTGTTCCTTTCAGTTGCACCTCTTGGAAACTTAGAGTCGTGTCTGTATATTTGTTAGAATTTTCCACAAGTAAAGTGAACAAATTTTCAAATAAAATTAAGTATGGAAATGGGGAATGTGTCAAAGAGACAACAACCCGACCATAGAAAAAACAACAGCATGGATGCATAATGCACACTTCTAAAGTGGAGCAAAATAATTTCCCATTAAACTAGATACATTGTATGTATACAGCAGTTTTACATCAATCAATATAATTATAAAAATCGACAGTTTGTAAAAAAGATAAAAAAAAAAAATTCTTCATTTTCAAAATGCATATCACTGAACCGGTTATCACTGATGCGTTTTGTTTTTAAATCTGTGTCAAAAAAGCGTTTACCATAACGTAATAGGTGTTTGCACATAACGTAATAGGTGTTCGGACATAACGTAATAGGTGTCTGCACATAACGTAATAGATGTTTGGACATAATGTAATGGGCATTTGCACATAACTTCCATGGTGTTTGCACATAATGTAAGCGCTATTTGCACATAAAGTAATAGTGTTTGCACATAATGATGAAGTTTTTATACACAACTTAATAGGTATTTGCACATAACGTAATAGGTGTTTGCACATAAGGTAAACGATGTTTGCACATAGGGTGAACGATGTATGCACATAAGGTAAACGAGGTTTGCACAAAACGTATTAGTTGTTTACACATAATGTAAAAGGCATTTGCACATGACGTAATGAATGCTCACAGAGAGTATCAACTGTACGGCAAAACGCATATGAATTATACCATGATGTATTATGTTTTTCACTGGATATACATATGTATAAACGCAATAAAACGCCAAAAGACTATAATATCATGAGATTTACATAAAACAAAGGTGAATCAAAACAAAACGTCTAGAACATTTGACATAGCAATAACATTTGAGACAGGACGAAATTATTAACTGACTCACTTAAAAGAAGAAAAGACACAACATAGATAAAATATGAAAGAATGTAAAGGTGGTTGATCATAAAGTTCCGAAGTATTCACAGAATATATAGTAGTTACAGCATAATGTAATGTATATTTTACACAACAAAGTTTAGCAATGACATATCATATAATTGTTTGACCAAACGAATTACTAATATGACATAACACAGATATGCCGTGTCAGGATGTAAAGGCATCTGCACATAACATAAAAAAGAAATGACAGGACGTAACGGCAAAGCGACAAAACACATTAAATATTTACACTATAAGACAGTTCCGGCGTTCCATATAAATATCACAATAATTTTAAGGTAAAGAATTAAGTACTGCATATTTTTAGTACATAAATAGTACAAATTAAGCAAAAGTAGCAGTGTAGACTTTTTAGAAGATATTTACTAATGTTCTATGAAAATAAAATTTATTTCAATGATATACCATGCATGTATTTCTGCGTGTCGATTTTAATACAAAAATATTAGTGACGTATGTTAAGAACCAGCAGAGTTAACAGTTTTCGCTGAAAGGGACGCTAAAACAATTTGATCATGAAGCATAACTTTTAAAGACAAATTAGGTTCAAACTAGATAAATATGTTAACAAATACCGGTATTATATAGTTCGGCTATTAAAGTTGAAAATATGACCGTTTGTTTCTATCAAATAATGTATTTGGTTACAAAATGTTTATGAAAAAATAAACTTTTTGTGGATCTGCCTATTATGCGTTCCACTTGTTATTTCATTTTATTTAAGAAATAAAATGGTTACCCAAGCTCATTTACATGCTTCAAATCAAGGGCTCGTTTAGTGGTTTTACAATACGTCTCTATTGAATGACCACTTGAAAGGGCTTATGTGCCTGTAAAAAGTAAAAATTAAAAAAATACTGAACTTAGAGGAACATCAATTCGGAAAGTTCATAATCATATGGCAAAATGAAATAATCAAATACTTCAAAAACGAATGGACAAGAACTTTCATATTCCTGACTTGGTACAGGCAGTTTCAAATGTAGAAAATGGTGGAATAAACCTGGTTTTACAGCGCTAACCCTCTCACTTTGATGACAGTCTCCGGTAAATTTTATTGATGCGATAACTAAATAGACACAATGAATAAAATAGTCAAAATATGGGACTACATTTTACCATATTACATTAAATATTCCGTCTAGTATTCCAACACTTCTTTTCGTCACACAAAAGATCGTAAATTTTTATCAGAAGGATTTTTTTATTTGATATGTACTTAACCGTGAGGATATCATTTGTTTTCTATAGATCACTTGTCTCATTGGCAATCATACCAATTTTTTATATTTACCACAAGTTGTTAGGGTAAGATGCACGTTACATAGTCATTTACATATACATTAACACACGATATAGCAAAAACCACATAGATACACAAATGTACCAAAACCTTGTTCCCAAAAATTTATGTTAAATAAAATTCACAGTGAGATAACGTAAGCAAATACAACTTTTTATTTGACCTGAAAATGAAAGAATAAAGGGGCACTGTTGGGTCGAATCCCTTATTACATAACACTTGTTATGTCACCACTTAGTAGATCTAAATGGATGATCAATCTAATAAAAGTCTTCTACCTTTGTTAAATCTTAATCAAAATGTCATAAATGCTGACAGCAGATTAATTAACAACCTATCATCAATTTCTGAAACGTAAATTCCGTCATTTTAGATGTATTGCCTCCAGAAAAGCCAGCATTGCATGCGTCAGTACTTCTTTTTAATGATAATCAGCTTTCCTTTTAAATCCTTCCAACCTAAATGATGACAGCCCGTTGTGTTTCAACGACAAGCGATGTAATTAATATCTAGTTACTTCAAAATTATGAACCTCCAGCAATGTTGTTGTAATCAATTTAATATTGTGATGAAGACATTTTCTCCTTTATTAGTGAAAATATGTCAAACTTGTTACTGTTTCTAGCTTATACAATTTGTGTTTCGACTAGTTAATCTGTGTCTCAGGAAATGAAAGTGTTTACTAAATTACTTATCCTGCAATTGTATATTATTATTGAAGATCTATATAATCTTATAGTTATACAATGTAATGTTGATGTGCTTTGTGTGTCTTGAAAATGAGATGAGAAATGTGCTCAAGTAAAAAATCAAAAATAAAATACATATGCATTTTTTTCAATAGTGACACTCTAAACAGAACTGTTATAAACGGAATGTATTGGTATGTTAAGAACAGTCCGAATGTTTTGTTTAACTTTTCCAATAGGTTCCTGTTATGATTTGCCTGTTATTTGGCTTTTTCAAATGTTTTGATTCGAGCAGTACTGGTGAGTCTTTTGTAGACAAAACGCGAATATAGCGGGAAAAAAGACCATGGTTTCTATTATGATATTAATTTTGGAAAAAAATGGAATGAAATGAGAAATAACAAGAAATATTAAAGTCCGACAAAGAGACAACTTCGTGTCGATAAAGTTTCAAAATCTTCAGACTATCGTTTGTGTTTATCAATTTGGCGTATGTATATCTCAAATAATTCATTTTGCTCTTACCTGTTTACTTCTTTCAGACAAATTTATTTAAAATTCTTTGGACATAAAAACTTATTGCCCACAGGCTTATGGTTATAAGGAAGATTGACAGAAATTATCTCATCGTACTTAAACTGACATTACCATTGCACATCAATTAACCGTAACGAAATATTGGTGCCTTAACTCAGCGTTGAATATAAGTATACTGTTGTTGATTCTCATTAACTTTATTGTTGTGTCCTTTCATTCCATTTATTAGTAATTTAAGTCTAATGCCATGTTCCTTTAAATGTTTGCATAATTCTATCGTGATATATTAAAAATTAATAAATTGTAAAATAGAGGCGAATATACTTAAGGGACATTCAAACTCATTGGTAAGTTGTTAATTTCCATGATTTTTTTTCGAGGACTAACAATTCAAACGTTCATCCTTTTCACCTTAGGGCTCTAACTATTTCATAGATACTCGTAATCATTAACATGACAATTTAGCAAATGTAAATGAAATTTTGATAAAAATATCTGTCATAAAAAAAGGTAAAGATAGACTAAGGCAGGTCAATGTTAGATATATTGATAATGTCCGGTCACTCAATACGCCACATTCCAGTGAGTATATCGTGATATATATTCATGATTGTGTCACAAAAGGGCAAATTAAAACTGGAATTTGAAGACAAAAACTCAACGTTTCAGTTCTGCCATTGTCGAAATCCAATTATATTAAGACCTTTCATTCACGTTGCCATTCCATTGACGTTTTGATATCTGTATTGATACATTACACGAACTCACTGATAACGAAGAAACTAAACAAATTGTAAAATTGAAAAATTAAAAATTCATATGATACGCTGTGTCTTTGTCATAGCGATTTAGGTACGATGCTTTTGATGTCTAAGAACTTTTGAGAATAGAATAAACTAGAAAAGACGTGTGATCTCAACATGTAATGATTTTGATGAATTGAGTGTAAATGGCAAGTGAATCAGATAAATGCGATTCTCTATATTATTTCTTTTATGTTTACATTCTGAAAAGCTTCGAAGTTTAGATATATGTATTGTGGATATAAATAATGACAATCTTGAAATCAGGTTAATAATTATATCTACACAAGGAAATTTAATTAGTTTACAGTTAAGTATGTTAAATTATTGCGACACTAGTTCACCGATTTCCAAAAGTTAAATTGTTATGTTATAGAAACCGTATCATTTACCAAGGACGTAAATATTATTTTACCACAGACAATAAAAGTCACAAAAGCAGACATTATAGTAATTCATGAGCCATGATTCAAACTTTTAGATATTTTCTGTCTGTTGAAATGGTATAATAACTTATAAATCTAGCGCTTTATATGTTTAATGTTGGTTTTATTTCATTCGTTGTCTATGTAAAATTCTGTTTTGTTGAAAGAAACCAACACAGTGAATGTAAACTATGATATATAAATCAGCATCTGCACTGTGACAACCAAAAGTAATCAGAATGTAGTAGAAGAAACAACTAGCTTCAAGGTAGATTCGGTGTATACTGCCATAGATTGTACAACAACAGTACACAATCGGTTAATCGGTTTAGTTCTTTGTCTAAATCCTCAAATTTTGAAACAAGTGTAAGACTGCTTATTTTTATTAAGAAACATCAGGGGATTCATTGCATTTTTCAAAATGTTTAAACAAATCCAAACGTTTATGTTTTAGAGTCAATTTTCAAATTGGCATTTGAAAGAGAGATTACTCGTTAAACTTTCAATTTGGACTGATAGTGAAATTTTAAATTTTTGCTTTTAGCAAGAAAACAAGTTCGGTAACACAATCTTCTTCTTTCATAAATCGTATTATAATATGTATCTTCTTATATTTTATAATTCAAAATTCTATCTAATTGATTTCTTTTTATTGACAAAAATATGTTTTATGAGAAACAAATTACTTGTATACAAATTGAGCATTTTGCACGACTTGTAGCTTTAGAAATATCATTGTGACCCATACTTTTTATTATAATTTTGAAAAAGCAGTTAAAAATCGTCGTTTTGGCAAAAGTATAAAAAAAAAGTTTTTATCTGAGAAATTATATACCGATGATTTTCATACGCTCATTTATCTCCAATTAGGTATCTTATAGGTTTTAATGAAATCTTGCCAACAACAAGAACACTTAAAATTGCACATAGATCTAAAATAATATATCCCAAGTACCTTTATCTACAAACAGTCTACAAATTCGGTGTCGATTTTTAATACAGTCACGACGTCACAGTAACTTTTGCCTTTTCGACGCTTTTTGGGGGGCTTTATTGATGTTATAACTATTTAAAAGCAAAGAACTGTTCCCCTATGTTTTAATATCAATCAAGCAACATCATTAACTTTTAAACAGAAAGGTCGACAGGGGGATAGACAATTAAACACTTTTTACGATCGACAAGTCAACAGGTTTACAGTTTAAGAAAATGTCAAAGCAATGGTTAGCAAGTTGGCAATTTAAGAAACTAGCAAAAATATGGTTCGCAAGTTGTCAGATAGACAATCAAATACACTTGCAAGTATTGTGGTTGTATTAGCTCATATTTAAGTCATCAGTTCTACTTTCTTTAAATGAAGCGCGCTGTTGGTTCATCGAAATATTCTTATGTAAATCGAAATATGTCTAAAAGGTATCAAACATTTTCAATATAATTCAGAGCAAATAAGTGAATATTTTTATTTCAATGGTTTATAAATGAGGTATGAATGGCAATGAAACGACTATTCTCAAAAGACCATTTGACATAGTAAGCAACTAGCATATTGCTCATATTAATATCTATACTTCATTATTTATATAAGGAAATAGTTATCAAAGGTACCAGGATTATAATTTAGTACGCCAGACGCGCGTTTCATCTACATAAACGTTATGTACACTGTGGTAAGATGTCTTTTGAAATCTGATTTAAATCCTTGGATATTCTGTTATTTGAATCTAAGTCAATTGCAAGGAATCGAGAAAGAGAATGAGATTATCGTCATCATGTTAGTTTATCTCACGTAATACTGTTATTCAACCGATTGTCGGGAAATCCATAAAATTGACAATATAGATTTTGTTGCGCTAGTGAAACGAGACATTTATACTAATATTCCTTGACATTCATGAGGCAATGTGAATTTTTATTGAACACATTTTAAGAGTAATAGTCTTCAAGAGACATCAATGTGGTTAGGGTGTTCAGAATTTGAATAGGTTTATGTACTTATCAAAAGGTTACATTTTTGATAACGCGTAATTTATGGTAGCAATTATTATATTTACTGCAGTATTTTAATTGCTTTTGCCTTGATGATGTCTTGCTAACCATTGTATTTATGATGACATATCACTCAAGATGAGACTATCATCAAAGTGAGAGGTTTAGCGTTTAAAACCAGGTTTAATCTACCATTTTCTACATTTGAAAATGCCTGTACCAAGTCAGGAATGTGACACTTCAATGATTGATTGCATCTCATATATCCCGGTTAACTTGAGCATATATCGCAACTAGGAGGTCTTTTTGTATCCATAACTCTTCCTCGATATTGACACTAAAGGACGATTAGAACAAGAACCTATGACAAATGTCATAATTACAACGTTCCAACTGTTGATCTATCATTTCTTAGGTGCTTCATTATTAGATTTTTATATACTAACGGGTAAATTAAAGAGAGTAGAACACGATTTTTTGTTACCTACATGTGATATCGAAATTATGAATTAAGGCAGCAAGGCAGTATATTTGTATTAATAGAATATTTTTTTTATTTATTTCACCTGAAAATTTTTTCTTGTTCATAATGTTTTTATTTATTTATTATTTTATTGTTTTTTGGTGGTGGTTGGGGGGGGGGGTATTCTTAGCTCTTAATTCGTGCTGTCAGGTTAAGAAAAACAAATTGCAATGATTGTTAAATTTGTATCTTTAAGCTTGCATGGTAGATTGTGTTAGACTATAGAATTGAAGGGAATCATATGCAAATTATTGAAATTATTATAACGCAAATTTTAAAGGGATTATTTTAAATTCTCTTCTTGGTTTAATAGCTTTCTTGTAAGCTTTAACCATCTATCAAGGAAATTGTGATAGGAAATGCAAACAATAGAAAATCGTTTAAGTGGGAGATATATACTTCATTTTTAGGTGTCGTGGATTTATGATACATAGAAATGAGAAATTCACAATGTGTTCGTAAAGTTTTGTTCTACACCGATCGTTATGGTCATTTCCTAAATGTTAGTCGCGATATGAGGCTGTATCCTTTATATCAAGTTCGACAGGATTTATGCGTTCAACATAGTCACCAAATTAACCAAATTACTAAGTGATAGGAGAGCATCTTTATAAGGTAACGTGAGGTTAAAGACAATGCTATATATTATTTATTCTTTCTGAGATGTTCCTGTACAAAACAACGTTATATGGACGGATAAAGCTTAAATCCAGACTGAAATGTTTAAAAACAAGTAAAATGAAAAATAATAAACCCAATCTCTAAGGACAATTCAAATTGGAAAGTCTTTTTTCAAATGAAAAAAGTCAGACGCTGAAACACATCAAATTCATGCACAACAACTGTTATATACCTGGCGTGGTAAATGCATTTCCTTATGTAGAACATAGTAGTTGAAACCTGATTTTATAGCCATTTTATATTGAAAATTATTGTGGATATCTTTTAGACTATTTTTCAATTTCACATGAAAAACGTTTATGTCCTTAGTTAGAGGAAATTTGTTATCCAGTAACCTATAGGTTGCATTTCTGTAAATATTGACAATGCATTATCCCATAGGAACTCCCTTTACGGCCAAAACTGTTCAACTTTTACTATGAAGTTTTAAAACAAATCATACCCTAGAATAGAAATTTCATATGCACCACATTTTTTTAAGGGTAAAAATAGGGCTGTGTGGCATATTTCAACGTTTATATATCCTGAACTTCAAAAATTTAAAATAACACTAGATTTTTTAACAACCCCTACCTCGACTGTAGGGTTACCACATATTTCAATATAATATTGGGAATATTCTCATGTTTTTAAGTCTCTTTGAGATGCAGCATGCAGATTACTACTGAGCACCAGTACGTAAAAACATAAATTATCTATGAATATTCTATATCCCGAAAGAAACGTGGTTTGAGAAACAGTTTTATCAATTGAGTGTTCTACTATACAGATACAGCCCTACATATATCGCTATGCTTTATCTGTATATCGCTTTAAAGCTCCGCCCACTGCCGGACTAAGTATTTTATTAACCTGCGTGACCTCAGAATGTGTATTCCAATCGCATTCAAATGACGTATTAATTGGGAATTAACGATAAATTTTATACTTTCTGTTTTTTTCAAACATTTCTTTCGAGCAATAAGAATCACACCAATTTTCTGATAACATACACGCATGAACAGCAGTCTTTTCTACGATGACAACTATCGATTTCTTAACTTAAATGTGTATGATTGTGTAACAAAAACAACCATGTCAATTTCAGCATGCATGTTTAGTAAATGTCGAGTCTGAAGCATAACACAACTCGTACACTACTGTTTCAAATTTGTTTTTACTGTTGAAATTTGTTTTTAAGTTAAATTGGATAATTATTCACCTTGAGCTATGTTTTATTGTTGAGCATTCGAGATTCTTTTTTTGCAAACCCGTCTTCAGCTGAATGTGTGATTACTGTATCGTATTACTACACATGCCTCAAGAGGGATTTCAAATAAAAAATAAATGCAAAACATGTGTTTTTGTGTCTTTCAAAACACATATAATATACAGAATTAATTACAGGATAAAGACAATAACTGTTTAGTTTCTTTAAATATCATCTGTATTTGTACTCGGCTCGAAACAGGTGTAGTAGCTCGATAAAAGCTCGCATATACCTTGTTTCCTAGCCTCGTACAATTACAGCTGATATCTAAAGACACTAAACAGTTATTGTCTATGTATTTACAAAGTGCAACACATAACCAAAATACATAGGTAGTGGTCAATATTGAAAACCGTGTGATGACCATTTGACAGTAACACTCTTATTTGAACTTTTTTGTGATACTTGTCCAACTAGTTATAATATAAAACATCTCCATTTTGGCCATATGTGTCTTAAACGGTACGTAACGCTTGGTAATTTGTTTTAAATGTACCGTTTATGTTCATAATCATCATAACTATGCTGCACTCATTAAAGACTTTTTGTTAAATTTTCATGTAACTTAGGTGGTATATGTTAAGAACAGATTTTAAACAAAATGATAAAATAATTTAAGGTGGCTCGTGCCTATTCGAAATATCTATCAGAAGTGCCGTTTTTTGTTATTTTATTCTTTACAGAAAGTGAATCAAATTGGTCGAAAAAAATAAGGGGTCACGGTCCTTTTAAGCTCAATATTTTACTTCTAAACAGGTATGTAAAAGGGACCATTTTTCAATGAAATGATAGGGAAAATAGAGGGGTTGACAATTTTTTTTCGGAAAATCAAAAAAACGTTCTATGACACTTGGTCCAAAACTACAATATAAAAGCTCAAATATAGCTTCAAAGAAAGAGCAAATAAAAACATAGGTCACCGATAAGGAAAAAAACATATTTAAAACCCAAATATTGGCGGGAAAATGGTGAAAATGGGTGAAATGTAATTTTGACCCTTTAACAAATACGAATAATAACGAAAATATTCTATTAGTCACATAACTACCATGATTTAACAGTTCTAATCAATCAAAATATTTAAAAAAAAGTTATATCGAATCATCGACAAATACTTTAATAATTCATGCGTTAAATTATGCGCATTCGAATAGTCCCGAGCCACCTTAATATAAGAATGCAAAGTCGGCACTATAAAACAAGTGCATCGTGACATGTAATGCAGATTTTGCAAAATACTTTCAAAAATATAAATCATGGAAAACCCAATTTCTTGGTTCTATAACGATATCAAGTTTATTCTCAACTTTTTTTAAATCAAGTAACTATTATCCTTGAACAGCATATAAATATTACAGCATAATAATAAATCAAACAACACTTTTCAATTAACTCAAAACTTAACATTTTACATTCACAGAAAATAATAACAATTTGAATGACATTTGTAGAAACATTATCTAATTAAATGGATTATGTACATGTCAATTTAGCTTCCAAATTTTACTTAATAAACTTGATGATGAAATTGTGTAAATTATAAATCTGAGAAAAGATCTGTCAAATCAATTCAAAAATATCAAACAAAGCAGCCATGATGTGAGTCAAACCAAACGAATGTTCTTATTCAGCACTTTTAGTGAAGTGAACTTTGAGCATAGATCACTAGGTCATCTGACCAAATAGACCTTCTAATTATGAAAAATAAATAGCTAGATCAGCAGTTATCAAACTGACATCCTACAGCAAAATACCATCATTAGACAAATAAAATATTATGTACCAACTTTCTGGCTATTTGATGTTGTCTCATTGACGAATGGAAATATTAACAGTATATTGGGATTACTTTTGCTAACAAGAGCGAAAATGAAAATATAGAATTAATATTAGGTCAAAAAGAAACAATCAAACTTTACAAGCTCAGTAGTCAGTACTTTGGTACTGATATGGTTTATATCAACCCTTTCTTGAAATGTCAATTTGTGAATTTAATTTATATTTAGAAACTGAGAATTTTACTTCCCAAGGCCAAGTTATCTCGGAATATGGAATAAAACAAATTACTGTCTTTTGTGTCGGTACATATACTGTAAAAGTGACCGTTGGCCTCAGTTTTTCAAACGTCAACAAATCTACATACTTACCTTATCAAAAGATAGTAATTGTATAATATTGTAAAATTATAAATATCAAGCAATTATTTTTGGATTGAAAGCATTACTTTACTTTGCACTATCTAGCCTTTCAAAGATTATTTTTATCTGATGACTTTCCATTTCAAATTTTGATCGAAATTCAGTGTTTCTGTTGTTTTAATTTTTATAAGCACCATTGTAAATTGTTATGAAGCTTTGTTTAAGTAACCAATAAGAATAAAAGATTGCAGGCCATTGAGTGGCATACGCACGAAAATCGGTATGAAATACATTTTGTATCATAGTTAACTTCCAAATCAATTGTGGTGCATATGTTTATATATTCATGCTGTTAGTTAACACTAAAAATACCATCTTTCGTGTGAACCAATGGATATCAGACGAATAATGATGCCTTGTAATTCCGTTATAGCTGACACCTGTAGTTTTCCCATCATTTGATAATAGTGTATGTAGTTATTTGCTATTATCAGAAGTTTTTTTCGTCCGTCAATCTGAATAATTGAAGTTATTTCTATCATGTAAAGATCTTACCTACCGCGTCTTTGTGTCTCTAAAATCAGACGACAATGGTTGAGGTTAAGCTTATCTGTACTCTTCGATACTTTGGTGCATTAAGGCTAATGTCATCAAATATTTGCAAAGAATGTTTTTTACTTACAGGGCTCGAAAAATGTGGTATGATTTTTAACTAGTCGACTTTCTTTCAAGATCTAATACTTTCAGGTTTTATGGTCTGTGATTAAGTTGTTGTCTCTTTGACACATTTCTCATTTCCAATCCTAATTTTGTACAAGATGAATGACAAAAATCAATGACTGAATTCGTTTTTTTGGTTTCTGTTACATTTTCTTGAAAAAAAACTTAGAGTTAAGTCTAACCGTCTATATAATATGAATAAAATTCAATTCTGTTCTTTTACTTTATACAACAAATTTATTCATTTTGAAAAAAAAATAATTCTGTATTCCATGTTTTCCTTATCACAAAATAATTATAGTCACCTGTGACATTTATTTGATTTTACGCTATTTTGCCCAAGGTTATAGTTGACTTTCTGCTGTTGTTTAATATCTCTCCCTTTTCTATTAATATTGTATCAATGTGGTATCATATTTCAAATGTTTGCTGTTGTTTTCATCCATCCTAAGTCGGGAACCTGTTGTTCAGTGGTCGCCGTTTATTGAAGTGGTATATAAGTGTTTTTTTAGCCCTTTATAGATTACTGCTGGTGTGAGCCAATACTCCGTGGTGAGGGTCGTACTTTGACTTATACTGGTTTATTTTTACTAATTGTGACATTGATGAAGAGTTGTCTCATTGGCAATCATACCATATCCTCTTATATCAACAAATCACAATTTTACGCTACAGTTTATACTGACATTGTTTTGCATTCACTAAACGCATCAAAGATACCAGGCTGATCATTTTGTACGCCAGACCAGCGTTTCGTCTAACAAAGAATCATCACTGACGCCTTATTCAAAAAGTTTTTATATGCAATATAAAGTTCGACGTTGAAGACCAACATTGACACAACATTTAAAATCATATTGTATTTTATTCCTTTATAAATAAAAGTTTTTAAAAAGTTATTCTATAATTTAAATATGTCTCATATGTTCTTCCCCTTCTACAGCTCACTTTGGTACATTTTAAGGCTGTTATACTCTCTGGAAATTGAAAATATTTTTTTTTTATCGTAATGAAGGATATGCAGGGTATTTTTTTTTTTTATTGTAAATTATATTGTACATCTTTGATCAAAATGCATATTCCCGCTATATTTATATACTGAATATACATTTTTTTTAAAGTGCATAGTTGTTTACATAAGGTTTAATTGTATATCTTTGATTTGAAGATCGAAATAGATTGTTTTTAGATTTCAATTGTTTTCCATACGAACTTATCATTATTTCATATAGTTTACTACTTAATAGTCTGTATAAAAAGTTTGTGTTTTGTAAGTTATTACTTAGTGGTATGGAAAATATTAATTGGTTATTTTTCTATTAATCTCGTTCTAATTATTATTATTCAATCCGTATTCAGAAAAAAAAAATATTTTGTCTTTAATTATTTGTTTATGTAAGTTTGTATGTTACTGTAGCTTGACTGTTAACGTATCCACCTAATTTAGTTATCAATCACCTTGCAAGTTCACCACATGAAAAATTTTCTACAGTAATGTGTTAAAATTTCTGACCAGTCGAACAGTCTTGTTTGATCAAAAAAGATCTCAATTTAGTTAGAGTTTTAGATAAATTTGGAGAGCAATACTGAATGTCGAATCACAGTAACTGAAATAATAGACAGGTTGCAAATAAATGGACAATAAAAAAATAGACAATCGGTGACTGTCGATGATTTTTTACAAATAAACTCCAAAACTGTCGTAGAGCAGAACAACATAATGAAACCAAGAGGACTGAATATTAACTGCCTTTTTAATTATCAATAACCTAAACGTATATGCGTATGGATATAACAGCATAATCCTCTATCATTCATGATACTTTCAGGAATGTGTTAATTCAGAAGGTTATTCTATTTGTGTTTTTGTTGTAAATATTGTATATATATGCTCATGTCTTTATGGTTAATAGGATTTCTACTTGTTATTTTTTGTCGTCCTAGAGACAGTTGTAGTGACATCTATTTTCAGTAAATTTCATTATTTTCTTTTAACGCCTTATTAATCAAGTACTAAAGAATTTCGTTTAGAAGATTACAGCGGACGGTATATTGTAATCAAAGCTACTTTCATAAATATCCTTTATTGGTTGGATTATACGTCTCTGCCAATAATGATATATTTTATTCCCTATAGATATTTATGTTTAAAACGTAAATAGAATTGATAGGTTACAATGTTTATAAAAGCAATATCACGTGATTGAGCTTCCGTTGACAATCGCAGCTTTACAACTCCGACATATAGATGCATTAATATATTTGATTGAGGTCATAGAACGGTGCTCGTTTTGCCGAACTTGAACACGTATGTGTGATACATAGATGAAAAAAGTGAATGTTTTTTATATACTTAAAAAAAATTAGTTTTAATAAAGAAAAATACCATTGCAATCATTTAAGAAATTCAATCATAACATTTGACTTAATTACAGCATCTCATCGACAAAACATTGATATTATTTTTGATAAAATGTCACAGGAGATTATCAAAATGTCAATAATGATGTATATCTGATTATAATTTAGTTAACGGTAATCGGAAAGATTCTTTGAAATAACGTTAGATTTACAGGACATATTTTATAATGGTTTTATTAATGATTTTTTCAATATTTCAAAGTTCGAAAAGATATTTAACGGCAACTGAAGTCTACGTTTTGTAACATAGAAAAATCACAAAACAATCGTCTATGTTTTGCTTCAAGTTGTGATCTCGTTATATTGACACCATCACATACATTGTCTCTTACTACAAAATTTTTCTTAAGGTGCAAAATTGCAAAATGGCACCCAAATCCGGGTGCTGCATTGTTTCGCTTTGTTAAAGACCCAGCTTTGTATTGAGCTGTTTTCTTCTCTTTGGTCGGGTTGTTGTCTTTTTGACACATTCCCTTTTTCCATTCTTAATTTGATTTTGATTCTGTCTCACTGATGTTAAAATTATAGTAAACCTCTTATTTTAAAATGTTACATATATTTATTTTTCTGTAAATGTATCTGTAATTTTCGACAAAACTACGGATTTTCTTTCAGAATTTTGGATCCCTAATTTCTTCTACTTTGTTAAAATAACAACAACTGCACAGCGCAAATGCAAGAGAAACATTTTGATTAAAAGACGTGCATTGGAAGGTAAATAGTGTTTATTGACTCGGAAAGAACAATTACAAATGATGAATAATTTGTAGACGAAACGTTTGTCTGGCGAAAATACAAAATTTCAATCCGTGTATCTATGATGAGTTTATATACACCAAATACAAAAAACTGTTTTGGCAAAGTTGTAGTCAAATTATAAAAACAATAATTGACAGGCTCTATCAACTTGCTTATTTTTTTACATACTCCATGCTTTTATTTTGATTGTTTATAAATGTTACAATCCAGTAAAAAGACCGGAAGACTAATCAAGAGCTAAAGCTTGAAAAAAGAATAAAACACCCAATGAAAGAAAGATTTTTTTAGTCGGTTATACATTATAGGTTCGTAATAAATGTAAAAAAGTGCTAAAAGGATTTAGTTAAGTATGTATGTATGCATTGATTCAATAACTTCCTTAGCCTTATAATCACAAGTCACTATTTTCAATTAACTTTAACCTCCATCCCTATGACTCATTGTGTCTTTCTGTAAGTTAAATCGTTTGACGTCATCAATAAGGTTTCCTCTGTCTCTTTTCGTAGATAGTCAAGCCAAATTATAAAGTTATAATTCAATGTTTAAGATGAAAACGGCTAATTTTTTTCACGTTTAACAGAATTAACAAAAAAAATCATTCACGCTATGAGATCTTTAAACATATAATTTTCAACAGTAGTAATTTGGTGATACCAATCCGTAGTTATCAATGTGCTATTGGTTTGTTTAAATTGTTTACCCCTTATCTTTCCATACTAAACAATAAAACATACACTCATCATAGATACCAGAATCACAGTAACAGTTTTTGTTATCTGTTTGATTCTTATTTTACTAGTCTTGTAGATTATCAGGCTTATCAATGATCATGTTTAATTCTTATGTATTCTCAAAAGCAATATATAAATATTCGAATGTTTGCTTTCGATCAGGATAATCTTTTGTTCTCTACGGTTCCATACAAAACGTGACGTTGTCATAATAGTTTGTTTCTTGGACTTTATCTAAAGAAAAATATTTAAAAATCAGTTTTCATATTCATACACACATTAAATTACGGCTTCATGTATAGTGACGAATAGATTGGTTTGTAAACAACTGTTTTGAGTACAAAATATATTTACGATGAAGTTTTAGTTTTGTTTTCTTTTCAATATTTCAATATATAAATATTCGAATGTTTGCTTTCGATCAGGATAATCTTTTGTTCTCTACGGTTCCATACAAAACGTGACGTTGTCATAATAGTTTGTTTCTTGGACTTTATCTAAAGAAAAATATTTAAAAATCAGTTTTCATATTCATACACACATTAAATTACGGCTTCATGTATAGTGACGAATAGATTGGTTTGTAAACAACTGTTTTGAGTACAAAATATATTTACGATGAAGTTTTAGTTTTGTTTTCTTTTCAGTTATAAATAGATAATTAAGCTACTTAAGTGTACGATCACGTTTTGTTTTGATCTTTTATTTCTGTCATAAATTGATATAGAAGTTGCTTTAGTAATTAAACAAGCAAGATGAATAGGAGTGAGTGGTAAAAATGTAAAAGCTAATTCAGCATAACAAAAAGACTTTTTTTTCTTTTTATCCCCTTGACTACATTAAATAGTTATCAAAGGTACCAGGATTATAATTTTGTACGCCAGACGCGCGTTTCGTCTACACAAGACTCATCAGCATCATCGATCGATATCAAAATATTAATTAAAAATAAAACTAGTCTTTCAAAATAGTAAAGCGTTGTCATTTTATATGAATTTTGATCTTTTTCACAATTTCAACTATTCGTTGTGTTTCAAAGAGTTAATTTAATAAGTAAGCAGAAAGTGTTGGTTCTGGAAATAGTTTAGAAATTTAATTATAAAGATCGATTCAGATACATTCTAACTAAGGCATAGATTACCTGAGCTGTATTTGGCAAAACTTTTAGGAATGTTGGTCCTTAATGCTCTACAACTTCGTACTTTATTTGGCCTTTTTAACTTATTTGGATTCGAGCGTCACTGATAAGTCTTATGTAGACGAAACGCGCGTCTGACGTATATACTTAATTTAGTCCTGGTATCTATGATGAGTTTAATTTACCGAAAAAAACAATAACCACGAAACTGTCAAACTAAACATTATGACACTAGACCTAATAGTTATTTTCTATTGATAATTTTCATTTCCATAAAGTATTATTCAGTTGACTTACTTTTTATGTCCAGTCTTTGACATATTGTTCAATATCCACTTTTATGCATTGACTTATATACTTCAGGTTTTCTACATGAAACTTTGCACTCAGTTTATAGAATGAGATGTCATACATTGGCAAAATAAACTTCTACTTCAGAAATTTTAAGACAAAAGTAGACTGTAAAGCCAAGGCTCCGTGTTGAATGCCGTACTTTAACCTATAATGGTTTACTTTTTAAATTGTTATTTGGATGGAGAGTTGTCTCATTGGCACTCACACCACATCTTCCTATATGTATGTATTTTGAGCCTTAGTTTTAAACATGTTATTTATAAAGAAAATACCTTGAGAAATTGTCCTCGAAATATATTATCTAATGTTCACAGACATATTCACAGAGGAATTATTATCTTCTTTTTTTTCAAATCATTTCGTGTATGGATAAATATCATACTCGCCGAACAAATGTTAGAGTCATGAAATGAGTATCTGATGAAAAAATGTTTATCCAATTCTTGAACCAATACATGTATATATCATAAACTAAGTCTTCTGTGCACGATTTTATCAATTTGTACGCATCTATATCGTATAATCGTCAAAAACAATCTCGGTCTGTTGTGGTGTGAAAATATGGCAACTAATTGATTGCCATGTTTTGAAGCCGTAGTTTACCGATTGTCTCCTGATAGTAAACAATCAACAAAGAAGCATGGATTTTGAGCCCTCGTATAACATGTTCTATGAGATATATACAGTATGAAGTTAATGTCAGGAAAAAAATTAACTTTTTTGCATGAGGCTGAGAAACTGGGGAAGCACGAGGAGGTTCTACCGAGCCCTTCTCCAGTTTTGGGCAGAGTACAACATGTTTATATTTTTATGACATTGACCTAAAAGAGGGACGAAAGATACCGAAGGAACAGTCAAACTCATAAATCTAAAACAAACTGACAACACCATGGCTAAAAATGAAAAAGACAAACAGACAAACAATAGTACACATGACACAACATAGAAAACTAAAGAATAAACAACACAGACCCCACCAAAAGCTAATAGTGATTTTAAACTGCAACTTAGATTAATTAAAATGATAGCTTTTTTAATCGTAACACAAATGTCAAACTTATTTCAATCCCTTTATGGACCTTTGGTTGCAGAGAAAGTGTTCCATGGTGAAATTGACATTATACAAAATATAGCTATGTCACCTTATATAGAAAATAAACACAACTAGTTGCAGTATAAAATAGTTTATATCAATATCAAATCCATGCGTATAGCGATCACCGGGGTTTATCAAAAAAAGGTCACATTGAGTACAGTGCATACAAAACACAGATCGGCGCATTTTTTACTGGAAGCAAACAAACAAAAAATGTCAATTCTCCTAAATTTGGACAAATCATGGATCTTGCTTGAAAAAAAAGTATATTTACAAAAGTTTTATAATAAAAACTAGCTATTTAGTTATAAATTATATGCATTAATTGTTTTTTACTTTGAAGTTTCAAATGACTTTAATAGGATGCCGCATGATCGATTGGTTATAATAAATAAAACAAGCAGGATTTACTTTAGATTATCCCCTTTTCTGTTTTATATTTCATTTAAAGATTTATTATTTAATGAGGAGGATGAATTGCGGTACGTAAATAATATTAATAGAAAATTAAAAAAAAAAAAAATCTCTTAGAACGAAATGACTTCCTCCGATATAGTGATTATATTCTTTTTAGCATAAATGTTGGATATATTGTAAAATATAACGCCTCACAGGTTTTCAGAAAGGACTTGTAAAAATATAGTGTTTTACATTACACGTACTTTGTCTTGTTTTCTCTGATTTATATATTCTAGGAATGTCCCTTGTAAATTAACTGACTCGAACTGGTCTTCTTCATTCATATAACGCATTGCTGACTTTCATATGACAAAGAAGAAATCATCCTAAAACAAATATATTACTATATAAGACTTATCAAACATGTGCAGGGCTAATGTATTGTTTCAATTCAAGACATGGCGTCATATGTAGTTCTACAGTTATATAAATATAATCAAAATTACCAGACTTCCTGACAAGTGACAGCTGTTCATATGAAAATGTTCCTGTAGATCATACCGGTCTAGACGGTACGTTGTTTTCAAGTTGTACTGTAACAGGAACAAGAACAGTTACGTTGGTGTCTTTAGATGTGACATCACCTGTTAGTTTGAAAATTCATATGTAACATGAGGAAAATGTCTCAATTGTCTAAATACAAAACAAATAATCCTAGTATCTATGATGAGTTTACTAGTATTTACAACCACTGGGTCGATACCACTGCTGGTTGATTTTTAATTACCCGAGGGTATCACCAGCCCAGTAGTCGGTACTTTTGTGCTGATATGAATTATCATTGATTTGGCTTTATTTGTAAATTAACAGTTTCCAAACTTTTGAATTTTAGAAATACTAAGGCTTTTCTACCTCAGGAGAAGATTATCTAAGCTGTATTTGGCAACCTTTTTTGGAATGTTGGTCCTGAATGCTACTTTATTTGTTTTTTTTGGATTCGAGACTCATCCAATAGTCTTTTGTAGACGAAACGCGCGTCTGGCGTAAATACAAAATTTAATCCTGTTATTTATGATGAGTTTATTTACATCCATACAGGAATTGGGATGTTATAATACAGCTGTTATCAATAATTGCTAGTTTCATGGACTTTATTATGTTTAAGTCGTGTCTATTACATATATATTAACACACCAAAACTATGAGACATATCTAACTGTACCTGATTTATCCATCATGGGTTGTTTTAAGTATATCTTGTTTCCATCTGGAGGTGTTTTCGGGTTTTGGCTGGGTTTCTTTGGTTGCCTTTCCTTTACGTAACACCTCTTTTTTGCAGACCTTTTTTAGCTGTTCGCTATTGAAATAAAAATCTTTTACTTTAATATAACAAATTATAATGAGATAAACATGTTAAATGATGTTTAATTGGTCGAGAGTAACACTCAAACTCAAGTCACTATGATGTGTTTCTAAAACAGCAAGATATTGGCTTGTATTTAAATCGTTGTCGTCGTCTAATTTTTTCGTAAGACTTTATATAATTTGTTTTGATGTCATTTCATTCTGATCTGTTTGACAATAATGAAGTTGACTGCCAGTCATTACAAGTCTAACGATGTGATTAAAAAGAAACGCTTCCTTATTATCTTTTTCTTAAAGAGACGAAACATTAATACTCGCACATCAAGGAGATTAACTGTAATCGATAAGATTTTCATGAATAAAAGAAAACACATATTTCACCAGCAATATAAGAAAGAAGTACTTTATAATCACTATAAAACACATTTACTGAAATCTTTTCCATTCATTTGGGTTTATTGGTGTCTTTAAAATCCATTTACTTCGAAAAAAAATGTCTTAATGTCTCAAATCCCAAAGTTTTTACATTCCGTTGATCAATTTTTTAAAGTGACATCTTCCTTACAAAAAATGCAATAGTAATACATGTTGCTGTCATGTCTGTACATTTTACACATACACGGGTTGACAATTAGAGACATATATAACTGTTGTTTCTTTTTGATTAAAATAGAACTTGATATTTTGTGGAAGTAAGATTATATGATTTTAACTTCACCTAACAAATATTAATGAACCAAAGAGTTTTCAGGAAAAGACTTAAAATAAGAAACACTAAGAGAATAAATCTTGAATATCAATCTTTGGAAGCAGCTCAGTTAAAGCAAATCTGTTTGATTTGACATCCACTCCTTTTGTCCAGCATTACTGTTGAGTTCGGCGTACAAACTGTTTATTCTAGGATCTATTATTTAGAAAAATATTAAAAGCATAATAAATGTTAGTAAAATACACAAAAAAAATGTCTAATGTGAGGCATTGCAAGATACTGCTGTCCTTTGAAGTCTAATGCTTTGTTCAGTCATTTGACAAATGATCTCATGAACTTATCATAGTCTTGAACATTATAACCTAGTAATTTTTGTATGTTAACTATACATTTTATTGGGGTTTTTTTATTCCTACTTTTGATTTTTTTCTGTTTTAAATAATTTATTAACATTCATCAAATTGGAATGCTTGAATGTCAATTAACATGATGTTCACACAATTTGAATACATAGATGCTAATACTAAAATAGTCATATACGGTGGAGATAATCGGAGTCTTTAGCTACATGTATACTTATATTCTAGTAAATATTTTAAAGCATGGCGGGTACTAAATGTACATGTACACATTAGACGGTCTCGCTCCTTTTGGAATTCGTCCTTAAGTTTATGATTAGTACCTTGATTTGTCTCCTCTTGACCTATTTACGATATTTGTACATCGATAAATACTGTCGCCATAATTTATAAAAAAAAATGTTCATTGCTAAAATAAGTAATCGTTTATTGTCATGCGTAGAGGATGATAAAAAAACGTATTAACAATCAATTTGGTTTCAGACTAAGACACAATCAAGGCGCAGCCTAACTTAGACGTAATATTTGTGTTGCATACAAACATTACTCATTTATTTCACAAAAAGATAGAAACTGTCCTTTTTGTTTGTACTTTAGTATATAGTGTTTCCATAGAGGTCGGGATGTTGCGTAACATTTTCGTTTGATTGCTACGTTTAAAATCTAGTTATACTGTCCAAACTGGTTCTTTATACAGATTTGAGAAATGTGCATAATGAGATCATATAATTTACTTTTACTGGATAAATGTTTTAATAAAACTTTAGAATGGTTCTATAGGAACTTTTTTTATTCAATTTTGAATGTTCTTTAGCGTATTATTGTGCTAGTAGCTAATTGTCTTATTTTTTATGACGTTGTCTACTTTTTCTCTACTTATATTTTTTCATATTTCTTCATACTTTTTTTAAAAGAAGCGAACTCTTTAATGGGTATGCATACTCTCAGATTAGTTTGGACTGTTGATAGATATAGGAAGATGTGGTGTGAGTGCCAATGAGACAACTCTCCATCCAAATAACAATTTAAAAATTAAACCAGTATAGGTTAAAGTACGGCCTTCAACACAGAGCCTTGGCTCACACCGAACAACAAGCTATAAAGGGCCCCAAAATTACTAGTGTAAAACCATTCAAACGGGAAAACCAACGGTCTAATCTATATAAACAAAACGAGAAACGAGAAACACGTATATATTACATAAACAAACGACAACTACTGTACATCAGATTCCTGACTTAGGACAGGTGCAAACATTTGCAGCGGGATTAAACGTTTTAATGGGCCCAAACCTTCTCCCTTTTTCTGAAACAATAGCATAACATCACAACATAGAAAAACAAACGATAAAATATCAATTGGCAGACTTAACTCAATCAAAAAACGTATGATTACACAATGAACGAATAAATTTGATCTGCGATATCTGAATACAAATGCACAGTTAATTAAATATTAGAGACAAACATTCATGACCAAAAGGCTAACAAACAAATTCAAACACACTGAGAAATATTTAACCAATCAATGTTCACTTTAGAAAAAAAAAGTTTTTTTTATAATCTTGAGTTTGAATTCCCTTTGGTATTCCTCTTCTTTCATACAGTTATCAAAAGTACCAGGATTATAATTTAGTACGCCAGACGCGCGTTTCGTCTACATAAGACTCATCAGTGACGCTCAAATCGAAATATGTCTAAAACCAAACAATTTTAAAGTTGAAGAGCATTGAGGATCCAAATTCCAAAAAGTTCATACGTCAGTCGATATGTTCAGATAAATACAGTTCACTGACCTATCGTTTAATAATTTTCAGTATGAAGCTTGAGATTCATTTTTAATCTGTTAATTTTAAACTGATCGTCTAACTTATTTCGTCTGCTCCTTTAATCACACAAAAATCAAACGGAAACTACAGGCGTCTGATAGTTTAAAGATGTTTGATTTAATCTTAATAAATTCAAAAAATTAGAAAATCCTTTTGAAATCAAGTAAATCTATACCAAATGCTTGGTATTTGACACATCATTCATACTAAAGACTAATTCCATTAGTGCGTGGTTAGTTTAAATTTCAGCGGGCAATTAGTTGTTGGCATTTAGAAACATTCATACATCTCATTACGTTTTCCATGAAGTTTTATTAACAACAAAAATGCTAAAAGGAAGTCGAGTTAGTCTTTTTTCAACATATAACAAACCTCTTCTTTTTAGTTTACTATTTCCCTTTAGCGGCCAGACTGTGTAAATTTTATAACATATTATACATAACCCTCTTTTACAGGTTTACTGAAATCGTTCATTGAAACTTAAAAGAACTTTACA
Organism: Mytilus trossulus; assembly: GCF_036588685.1. Taxonomy (NCBI): domain Eukaryota; kingdom Metazoa; phylum Mollusca; class Bivalvia; order Mytilida; family Mytilidae; genus Mytilus; species Mytilus trossulus. The sequence goes on along the minus strand of NC_086376.1, from coordinate 70,403,663 downwards.
ATCGTTATCAGCACTTTATAAGTTATCAAAGAGGGTTTTTTTTTGTAAAAGGAATTGAATTTTATTTATCACGCTACTTCTTATGGTTATGTCGTGGACAGATTGAAAACACTACGGAAAAAAACTTTTAAATTCGGAATAACTATGGCATCCTTGAACAAAAAGAAATGCTGTGTATATTTATACCAACAAACAATCTTTTTCGAATTTTCTGACGATTTTGTATACCTACTGATCGCTAACAAATACTACAGATTTTTTATAACAATTCTGAGTCGAATTCAAGAAACTTTTTAGAAGATCTTTTTTACGACAGTTTTTAACCGACCAATATGATCTTCCTGTAGGACATAGAACGGTTCTTATAGTTTCTGAAAATGATAAACATTTTTGTTGAGTGTGATATTAAGTAATACCTGTTTGGAAATGTTCAATTAAACCTATTGTGTTTAACTTTATCGCATAGCTTTTTTGTGAACAAAATAATATGCAGTTGATAAGATAATGGATAAAATGTGACGCCTTATCTGACTACAGCTTTCCGAGTATTAAAGTAGTAAATTGATTGCTTCAAATGATTTTAACATTGTATGCATAGTTAAATCATACATAATATGATGTCATAAATGATATTGCAGGTCAGTACATAAGGCCTAAATACTTGACTGGTGATATCTTTAGTGTAAACATGTCTTCAAGCAACAAAATCAAAATGTTGGAATTCCAAATTCATAACGAAGTTGAAGAGTCTAGACTAAAATCAACAAGGAAAGTATACTAGTTGTCTATGTAGGGTTATACATACAATCTCATTTCTCTTTCAATAAGATATTCTCATATATTTTATAATGGTATGATGCTTAACCCCTAACAGGAGGGATTGTACCTGGTTTTAAAATGATACAAAGAAAACACTATTTGACAAGAATATAGTACAAACAAACACATGAACACTCAGCACAGAGAAACGCATCAATAGATATCTAATAGTACATTACAAAATTACAAGTCGATCCCAAATTCATGTATTTGGTTTTGATGATATATTTTTTATTCTCGTGGGATTTTGTCTGATGCCCTGTCCGTTTCTGTGTGTGTTACATTTTAGTGTTATGTCGTTTTTCTCCTCTTATATTTAATGTGTTTCCCTCGGTTTTAGTTTGTTACCCGTTTTTGGTTTTTTGTCCATGTATTTATGAGTTTTGAACAGGGGTATACTACTGTTGCCTTTATTTACAACATGTAGACTGCAAAATGACAGCAGATATTTTCCATTTACGACATGACACCAGAAATAGTGTCAAGATCAAGACAACTCACAAACGTTATAAACAATGAATACGAAATCATATTATATATCGATACATTATCGTCAGGGGATTACACGAAAGTCGAATGGAACCGCACATTTATTCATATTTTACGAGATAACAATTTGTATTCTTATTGTTTGATTTATTAAAATAATTCCATTCGTGATCTTGTATATGTCTCTTCCAAATTTATGTCATCATGACATCCTTTACGAGACGTTTTAGAAATAGACTATTAATAAATTGATTATTTTTTTTCACAACGTTATGGTGGTCAAATCTGTTTGAATGTTTTTTTTAAACAAGTTAATTCTATAAGGACGATCTTTGTATCGATAAATTCGGTTTAAATATCTATTTTCGACGCATTTAATTCAACTCACAGCTAATAACAAATAATAAAAAAATCACAAATGTCAGAATTTATCCTAAATAAGAACACATTAAACATTGAAATTTTTTTAGTGTAAAATGTCATTAAGAGTCAGAAAAAAACATTATCGCGTGCAATTCCTAAATATAAGTATGGAATGCATGTTGGACCGTTTATAGGTGTGTACAAATGTGAGTTTTTAGTCCAAGGTTCACAAAAATAGCTCAATTAGACTAAAGTCAACTTTAACTTAAACATGTGTTTTAACACAAATACAAGAATTTAAGAGCAAAAACGAAGCATGTTATCATGCATATGCTGAAGCAAACTAACCAAATCCCTCGATAAAACCGTAAGGCTTGTGTTTGTTGTCTAGATTTTCTCAATGAAAAGGTTGTTGTTCATGAGCCAATTAGTTACCTTAGAATGTTTTTTTACAAAAGCATGTAGAATTCTCTTCAAAACATTGTTGTTGCCATTACATTTGATTAGTAAGTAAATTTGTTTGTAGAATATATGATTTTTTTTAAACTTTTTTTATATTTTTGTTAACGTTGCAGTCATGGACGAGGGGCATACCAGAGGGCAGTAAAACTCACAGATCGAAAACAAACTGACAAAACAATGGCCGAAAAAGAAAAAGACCTAACATTGAAGGAACAAGCAGCACGAACCCCACCAAAATCTTTAGGTGATCTCAGGTGCTTTGGAAGGGTACGCAAATCCGGCTCCACATTTTGACACCCGTCGTGTTGCTCACATTATTACAAACCCTGAGAATAGGCTAGTCGGTAGTTGTTATCATATGAATTTATTTTATTTTTTTTGAAGTGCTGTTTATCTTACACAAGTATGTTGGTGTAATATTTGGTCATTATTATTCTCAAAGGAATATATATGTATATATGTGTGTTATGCGGGAAAATTATTACTTAATGTCTTCCTTCTTCAAAGTTTGGTTTTTAAGCAGGGACATATAAAGTGCTACAAAAGTTTCTAATATAAAACACACACTCGGTGACGAACAAATGCTAAATGAAATATCAATACATCACTTTTTCATTTAAATCAATTAAAAGAATAAAACCTTACAACACATGTACAAAAGATTTTTCCAAAATGTCGGAATTAAAAAACACAAATACAAAAAATTATCAATCAAATTTTATTAAATTAAATGTATGCCCGGAGTTACTTTAATAACTTTAAGATAAAAGTTTTGTACCTGGTAATGTAAAATCATGCAAACATACTCTTTTATAACGGTGACAGGGCTTCATATACTTCATTCAGGAAAGTAATAATCAGAACAAATGAACAAGATAAAGTTCAAGGAAGCAAAGACACAAATAACACACCTGTATAGAATTTCAGGGCAATAAAAAATCAAATGAAATAATGCACTCATTCTTTAAACTATAAAATATGAATACAAATTATGTCTGTTTTAAAACGATACCACGTGAACATACTGTAACATTTTGTCTTCATCTTTAAGTCTATTGAGCCAATGAATAAAAATCTAAATTGCAATTCTTAAGCTTATAACAAGATTATATATGATTTAAGTGTAAAAAGTTGGATTAGGAATAGCATATATAAGATGTATGTAGGAGGAAACTTTCTTTCTTAAACAACAACTTAATTTGTCGGTGACTTATAATTGTTCACACAATTGGTCTCTTGTCTTACTGAATGACTCTCTCAATGGCACTCATACCACGTCTTCTGATAGTATGATGTTGGTGATCATATTCTGTAAAAGTTTAACCCGTCTGCAATATCTATATTTCTGCTCAAAAAGTCTGTTAGTAAAGCACCTGGAGACGTCTCCGAAATAAACACATATAAAACCAATAGACAACATTCAAAACTCTGCATTGTAAGATATAAACCAATAGATAACATTCAAAACTCTGCACTGAAAGATATAAAACCAAGAGATAACATTCAAAACTCTGCACTGTAAGATATAAAACCAATAGATAACATTCAAAACTCTGCACTGTAAGATATAAACCAATAGACAACATTCAAAACTCTGAACTGAAAGATATAAAACCAAGAGATAACATTCAAAACTCTGCACTGTAAGATATAAACCAAAACCGTTGAAGTTAAGTTTTGGATTTTCAATTATTTTGGCCTCAAGAATCACTGAAAGACGTTTATTATTGAAAGCTACATCTGATGACGAAATAAAGATATGTATTGCTATGCTGTCACTCGTGTTCATTAGTTTGAACTGTTTGTGAGAAGAAAATGCATATTCGAAACACAAAACTCTGAAGAATTGAAATCTTATGTAAGAGAGATTGAACAATAAATATAATATTGTAACACTCTAATGAGGTTCAATTTAAATAAACGAAATTGACCTGACAAAGTAGTCATAAAGTGACTTTTTTTCTGAATTTATTGCAAAGAAGATTTATTATGAAATTATGCGTTAACTGTGTCTTTCTGTCTTTTCCAATTTGCCACAGAACGTTAAGAAACATACAACCAAATCATCTTTCCTATTCTTGACCGTTCCTGGTGTAAGAAAATTCAGAAAAGCGCTTTGGACGTATGCAATTAATGAAGTGGGTATTTTTTGTCGTTATCTCTGTGAAGCACTATCAGTGGTTGTGGGTGACATCAAATCAGTAGTCATTTCTACAGTGTAGACATGATTTACAACAAAGCTATCTTATATTTTCTGTTTGCAAATAAGAAAATTAGAAAGAAATCAGGTTTCAACATCCATGCTTAAGGTGGCTTTATGTGGATGCCCCTATTACAGTGTATCAGAACTTTTTTGGACGAATAGCTCTTTAACAACAATTAATTTTGTTCTTATACATCCTTGACATTCTAATCTTCGGCTTTAGTCGTTTCTGATGAAGCTAAGCCCGGACAAGAGCCTCGTACGCATGAAGTTTTAAAAGTCTTGTTTTCTTTTGTTGATTTGTTATTAAATCTAAATATGCATTTCTAACAAGTGTCAAACTAATGTCATCCCTAAAAAAAACAGCGTTAAAGTACTTTAAACGGGAGATTAGTTTAATGTCTCCCCGCTTTTTGTCTTTTCTTTTTTAAATGTTTGCAATAAATAACTGTATCCTAGTATGACTTTCTATAACCGCAATTGTCTCTCGAGGAGCATTGTCCATAATTAATACTGATGTTTTTGTGTCTGTAGATTCCTATCTTTATATATCGCAGACGCATACGGCTAAAGTCAAATTGAAAATTGTAAATGTTAAGCTATCACTTTCAGCATAATTCCCATGACTGACTTAACCCTGGATGTGACTATCTCCACGTTTAATAAATGTGACTATTGTAAGTTCAAATTAGGTATTCTGAATTGAGTTTATTAAGTAATACCCTTGCTGGTTTTGAAAGGAAAAAAGAAATTTTTACTAATAATTCTAATTGTAAGAGGATTATTTGCATTACTTTTTTTTATCTTTTAGATATGTCATGTTTAAAAATAATTTCCAATTACTTTTATTTTGCTTATGTATTAAGATATGAAACATACGCAAATGCTAAATCGTTGACCCTCCATCAATTATAAATCAATGCATCGGACTACTAACACAAAGGTTCCTGGTTCGATTCCCGTTTGGGATGAAAATTTCAGGAACTCAATTTTCGGCTCTCCCTTGACACCATTTGCGAGTATGGTCTTGAGGAAACGATGATGGTCCGCCGGAAGGGGACGATAAATGACTGACCCGTGTTAAGAGAGAGCCATATCTATTGCACGTTAAAGACACCCTTGTAGATTTCTAAAAAGAGTAGGCTAATGCCGCAACAAGGCAGCACTCGCACCCGCAAAGTGGAGAGGGATTAATATAAGTTGCAAAACTTGTTTCCCAATCCACTGTAAAAAAAAATATGTTTAAACTATAAATCAATAGATGGAAAACAGTTCAACTGTATATCATATAATTATTCATTATCTTTGATAAAATTTCGTCAGCTTATCGTTTTAAGAAAAAATGATTAGAAACCTCTAATTTTTGCATATTCAGATTTATTTTATACATGTTGATTTTGTTTATGATATTCACTCTGTCTAGTCTTTACAGGTATAAAATTTACAAATATAAAAACTAGAGGCTCTTAAAAGCCTGTGTCGCTCATCTTGGTCTTTGTGCATATCAAACAAATGACACAGATGGATTCATGACAAAACTGTGTTTAGGTGTGGTGATGTGTTGGTAGACCTTACTTTACTGAACATTTTTGATACTAACAATTTTCTCTATCTTTAATAAACTTGGCCTTTTAGTTACAGAGGAAAATATTTTGTTAAAATTTTGATTTGATTTGGCACAGTAGTTTCAGAGGAGAAGATTTTTGTAAAAGATTACAAACATTCAACAAAAATTGGTAAACAATTGCCTATAAAGGACAATAACTCCTTAAGGGGTCAAAATAAACTCATCATAGATACCTGGACTAGTTTTGTATATACGCCAGGCACGTTTTGTCTATAAAAGACTCATCAGTGACGCTCGAATCCAAAAAAGTTAAAAGGCCAAATAAAGTACGAAGTTGAAGAGCATTGAGGGCCCCCTAATTCCAAAAAGTTTTTCCAAATCCAGCTAAGTAATCTATGTCTGAGGTAAAAAAGCCTTTGTATTTCAAAAATTCTAAATTTTGTTAACATATTATTTATAAATATAACCATATCAATTCAGGGGCAGCAACAAATTAACCGGTCGACCGATTTATCTGAAAATTTCAAGGTAGATAGATCATGACTTGCTTAACAATTTAACACCTGTCAGATTTGCTCTAAATGCTTTGGTTTCAGATTTATAAGCCGAAATATACATTTTACCCCTATGTTTTATTTTATCCATGGGGGCTATCTTGGTTGGTTGACCGGGTCACCGGACGCCTTTTTTAAACTAGATACCTTAGTGATGATGTAACCAAGTTTGCTTAAATTTGGCCCAGTAGTTTCAGAGAAGATTTTTGTAAAAGTTAACGACGACGACGGACGACGACGACGACGATGACGACGACGATGACGATGACAATGACGACGACGGACGATGACGACGACAATGTCGACGACGACAACGACGACGACGACGACGGCGGCGGCGGTGTCGAACGATGGCGACGACGGACGACGGACGACGGACGATGGACGGCGACGACGACGGACGGCGACGACGACGGACGACGACGACGACCCAGTAGTTTCAAAGGAGAAGATTTTTGTAAAAGTTAACGACGACGACGGACGAAAAGCTCACTTGGGCCAGGTGAGCTAAACATGTATTATTTGTTTATATTTACTATATTAATCTAGTTCCTAATACTATCCTTCATGCATAACATATTATGAATGTTACCCTTAATGTGATGCATAGCCATTTAATCATATCGTAATAGAACAGATAAAAAGTTTGCTTATTTTCTGATATATGAAAGGCTTCGAAAAAAATGTTGCCTTTCAGTTACAATTCCAAGATAACATATAGCGTACAATTTATATGAGATAATGTATTCGGTTGGATGAACACAACAACAATAGCCAACCTACGGTAAGTAACTATTTGGTTTTTTTATTTTATCGATAATTCACAACAAAAAGAAAGAAATTCAAATTTTATTATCTCCATTCGACCCTCTTTACTTTTCAATCAGAAAGGATAGTTTAATCAGATGTCGGACAATAATGACATTATGTTAGAGAGTGTATTCAAAAATAGGAAACAAACACCAAAAGTATTCATTACTGGTTATTTCAGTATGTTTCTATCGAAAATTAATACCTACTATGACGTGTATCCTCTGAATACCACATGCATGCTAATGCACAAAATAAAGGCAACTTTTTCTAGAAAGTAAAGGACGTTCAAATACCAAAATTCAAATTAAAACAGTCTTTTTTTTTTTTTTTTTTACAACAAATAAATATTCTTTATTCATCAAATTGCTTGTTACAACTTTACTTCATTGTCCAAGCTTCAATAAAGTATCCCTGTGAAATACTTTCTGAGTATCCAGGAAAATACACAGAATATAAATAAATATAAACATTATTTTTTTTCCATCAATTATATCAATCTTTTTAACTTTATGAAAAATACATTATGAGATATTGTTTTGTTCTCATTCATAAACCTTCGTAGTTCCTTTATAAACATAGCATACACATCTAAAAATTTCAGTTTTTGTTCTGACACATAGTACGACTTGTAAATAAAAAAACCTAAAATTGTCAAGAAATAATTTAAACCGTTATATCCTTGATCTGATATTTTGTATCCAAATACTATATGTTTTACCAATATCTTATTTTGAAAATTCATTTTGGCTAGAAGATAATGTACTTTCTCCCAAAAATCTTTCAAAAATGAACATGTAATAAAGTAATGCAAATAATCTTCTTCTTTTGTTTTACAAAAGTTGCATTTATCGTTCTCAGATATTTTCCACTTTAATAGTAGCTGCTTTGTAGGAATGATATATTGAAGCAGTTTCCATCTGAAAATTTTCAACTTATTTTCCTTTAAAATTTTAAATATAAAATCATATACAAATGGCATCTGTGGTACGTATTCTAATTTTAAATATCTTGTCCAAATGTTGATACCGATTGGCTTTGTATATTTTGTATCTACTAAAGTTTTATAGAGTATTTTATTATTGATATCTTTTGTTTCAATTTGTTTATTTTGCCATCTTAATTTAACCTTACATATATTGATTTTACTCTTAACGGAGTTTTCTTTTTTTAAAACTTGCATCCATTCTTCACTTTAGCACGAAAATGACGATCAGAACAACAAAATAACAGATAGCAACCAATTGAATAAAGATTAAATGTGTTATTTATTAATTGAGGTCAGATAATTAAAGACAACAGTAGTATACCGCTGTCCAATAGTCATAAATCGATTTAAATGAAACAAATGATGTGTTCTTAATGTTTGTTGAATGGCAAAGTAAAAATCAAAATGCAGATACTGGTTTTCAAAGATTTTGTGGCGCTTTACATGAATGTATTTTGCTATTTTACAAAACCTATATGAATGCATGTTTGTAATCAATTGCAACCTACAAGAACTCTCAATTACAGCAGGAATATATTTATTAGGAAATATACATTGCTTTGAGGCCTAATGAGTTGTCAAAACTAACCACAACCTTGAAATAAATAGCATATTAACATAGTTGTCTCAGCCAAGAAAAATGTTATTGAATTATGTTCTTCCTATTCAATTGTGCAACATGAACACATGATGTGGGTCAATAAGTTTTTTTATCTATATAGTGATTGTTATCTCTATATGATTGTTTCTTTTGAATAAACCTTTATTATGGTCAAATGAGTGTGTTATCTGCAAAGAGGAAGGACGTAAATTTGAACTTGCACAAAAAATGGTTTGTTGGGTACACGTAGGATATGCTTATTTTTAAACACGATAGACGCTGTGTAATCCTTGAATATAACAATACTTCGGGGTTTTTTCAACACAAACTATTTATCCCAACCTATTCATTTTTTTCCAAATTCAATGAACAATGGGTGTTTAAAAAGTGTATGAAATTCCTAAAGTGAGATTTTATTCGAAGTGTCTTTAAACTTTTTGGAAGAAAATATTTAGCTAACCATTATTCACCCCGTAATGTTACTGTGTCTCATGAGCTTGATATATATTTTTTGATTCATTTATTTCATAAGTTTCTAAACATACTGCACTCAACAGTTTTAAACTATAAATCGGCTATTTTCCCTTGATTATTGTTTCTTTGAAATAAACCTTTATACATGTAAAATGAGTGAGTTCTTTGCAATGCTCGTCGACTGTGATGAAGGATGAACATTTCTAGGAAAAGATGGTACAAATATTCCGTGTGTCTTTTTTTAGATTCATTCTTTGTAAAAAAAAAAAAAAGCACCAGTGTCTAAGCAGAAATTTGATAAACTAGGGGTATGTCAACGAACGTGTCTTCCTTTTTTCTAAAATTCAAAAAACAAATCATCTGAAGGTACCAAGACCTTGTTGATAAATGTTAGGTATCTACCTCACAAATGATACACAATGCTCTTGAATGATAGATTCTGTGTACTGGCATTGTTTATGATCTTACTAACGTGTTATAGATCTTTTATTCACTTTATGATTATGACTTTTATTGTTTAGTCTGATTTTTGTGGTATCAAGTTGAAGTGGCTCTGCACTCATACGGCCTTATATTGTTATTATAATACTTTTTGTATTCTTGTCTTTCATATTTGCTGGTGTGATTTGTCTGTATACCTTTTTATGTTTCTTTCTTACATATGGCGTGGCTCTGTGTTTGTATATCCCGTCATTGTGTTATTTTGCCATGGTTAATTTTTGTCATTATATTTTTTTGTTTCTAGAGTGATTAAAATGATAACATTATGTTGACTGCTATACCCTTATTATTGACATTTTTACCTATTGTGTATGTTTGTCTTGTTCACACATCTGTGTAAATATAGAGAGTTGTATGCGACTGTCATCCCCGATTTTTGGTGGGGTTCGTGTTGCTAAATCTTTAGTTCTCTATATTGTGTCTTGTGTACTATCATTTGTCTGTTTGCTTTTATTTTTAACCCTGGTGTTCACAGTTTATTTTCAATCTATGAGTTTGTCTGTCCCTCTGGTATATTTCGTCCCTCTTTTATACAAGCTAGAGGTTAAGCTAGCTAAAAACCAGGTTTATTCCGCCATTCACTTAATAAAACACGCTTTTACCAATTCAGGAATGGCAAAATCGAAAGCTCAAACAAATATCAATGACGAATGGATAACATTCGTCATTGATATGTGTTTGAGCTTTCGATTTTGCCATTTGATTGGAGACTTTTCTTTTTTGAATTTTTTCTCGGAGTTCAGTATTTTTGATATTTTACTTCATGATCAAGTCTCTCAACTTTCTTCTGCTACTGACGGTAGGTTCTTTTAAAAATGATTGATTGTTCCATTATAAGAATCTGATAATTTCTTTTCTTACGCACATAACCTATGCATGCAATACAAGAAACATAACATTATTAAACTATCAATATTTTTTTTACAGCCGATCATTTCTTTAAATTAAATTTTTAGTTTTGTACAATGTATAACATTCGTTCTCACTGTTCAGAACTTTTGGGATACTGATCGCAATCGCAATATTGAAAATATAAGAATCGAAACTGCTTTTGTTAAACATCAAGTATGATATAAAAGTGTATGCGAAAGAGGTGAGTAATCACCCTTCAACTCCATTGAAATTCAACTATTAGAATACATTCTTTCTGACTCGCTTTCTGGCTGAGATTGTAAACTTACTTTTAGTTCATCAGGTAAAATGTAAAAATACGGACTGAATTTAGCTTTTTAATGTATCCATTTGATTAAGCCTACTTGAATGCACGCTCCGTTACAATCTACAAAATTCCACTTTATCAAAATTGTGATGTAAATATTTACCGTGGGCGAATTAGAAGTGTAATTGCTCACCTTTAATCGACAACAGTTCTGTTGTCTCCGTTTGATAGGCAGGTGAAGTTTACTTTTTCACCCCAAAAATATGAACCTTGAGTCCATTAGTATTTATTGCATGTGTTGTACCAAAACGCCTTATTATATACAATTTAATACTAAATCATTTTGAAATATACGAATAATTGTATCTTACACAAACAGTTTATACTTGAAAAAACATAAAACAGAAATCTAAACTAAAAATTTAAGTCAAAATCTCATTTTAAATGAGGCTAATGTACTCTAATTTTTTCCGACAAACAACAATTCAGTTATGCAAATGGCATTTCCCCATCGCATGGATTGTTATATTGGCATCATATTTTATTGTATCAATTTACAATTTAAATTGATAGCACTTGTAAATTGCACCCATTTTATGGTTCTGTTTTTCAATGTCAGATACAGAAAGTGATTTGTAGTTTCCATAAACAAGCAACTATTACAGAGTACGGATAAAAAAAAGAAGGAATGTGAAATTTAGAAAAAAAGCATTTTCTCTCAGCATAAATAACGATTTCTTAAATCAATTAGATTACATCCGTTCTGAAATAATACATTTTTGGGCCTGTTTATAATTGATCTTTTACAGTTCAATTGGTGTCATCCACTTTAATAAACTGAAAATGAGTTTTAGATTTTTGTTTAAGTAAGCGTTTTTGTCCGGATTTGTTATTTCATATATGATGTTCAATGAATTGACCCTATGTAACTAAACAAATTTTGTTAAAAAAATAGTAAAATATCAAAATATATAAAATGTTTATAATACAAAAACGAAGCACAATGAAAATCCAGGTGAAGCAATCTTTGTATCTTTTTACTATTTACAGAAAATGGAACAGTAGTATACCGATGTTCAATATAGTCATAAATCGATTAAGCGAAAACAAATCTGGGTTTCAAACCAAAAACTGATGGAAACATTTCAACTGTAAGAGGAAACCAACGGATCAACAGAACAACAAAAACATTGAACTTGAAATAAAAAAAACATCAACGAACATAGATACGGAACGTTTACAATTTCATCATAGATACCTGAAAATATACGCCAGGCGGGCGTTTTGCCAAGAATTATCAGTGTCAGTGACTCTCAAAAAAGGTAAAAAGGCCAAACAATAACGAAATATAAAAGCATTGAGGACCCAACATTTCGAAAAGTTTTTCCAAATACAGCTTAGGTCATCTATTTCTGAGATCACAACTAGTATTACAAAAAATTCAAACTAAAAGGTTTATTTATAATTATGACAAAATCAATGATAGTTTATGTTAACACAGAAAATACCTTTATGTATTTTGGTTTCAAAAGTAGAAGTTTTGACCTGTACAAAATTCCCTTTGCCGTTAAAAAGAATTGTCTATTAGCATCAAGTTTCCTGCGTCATGTATTTTTTTTTTTTTTTTTTTCAATTATATTGTACCTTTATTATTTTGTTGATATTTAAAATAAAGGAACTATGATTTGAGACTCGAACATGCAATGATAAAGAAAACCATAAAATTTGAGCACTTTGCATGATTTTCCCGAAAAATTGTATTACCCATACAATTACATACCGGAACCTAAATTCATCGATTAAATCTAAAGAAGGAATCTGATTAGATTATGTGAGCCGTGACATTAACACAACTTAAACCTTTGTAGTGCTGTAATATAGGAAATGCTCGCGAGAGGTTTAATTATCGCTTTTTTGTAATTAATAAAATTGAGGTATATATTCCCTCTGGTAAATTTAATCTTCAAATTGTAAAATAACTCTCCTAAACAAGATTGATATTTAATCTTCGCGAAAAAAAGGCATTTACTAAAGATAACTGTTGGAAGCTGCTTGATCTTTTACTCATTATGATTTCTATAATTTATGTAATGACAGAACAGTTTAATGCATACGTTCAAAATGCTATAATGCTAAAAGAAAACAATGAGTAATTGACATGACATTTAACTTATTCTGTAGTAACAAAACTGAGATAGGAAAGACTTTTCTGTTCTTAGTTGACATTAAATTGATATGAAATTCGTTTGTTTTCGTACGTCGTCCAAATTACGAAAAATGATTTATTTTAAGAAATATTTAAAATCACGTTTACCATTAAGTTTTTGTCGTTGATTTATTATTTCATCAACAGAAATTGAATTGTTCAATACTAAGCTATTGTCATTGTGTTAGGAAGTAATTCTAAATTTCATTTTTAGGTGATATGTACAGAAGTTAAAAGCTTAATAAATATTGAATGTCAAAATGTTGATTATCATCCTATATGATATTTTTAAAGTTTCAGTTTTGAATACCAAATTATTCAACTTTCTATACCAAGATTCTACCAAGGTTAAGAAAACAAAAGACAGAACATCACATACGTCGTATTGTAACTAACAGCGCCATTTTTGTTGCTGTACGACGTCATTAGATCTTTAACCTCCATCTTTGCACTGTAGAGTGTTTCTTTAAATCCTGTAGTTCAATTTATCCTGTTGTCGACTCGGCTGGTCTCAATCGGTCTAACTTTTTTGATAATGTGTGTTTTATATATGGAACTATTTGAAACCGCAACTGGACACTGATATACCACACTTATCACATTTAACCTTTATAATACCACATAAGATCATATATATTTTATGACAACTATGAGCTGATATTGCCAATCGAATCTCTGTTAACTTATTCAGGATAATATAGACTGTTTTATGGATAGTCGTCTATTCTTTAGGTTAAAGTTTAATGAAAGTATTATCAAGCATTATTATGACCATGTTTAAATTCTTAGATTGTATTTCTGTCATCAATGACTTAATCAAAATAAAGAAAAATCGTAGTAGAAACTAATAAGATTATTTTGATATTATATAACATTACTGTTTTAGTAATTATCGGAATATGCATCAACACAATTATTAACGTTTATCACTCCGAAAAGACGAGACAATCATGCAAATATTCTTTCAACTATAACAACAATGTCGCCATTCCTTGCTAATCTGAAAATACTGTTCCTGAAAAATATTGAAGAATTCGTCCATGCTTAGACTTATATAATCAACTGGTTTGTTTGGGTGAAAAAATTCCAATGTAAAAAGCAATGGTTTGAAGGGTATCTTATTTTTTATATCTATTTTATACCCGGTTTCATCTTGTCAGTTGCTTCCTGATTTTCAAGAAAACATTCTCTACTGCTCACTTTAATTTATTTTTTATCATTAGTAATTAAATTATTATATCTCATGCTTTTGGACGAACGAAAAACAATTCAAACATGATTTTATGATAATAAGATATACATGTATATGATTGGTGCATATCAATGCTCAGAAATGTAATATTTCACACTCAGTTACAGCCACTTACTCTTGTAAAAGATATTTTATAAAAATTGGTTATGTTCACTATGAAAATTTACAATTTGTTTCATATGCCCGATAATAGATGAGGTTTTTCAATTAAAATTCATAATTTCGTAGTTATTTTCATCACGAGTTTAGGGAGGGAACACGAATAAATGTATTCCTTGATGAACAGATAGTATATTGATTCACTTTCACTAAAGAATATGTTTGAACTGGGAGTCGAATGAACATGACAAAGTAAAGTTTTGTACCATATGATAACACGTAAAATCTTATGCAATAAACAGTTACATGAAAACAAAGAATTGGAGCTCAGTAACCAGAAGTGTGATAAAAGTCAGTTTTTGAAATTAGGAAGTAGCTACATGAAGGATCAATATCTGAAAATTGCATACAAGGTACAACTCAGCATCCTCCAAATGTGGTTCTAAACCTAGTAAGAAATTATTCACTGCAAATTCAGAAGACAGGTAAAATGTATTGATAAGGTGATTGCATTTGACTCCTTGAACGACCAAGATGTTGCCTTTTTAAAATTTGCTAATTCGCGTTAAGGTGAATATGTTCTTGAGCACTTATTTTCTCCTGTAATTTGAGAGATAGTCTGGTTAGAGTTCATTGAAATATTTGTCGTGTTATGCTTTTGTCGTGAAGTGTTATTTTTGTTCCTATGGGATCTCCTGCATTTTTTTATACAAATGTGTTATAATTAAATTGATATTGTCCTTATGAATTTTCATTAAGACTACAATTGAAGGCTTAAAGTACTCTTTAAGAACTCTTATGCAGTGTTTATGCATGTCGTTTTGTATCGTTCACAGAACATAAATCAAGTGTATTAGTCGCACTTAACAGAACATAAATTGAGAATGGAAATGGGGAATTTTCAAAGAGACAACAACCCGACCATAGAAAAAACAACAACAGAAGGTCACCAACAGGTCTTTAATGTAACGAGAAATTCTCGCACCCGGAGGCGTCCTTCAGCTGGCCCCTTAACAAATATATACTAGTTCAGTGATAATGAACGCCATACTAATGATAACGGTTGATAATTTAGCTAATATCAGTTTGTTTGCCTTTAAATATTCCCTTTTCATAAAATTTCTGCAATTATAACATGTATAAGAACATATAAATGACATTTCCATTATCTAATTAAATACATCATAGAGTGCAAAGATATTTGACTACATTTATTTCTTGTTTAATTACGTTAATTCTCAAATTGCATTAGACTACGGAAAATAAAAATCTGTGAAACCATATTTAAGATTTATACACATGCAACCCTAACATGAGATACAAGATTTTTTATTTACTTATTTTGAAATAAAAGAAATATAATACTTTCGGCTTTAAAGGTCATGATTAAGAATCAGTATATTATGTAAACCTAATACCCCTTATTAACAACAATGATAAAAACTATGCAGTTTTGACATTGACAAATCCATCAACCGATAGAGCTTTATTTCCATTGCATAGTTTAAAGTAATTAAGATAAGCTCTCGTGGGCCTTTTATCAAATGTGAAAGAACGCATGCAAAACTACTAAAACAGCATTATGCACATATAAAGGTTGCAATCGAATAAGCAAGGAAATAACAAAAGCAATGGGTTTCTAACATGCTAAAATAAATATCAGTAAACTTGTATTAAAATTTAGATAAAACTTCACGACAACAACACTCAGCACCTTATTAGTATGCATATAGGATGCGTTTCATGAACCTGAGCAAATTACTTCAATAAAAACATTTGAATAGATAATATAAATTTAACTCTCTAAATAATCTAAAACTTTGTTGAGTGACGCTAATCAATTTAAATTATTTTTACTGTATATTTTGTGTATGTGTTAGAACATTTGTAAGATCACAAAACAGTCAGAGATTATGACCAGTTCAAAATAATAATTATATAGCATCAATCAGATTGCTTTGATTTATATGCCTATTCTCATAATTATTTTTGTTGTAATACAAATTGATTATGTAAATGGGAAATAGGTCAAAGAGATACAACTTGACCAAAGGGCAAAAATAAACTAAAGGTTTCAAATTGATCTTCAACGCAGCAAGAAAATCTCGCACCAGGAGGCGAGAGTACTAGTTCAGTGAAAATGTACGAAATCCTAAACTCCATAATATATAAATTAAAAAAAAACATACACGGCTAACAAGCTTAGAATCCCCTGACCTGTGACAGGCCGGCAAAAACCTTTTTTTGAGATCTCAACCCTTCCCTATATCTCTAGCCAATGTAGAACAAAGAAACAAATAGCAATACGAACAGTGAAACTCAGTTTGAAAGAAGTCCGAGTCCGATGTCCGACCAGCCAGCAAAAGAACTAAGCAAAATGATAGAAAAATAAACAAAGGACTGCTCATTTGTCGGTTTGTTGTCTCTTTCACATCATTTTTTTTTTATTTTGCAGACCACATAAGATAAGTATTAATCAAATAAGTCCTTTCCTGACAAGTTTGCTTAAAATTAAACTACAAAAAAAAATTATTCACTAAGTCGTATCATTTTTTTAAATGCTTGAAATTCAAATAAACAGATTGACTAATTGAGTCACTATGGTAAGGGTGGTAGTTTTCTCCTGATTGTTAGTTCGTTTTGTTACAAGATTTATTTTTAAAACAAAATTGATTTTTATGAAAATATAGTTAAACTGAAGTTGCCAGTATATTGAAAACGAAATTACCACTTTAAAATGTCGATGAGTCCGAAACACTTAAACACCCATATCCAATATAAGGCAATGCATCAATAACGAGGTATTTTATTTGCACTATACGTGACATGTACACTGTGACCCACCAGTATTAATCACACTCAAGACAAGAAATGTTCATAGCATTATTTAATTATGCGCATTTAACTGACCAAATTTATAAAGTATTTGATTAAACTTAAAATGTAAATTTCTAATTTTGAAATAGGATAAACAGTATTATAGGTAAAATTAAAAGCCATAGAGGGATAGATGATAGACATGTCGATATCACGAAAAATTCAACATAGGTCTGAGAGTTGAACGACAGATACTAAAACTAATCATTGGGAAGTGAAACGAATCTGATTATTTATATAAATAAAAAGAAGCTTGAGTTAAGATAACCACATTCAAACTTTGAAAAATGTTCCATGAATTGTTTTTCAATTTTTTTACTATTTAAAAAGATAAAGCAATTACTGTAAGAAAGTACTATAAACGTAAAAAATGCTTGCTGCTATGAAATTAAAAGAGTCGGGTTCGATCAATGTTTCCTCCTAATAGTGCAGTAAATCAATACAAAATATGGCTTACTTTTTTATGGCCCTTTTAACTGTTTTTATTCGAACATCAATGATAAGTCTTTTGTATACAAAATGCATGTCGGGTGTAAAAAAAAAGCAATTCTGGTTTCTATGACGAGTGTGTTTACCGATTGAGGCATTTGAATATGAAACTCAAATTGAATGATCGATGAGTTCGTATGATATGTTTTAACTTTAAATCATACGAAATCACCTCTTACAAAACAAATATTATCTATTTTGGTATCTACAAAATAAACAAATGTCTTGTAATTTTTGAGAAATAAGATTATTTTCACATAGCTGAACGCTTGTTGGTCAGTAAGATGAGCAAGATAATGATGTTTGCTTTGATGTCAATAAATAGTTAAAATTGTTTTTCTAACTATCTTTATTTATGCCAGACAGTTGTATTGTGCCTTTTCATTTAGATAGAATCTGGTGTGAAAGCTAGAGTAATTTAATATAATGAACGGCACGTTCTGAGTAAATATAAACTTCTTATATGTGACACGGTACATTTTGATTCGATTTACTTATGTTCGTGATATTAACGCAAACGCTTCACAATCTGTTTTTCATTAGTATGTCCTTCTCTGTTTTATAAAATGTCTTCTGGCGAATTTGAATATTAAAATGTATATCTACCTATTGCTTGCCATTGATAATTATGGAATTATAATTTGAATTTCTTTTTTCTGTCGGTATCAAAACCGTTATGTATATTTGTATTGTGTTAGTCCTAATAATTATGAGGTCGTCGCAGCATGTTTTCAAAAGAGCCTTTCAATAGCGTCATAATCATGATAATTATTTTGATTATTATTGGAAAATAATAGTTTGAACTTTAAGATTATGTTTGTTATAAAAAAAAACGCCTCTGTTTGTTATGTTAAGTGCTGTCGTTAATGAATGATATTCGTTGACATTCTGCGGTAAACATGTGCAACGACTTATGCGTGTCTCTGTAATGAATATTCTTGCGGGATTTGTTTATGGTTCTTTCAAATGGTTTTGCCATTTTAGCTATGTTTTTATCATTGCCATCAGCCAAAAAGCCAGGTTCTTCCCACCATTTTTTTTAAATGTCAAGTTGCAAGTCAGAAATATGACAGTTGTCAAAAAGTTGGTTTTTATGTATGATGGCCTTTTGATGTTGTGCCACCTTTTGTGTTTCTGTTGTTCCGTTGTTTCCCTTTCAGAGTTGAAATGTTTCCCTTGGTTTAAGTGTGTAGCCCGCTTTTGTTTTCTAAATCGATTTACGACTTTTGAACAGCGGTAGTCTACTGTTACCTTTATTTATATATCAATAATGAAATGTAAGGTATGGATAATAAGGAAATTTTGTGACATTACTTTTTATGTCGTATTGGCAACTATTGTTAACGCGTCTATCCAATTGAACTTGAATAAAAGAGTACAACAGATACAGATTCGTTGACATCCTATATTAACTAAAATTAAGAAAAAGACAATATTGGTCAGTTGAGAACAAAACTTTACGACAAAAGAATTTATTTCAGCATCCCAAATGTAAGCTTTTCTATGACGCAACATTCGGACAACACCTGCATATGGAGTACATATATCTCAGTTGATACGATATTCAACAGATTGCATTTCCTATTCCTATATAAAGGTTGCTGGTCAAAACGCAGCTGTGACATCAAGATTTTCTGGTGAAGTTAAAATCATGCATTCGTAAACCATAAGGACGCCATATGTGAAATCATGACGGTTTGTAGTGAGGGTCATGCTGTTTTGTTTTTCATGTCATGCATTGTATTCTGTTGTCTGTTTTATTTGTCATGCTGGTGTTGTTGTTGCTGCTTTTTAGCCATGTCTTTGTCTTTATTTTCGATTTATGACTTTGAGTGTCTCTTCGGTATCTTACATACACGAATTCGATGAAAAAAATGCAACCATGTTTAGTTTTCCATATCATGCATTTGTAATTAGTTAATACTTCAGTTTTATCATGTACATCTTTTGTATAGTCGTTTTATAAAATTTACAACAGTATAAATTATTCTAAATAATAGGGATGTTCTGGTAACTAACATAAAACCCTTGCCGTTTTTGGCACAACTTTTTTTATCTTTTGGTCCTCGATGCTGTTCAACTTTGTACTCTTTCGGCTTTCGAACTTTTGTATCTGGGCGTCACTAGTAGGTCTTGTGTGGACTTAATGCACTTCTGGCGTATTAAAATTTTGAACTTTGCCTTTTGTTGGCTGTTGTTCGTGTAATTCTTTGTCAATTGTGTTCTCCAATTTACTTATATTGTAGTCCTGTGGTGTTGTGTTGTCATTTTGATGTTATATTTCACATGGCCATAAATATGCCAGGTTTGGCATGCCACAAAAACCAGGTTCAACTCACCATTTATTCCTGTAAAAATGTCCTGTACCAAGTCAGGAATATGGTCATTGTTAGATTATTGTTCGTTTCTATGTGTGTTACATTTTAACGTTGCGATACGACGTGTCGCGGTACTTGTCTATCCCAAATTCATGTATTTGGTTTTGATGTTATATTTGTTATTCTCGTGGGATTTTGTCTGATGCTCGGTCCGTTTCTCTGTGTGTTTCATTTTAGTGTTATGTCGTTGTTCTCCTCGTATATTTAATGCGTTTCTCTCGGTTTTAGTTTGTACCCCGATTTTGTTTTATGTCCATGGATTTATGAGTTTTGAACAGCGGTATACTACTGTTGTCTTTATTTATAATTTCGTCCGTTATGCTTAAATATTTATTTTTTAAATTTTCTATATGGTATTATCAGTTCACTTTTGACTGATGAATTTGATAATTCTTTTTTTCTAATTTCGCCTGTCTTTTACATTCATAAATATTCGCCTTTTTTAACATTTGAATTTCACAGTTTCTTATTTCACATTTACTAATTGAATAAAACTAGAAAAAAAAATATGGTTGAACGTATTGTTTCTTGTTTAAGACTTTGTATTAAGAGTACATATTTTCCTTCAATCGATGTCATAGCTGATCAAAAGCTAACATTAATAAATCGCATTGAAAATAATATATAGATAGCTGCCTCCTGGTGGTTTTCTATTAATGATACTTCATGAGTCACGAAAGAAGTACAAAACGTTAAAGTAATTAACGTGATGCAGCACCATAGGCTTTAAACATACCTTTTGTTTTGAATCAAAATAGAATGACACCATCCTTATGTTGGATAATTAACTTGATAATCGTGTTCGAAAAATCCACCTCGAAGTTATCAGATGATTCTTAACCAAAGTATTTATAATCTTAATTGAAAGTACTTATCGATTATTTTGTAAATACTCAAAGGTGCAACATCTTGACCATGCATATACAAGAGTTATTACTCCAGAGGGATATAATCAGCTGTAGGTCTATATCAAGTCGACCGATTGATTGAGTGTACTCCTATAATAAATGTTGAGTTAACAGGATATTGTCTGCCCGATAGGATAACTATGAAAACAAATATACAAAAAACAACACGGTCAAAAACAAACAAAAAGGAAAAATAGAAGAATATGTCCAACAGTTCATAAATTCATAAATAATACTTCTTTACATTTTAATATGTATAACGAGTATCTACACCTATCTATCAGGTTATTTTTAAATTTCCTGAGGACTGAGAAGCTACATTCTTTGTTCAATTAGTTTATGTGTACTCATTTATTTCTGATAAGACTTGCAATCTTAAATGAGATTTACCGTGTTGGAAGTCCAGATTAATAAGGTCCTTAAAAGTAAAATAACAAACTATACCGACATGGTCAACGAAAACAAACATTTGTAGAGGTAAAACTATATATTTTGTCTCTTGATTCATTTATGTTTGGATAGTGGTGTCCATAGTTTAAATCAAAAGTCAAATGAAAAGTGCATTTTGCCTCCAATCGATGTCATAACTAATCAAATACGTGTTTGAATTTCCCATTGAAAATAATAAATAGATAGCTACCTCCTGTTGGCTAGCTTTTAATGATCCTTTATGAGAAATAAAAGAAGTAAAAACATGAAAGTATGAAACGTGATGTGGTACTATTTATAAGCTTTACAAAAACCTTCTGTTTAGAAAAAGAAAATGAAATCACACCATCCTCATGCTTGATGATTAATTTGATAAACTAATTCGAAGTTATCAGGTACTTTGTATCTGATTTATTTATAATCTGGGTTGTACGTACTTGTCAATTATTTCATAAATACCCCAAGTAGCAAAATGTTGAACACACATCTGAATTATTATTATTCCCAGGGTAATACTTTTATCCAGCTGTAAACCGATATGACATCGTCTGCTTTGTTAAGTAGGCAAACTAGCACATTTGTGAATCTTTTTATTTCGATACCCCCGGAGAAGATAGAAATAATAGTATGTTTTACAACCTGCTGATATGACGTTCCACTCTTATAGAAAATATTCAAGTTTGCAGGATGTTATTTCTGACAAAGATTTTTAGATAGAAACATATACAGAGAAAATTGACTCTACTCCTATGTCATTTCTTATAAGTTATCTGTTTCGCCAATGACTTTGATGATCTACGTATTTGATAATTTTGGCTTCCAACATTTGGTCAAAATATCAAACATAGACATGTAATAAAAAGTTTCGAAAACAAAGCATTATTATTTTTACATATCTGTCCTTTACACAATATGCAAATTTATTTCAGTAACATTTAGTTTCAGAAAATTTAAATTTAGCGAATATGCTAAGAGTACGAGATTAGACGTAGACTTTATTAATGTGCTGATTCTTGAATGTTATCAGATAACTTTTTAACAGATGACGACATTATAAATATAGTTACCCCCCCCCCCCCCCGAACCTTTTATACCCGAATTAAACTTATCACCACAATTACTTTCATGAGTGTTCACAGCGTCTCATTGGAGCACAGTATGCTTACCCTTCATGAGGACATAAGATAGATAACACATGTGTTGATCAGTCTTTAATTTTCTATGTTGTGTTTTGTCGACTGTTTTGTGTCTTTCGAACTTTTTGTTTTGTGTTATGACGTTGTCAGTTTTTTTTCTCTAGTCTATGCCATACCCTATAAAGAATAACATGCTTGTATTGCAAAATGATTAAATCGTGCTTTTTGAATCGAGATTTAAAAGTCAACACAATTAAGAAAGAAATGATCCATTCGTAACAGTAATGTTTGTTATTGTTTACTGAGGTATGCAATAATGATCCTTAAACAAATACATTTGAGGACATAACGACTAGAATCTCTACATGTAAAAACATTATTGAAAATTAAATCCAATATTAAGAACACAATGCTAGACATATAATCATGTAAATGTGTGTTACTGACAATAAATGTAGACATTGATGCATCTTACGTCAAATTTATTAGCGGTTTTTGCTAAACTCGTAATAACCTTTTTTTTAAAAGAGATCAAAGTTGCACTATATATTTTTCAATTCAATTTTGTAAAATGTTTAGTATGAATCGGAATTTTAGTTTTGTGTTCGTTTAATGTTAAACAGTAACAGTTTATCATCTTCAACAATGTACCTTAAACCTCGAAACATTAATTTAAATATGAATGACATAATGTCATTTTGTGATCATTGTAAAATAAATAATATTGGGTATGTAAAATAAATGCAGTCCTTTTCAGTCGAATTTTATGATTTTGTGAGCCGCTATTCAACAGACAATATGATTTGCACTCAGTATTTGCATTAAACCCATTATTTACAGCATGTTGTTTTCATTGTTCTTATAATAGTTAGTAAAGGTACCAGGATTAATTTAATACACCAGACGCGCGTTTCATCTACATAAGGCTCATCAGTGACGCTCAGATTAAAATAGTTATAAGGCCAACCAAGTACAAAGTTGAAGAGCATTGAGTATTCAAAATTCCCAAAAGTTGTTCTAAACACAGCTTAGTCATATGAACTGGAACATCAATATACGCCGACTATAAACAAAAAATGCATTTACATACACTCTAAATGAATTTAACATAATCATTTTGTTTTTCTACAAATATACTATACCACTGTTCATTTGTCATATTTTGTTAAAGCAAAACAAATCCGTTTCACAATTTAAAACCGAGGGAAAACATCAACTTTATATGACGTTTTGTTGGCTCTCACTCAGTGGGTAGTTGGTAGTATTATATACTACGTGTTAAAGTGACCTAGTTGCCTCCTTAGACGAAATTCAATTTATTTGAAATATATATATATGTTTAAAACCGAGGGGATCACAAATGTCTATATCTAAAACATCGGGAAACACAAATGTGTATATCTAAAACAGAAGGAAACATAAATGTGTATACATAAAACAGAGGAAAACACAAATGTGTATATCTAAAACATCGGGTAACACAAATGTGTATATCTAAAACAGAAAGAAACATAAATGTGTATACATAAAACAGAGGAAAACAGAAATGTGTATATCTGAAACAGAAGGTACACAAAATGTGTATATCTAAAAAGAGGGAAACACAAATATGTATGTCTAAAACCGAAGAAAACACAAAAATGTAAATATAAAACAGAGGGAAACATAAAGGTGTATATCTAAAACAGGGGGGAACTTCACCTATATATATCGTTCTGGTGCTCCCACTCAATGGGGAGTTGGTAGTATTCTATTTTACTTAATCAAGTGACATATTTGCTTCTTTGAACAAAATACAATTTATTTGAAATGTATCGGCTACATCTAAATATTTTCACCAGCAGTGGCATCGGCATAGTAGTTTTAAGATAATAATCAAAGATACTAGGCGAATAGTTACACTTACTTCATTTTTGTTTCATTAGGTCTTGGCATTATGTCGTTTCTCACTATTCTTTAAAATTGTTAGATTAGATTTACTAAACACGTACCACGCATATCTCTGTTTGTCAAATTTACACTCTGTAAATAGAAAATATGTATTGCAAGATTTATGATAATTATGATTTCTTAAATTTGCTTCCTAAATATTTTTGTCGTTTGATAAAAGTTTGGTTTTGTAACGATAATTTGTAATCAACAACATGAAAACAGTCTTAACTTCTATGTCATTTGTTATCTGGTGGAGATTTGTCGCATTGGCAATCGTACCACATTTTCTTCTTTTTTTATATTCATTCAGAATGAAATGAAAATAATATCCTTAGGTTTTGTGGTCAGAAATTATATCGTTATGGGTTTAGAAAACAATTTTTGAGAAAAAGGTTAAGTATTGATGCAAGTAAAAGTCACTTCATTTTTGAACTTTCTACGCACCTGTTCTCTCTCGTAAGGAAATCATTTAAATTATTCATATGTTTCATATTTATTGTGTAATAAATGTCCATCGTTATTAACATGGTAATTACGTGTCGCTTTTGTTTAAACCAAGGTAAAAAAAAATCATTTGGATACAATAAGAATTTTTTTTATTATAGTAGGTTATGTTCCTGAACTATTAGTTCTCTAATGAGAACACTGAAATGTATCTAGACTGTTAAGTCCCAATAGATTATAAATAGAGAACGAATATCTATATAAGGTATTATATATAACATCTATCTAAAGCAATACGTTTAATAGGACATTTGGTTATTGTAATTTAACTGTGTTGATTCTTTATTTTAAACAGTTCAATGACTCTTGTAAACGTTCTATATAGTTTGAGGACGCAATATGTCTTTATATAATGAAAATAATAGCAAGTGTAGATAAGTCAGTATGTATTGTTTTCTTTCTTTACGTATAATTTTATGGATTGTAGTGCCTTCAAACTGTTTCATCTCAAAAATAATTAAATTTAACTTGTGAATAGCGTTATAGTTGAAAGGGTCATATATCTGTCATAAACAGGAATTATTCTGACAAAAAAAGTTAAAAAAGGGATCAAGAGTTTTCTTATTAATAACTAAAGGGACAATGATTTAAAGTAAGTTTAAGCTTAATATATTAGCACACAAATATAATTAATGATGCATATTCTGGTGGTAATTTCGAACTTAAAATTTTTAAATTTTTACGTTAGAAATCAATAACTAAACATTTTAAAACTTGTAATGAGTGCTGGAAAAGATCTACAGTGTTTATTCAACAAGGTTTATAAAAATGTTCATTGCTAAAAATAATAACACGGCAATATGGTTACAAACGGGATAATCAAACATAACAGTTTAAAAAAACTATCAGTGCCTTGGTAAAAGAAGAAAACGACCAGACGACAATCAATATTATACAAATAACAACATAGAAAACTTAATACTGAGTAAATGACACAAAATACCTCGATGCTTTAACTGTCAAGATACCAACTGTGTCTCTAAAATAGTGACTTGATTACTGACATTAAAAACATATCAGAAATTATAGTAGTAAAAAAACTAGATTTTCTGTGTTGTCTCTCTGACCAGCAGTTCATATTTTCTTATGTTTACATTGTTCCCAAAGATTGTTTGTTATAAGCATCTGAGTGTGGGTTTAAAAGTATAATAATTAATCAAAAAGGACGATGTGATATATACTTTGATTATTGTTGAAGGCGGTGACATATACTACATGTTGTCTCATTTGCAATCGTACCACATCTTCTTATTTCTATATTTGAAAAGGACATTCACGTTAAATTGGCCCAGATTTGATGTTGTAGACTAATACATTTAGATAATACCAGTGCAGCTGTATATTTCTAGTTATCTACACGAAGTAAGTTTCATTAGAACTTAAGTAGAACGGAAAAGGAATCGTTAAATGAGTTTTTGGAATGTTTATGATTACGATAGAAAGAAAGCACTTTCTACCGTCTATTCAATTAGAAAATGCTAGCTGTAAATCGTAACAACTTACGATTTAAACAGTTATGTATTGCAAACATGTACTTTATACAACTTTGACTCTCTCTACATAGAAAGAATGTTTGGTGGTAAAGTAATTTAGTTTATATGGCTATGCAACAGTACTAATTTTATACGCCATAAATATATATCCTACCTGCAAAAATATAGTTCAGAACAAATCAAATATAGTGCCTCTGAAACAATTTCATTTATAAGTTTAGTGTGGCAAATTTTACAATACATTCATTTGAAAAAAATCATCAATCAAAAGTTGTCGTTCTTGATTACAGTGTACTAGTTAAAACTCCTTTCTTTCCAATGTTTTGCCTTACGTATTCCCGGTGAAGGTAAACCAAGAAAAAAAAAATTATGAAATTTGTATATTTTCATTTCGGTTTTATAGCACAGGATCCATGCTACTGTTGGTGGAGTGCTGAGTTTCTGGTATATTTCTGGTATATTTCTAACATATTTTACTATATTACCGTTTGGATGCACTTAATGTTTAAATTTTATTTTCGTTGATAAAGTTGGTAAAAGTAAAGAGTAGGATGTGTGATTAAACAACTCATGCTCTAAGTTAACGTTTTTTAACAACAACAACTAATCGAATAATTAGGTGTTGATCTACGTCTATTCGAAAACCAATTCGTTTTTTTTATAAACCTATTTTCTTTTCAAAGATTATGGAGCCATTTTCACTAACAGCTAGTACTGTACAATTACAGAAAATATTTTCTCTAAAGCCATTGTAAGTTGTTACTATATAACCCTCATCTAAGAAAATATTCAAACGGCATGGGTATTTTTTTCCAAGAAAAACAGTACATGTTATATATATTTTAAGGATTTTAATGTTGGCTCTTATAATTTCACTTTAATGAAGGCCCAATTAAACCATGCCAGTTAGCATTATCTGTAAACACGACATCTGTTACAATGTTTATACGTGAGTGTATTTCAATCATTCAGTGTAAAAGCAAACAAAATGTAACACAGAAGAGAAATCAACAAAAGAAAAAAATGTCATATAAAGCTCACCATATGGCTTTGATTGCATAGAGGGGTCGCTATATTAAGTTTTTCTTGTGGAATAAGTCACTTTATTAAACTTTACACTTGTCTAACTTCCAACAAACAAGTAGCATATCAAATTGGAGTTGAATATTCCTAAATTAATATCTTTCTCGAAAGTTTCACAGGAAATGCAAAATAAATCGTCTTTAATTTCACCAAGATAGTCTTTTGATTTGAAATCAACCGACTATAATAATTTGCACTGACAAAAAGAATCAGTTGAGCAAAAGCTTTTAATTTCAGGCCATTGCAACCAAATTTCAATTAGATATTTGTTGATGTCTTAAAGCGTCTAGAACCATATTAGTGTATATCAATAAGGGCACTTAATTCGCTCAGAAATTGAACAATGTGAAGGATCTAATATAGACCATTATACTGTCTCATTACTATCATACTCTGTTCTTGATTTGTAAAGTTATCATTGTTTTCTACGACAACGTTAACGTTTTTTAACAACAACAACTAATCGAATAATTAGGTGTTGATCTACGTCTATTCGAAAACCAATTCGTTTTTTTTATAAACCTATTTTCTTTTCAAAGATTATGGAGCCATTTTCACTAACAGCTAGTACTGTACAATTACAGAAAATATTTTCTCTAAAGCCATTGTAAGTTGTTACTATATAACCCTCATCTAAGAAAATATTCAAACGGCATGGGTATTTTTTTCCAAGAAAAACAGTACATGTTATATATATTTTAAGGATTTTAATGTTGGCTCTTATAATTTCACTTTAATGAAGGCCCAATTAAACCATGCCAGTTAGCATTATCTGTAAACACGACATCTGTTGCAATGTTTATACGTGAGTGTATTTCAATCATTCAGTGTAAAAGCAAACAAAATGTAACACAGAAGAGAAATCAACAAAAGAAAAAAATGTCATATAAAGCTCACCATATGGCTTTGATTGCATAGAGGGGTCGCTATATTAAGTTTTTCTTGTGGAATAAGTCACTTTATTAAACTTTACACTTGTCTAACTTCCAACAAACAAGTAGCATATCAAATTGGAGTTGAATATTCCTAAATTAATATCTTTCTCGAAAGTTTCACAGGAAATGCAAAATAAATCGTCTTTAATTTCACCAAGATAGTCTTTTGATTTGAAATCAACCGACTATAATAATTTGCACTGACAAAAAGAATCAGTTGAGCAAAAGCTTTTAATTTCAGGCCATTGCAACCAAATTTCAATTAGATATTTGTTGATGTCTTAAAGCGTCTAGAACCATATTAGTGTATATCAATAAGGGCACTTAATTCGCTCAGAAATTGAACAATGTGAAGGATCTAATATAGACCATTATACTGTCTCATTACTATCATACTCTGTTCTTGATTTGTAAAGTTATCATTGTTTTCTACGACAACATGGATGTCAAATTGACAGCATTTGTAATTTGTCTGCTAATGTAATAAAAGGGCAGTAATCAGTTTCTACATTAATACTTTAAATGACAAGACTGGTAGTTTTCCGCACCGAACAAAGGTTAACGCCAAATGAAAGATAGTTTATGATAATGAATAGTCTGGTAGATAACGAGGTTACACAACTATATAATGATAATGGTGGTATTGTAATAAAACACGTGTTGTACGGAGATTATATCATATTTTTTTTATTGCAGTCAATGAATATTAAGCATGTTCAGAACTAAAAATCAACCAACAAGTGCAAAGTGCTGATTCAATACTTTACTCAAATGAATTATGGCAACTGTAGTTTGCAGATATGTTTATCCTCATTGCATTCTAACTTCGTGCTTAATTTGGTCTTTTAACTTTTAGAATGTGTGCATAACCGATGGGTCTTTTATAAGTGAAATGCGCGTCCGGTGTTCACAATTTTAAGTCTGTTATCTATGATGAGGTTATCCCCAACAATCAAATCTCTTTCATATATCAGGAAAACAATCATATAAACGTACATAAAGACAAAACGAAACATCTGTTGATATGTATCTTTAGCACCATATGGAATTATTGAACAAAATATGATATTCAAATATCATTAATATATTAATAAATTTATTCGTTCTTATTGTATTAATATACGTTTTTTTATTGAGTTAAGTCTGCAAATTGATATTTTATCGTGTGTTTTTCTATGTTGTGATGTTATGCTATTGTTTCAGAAAAAAGGTAGAAGGTTTGGATCCATTAAAACGTTTAATCCCGCTGCAAATGTTTGCACCTGTCCTAAGTCAGGAATATGATGTACAGTAGTTGTCGTTTGTTTATGTAATTTATACGTGTTTCTCGTTTCTCGTTTTTTTCATATAGACTAGACCGTTGGTTTTCCCGTTTGAATGGTTTTACACTAGTAGTGTTGGGGCCCTTTGTAGCTTGTTGTTCGGTGTGAGCCTAGGCTCCGTGTTGAAGGCTGAACATTGACCTATAATGGTTTACCCTTTTTTAAATTGTTATTTGGATGGAGAGTTGTGTCATTGATACTCACACCACATCTTCCTATATCTATTAATAAGTCTGCTTTCCCTAATGCTTCATTTGAATCTTAGTTACTAAATCATTTCATAATCTATCAATATTTAGTTTATAAAAACAAAGTGCTTAATTTGTCAGAACAAAAGCACTTAGCTTCAGATACCTTAAAAGTTAAGCAGTGGTATTGACCCAGTGGTTTTTCATGGGGAAAGTTCATTAATTTATTGCGCTTAAAGCGATTTTCTTGATAATCTTTCATCATCAACATTATATTTATCATCCTCAAATCACTATAACAAAATCAAAATAAATAGTTACTTTAAAAGGCAACAGTATTATACCTCTGTTCATAAATCGATTGAGAGAAAACAAATCCAGATGACAAACTAAAACCGAACCGAGAGGGGAAACATATCAATCATAAAAGGAAAACAAAGGAACAACGGAAACACCGAAGTGCAACAAAAATACATAGAAACGATTTATTTGATAACACCTGCCATATTCCTGACTTGGTACAGAACATTTTAAGAAAAATTATGGGTTTTACCTGGTGTTATGGCTAACAAAAACTCCTACTTATTATGGCAATGTTGAAATATAAAAAAAAAACAAAAAAAAAAACATTACAATGACAGGGAAAAAAACACAAACACACGCAAGAAACGATATCTAAACGAAGTCCTTCCTTTGATAATTTCCCATTGTCATTTCATTAATTGTTTTAAACGATCAACTTTTATGTCAAAATGGGACTCGAAAGATGAAGTCAGTGTTTCAATTCATCAAAATTAAAAAGCATGTGAGGAAATCAATAGTTTGATGTCTTTTTAAAAAGGACAAAATACATTTTGATGTTGATTTTGCCATTTATAAAACATTTTCTACAAAGTAATCTTAGCATGCACTAGTTGAGTGGTAACGAGTGTGCATAATTTCGCCGTTCTACTGAATTTGTGGTCATCTAATGGCTGCTTGACTAGTTCAAATGGTTTATGTTTATCAGCATTGTTTTATTTAAGATTAAGTAGTCAACATTAAATTTTTAGCATATGAGATGGCTTTAACATATTTTTTTATATATATATATATATATAAATTCTCCCTAGCCCTGCTCGTCCGAATCTAAAGTATTTAATTTCTAAATTCAAAAGGCTATAAACAAGACAAACACAGATATCGGATTAGTTGCTCGCAGTAACATCTTATTTTCTCTTGCGATACAATATTTTATTTTACTTTATTGTACATATTTCTTCGATTGGAACAATACATAAATACATGACATATAACATTGTTCCTCTTTCGCATCGTTTCTTTTTCCTGGGCTAATACCTCCAACGCCTGTTCGTACAATAAACATAGCAGCAACTGCATATATACCTATTTGACCAACTTCAATTCGGCGTAACTGCGAGCACCTTCGATACTAAAACATTTAAATGCCAAATTTTATATAGTACCATTAAACCCCACCCGTAAAAACCGCCAAAACTTTCCCGTAACACCAAATTTATAAATAGTACATACTGTTACAAAACCAGTATTCGATCTAGTTTAACTAGTTCCTATCTATAAATAATTACTACAAATAGCAAACGGGAACATGGGAATAACACTATTTCAAACGAAATAAAATATATATATCTATCGGATTTTGTGACCAATATCTTATCATTTGTAATGATTGTAATTGAAAAATTGGAGAACTACAGTGTAGTAGATTTAATTATAAAATATAAAAAAATTGGCATCCGGTTTTTACATCAAGAAAATAGAGCATTTAAAATGAAAGAATTCACACGTTTAGTAAATTATACGGAATATTAAACAAGAAACAAAGAAATAATGAATAAACAACTTGTATATTCATAATCGAGGAAGTTTGAGATATGTAGTATGTATTCATTTTGTATACTAGTATATAGTTTCATTAACTTCAAGTTTGGTTATTTTATAATATAACAAATTTCGATGCCATCTTACCTAGCACAAATGATCTTTGTAATATCTTAAATTACTTTGCAAATAGAATACCAGAAACCTGAAATAAGGTATTAATCATTCCATTTTGCAGGCGTATGGTATATAAGTACACAAAATCGGCCAAATGACATTTGTTTTCATTAATGATATTGGATCATTTATGTAGACAGTCTGTTGTGTTTCTAAGGCAGACATCAAGTCAAAATTACCTAAAGGTTACTGGTTTATAGGACTACGTATACTTATATAATAAACAACTAAATGAGTGTCCAGTAGATGTTTTATAGAATAAGTAAATATTTCCGTTAAGTAATATTGTATTTAGGACTGCAAACAATGTGTTCATTTAATGTCTGGGATGAAATCAACTGAAATGTGTTTCAATGGTTATCTTTTACTTTTGGACGTAGAAAATTGCAGCTGAAAGACATACCAATTAAGTCAGAGAAAAGTGCAACACTAGAAAAAAATCAATGTTAAATATGACAAAATTATGTAATGATTTCGAAAACACCACTAGAGGTCAAACAGTTATAGCATAACATAGTTCAAAGGTAAGGTGAAATGACAAACACAATACTGTAAACATTGCACTACATTTATAAAAATGCATGTGCGTAAAAAGAACCATTAAAAGAAGTGTATCATACCTCCAAAGTCTTTTTCTGTATATGTTGTTATACACTAAGTCAACCCAACAGAAAATATTATTTTAATTACATTAAAAGGTACCAATTCAGCCCTAATTGATGGGCATTTCGACAATGAAAGCCTCTTCGTTTAACATTTAAAATCTGTCTTTTATTGTCCACATTTATTTGCAACATTTCCACTATAAAAAAAAAAACAAATGTGTTCAATAAATTCTTTGCATTTCAAAACATTAGTATGGATTAAATGTAAACCAGTAACCATCCTCTTATCATACAGTACATCAATGTGTACAAAAAGAGGGAAAGGATAGCAAAGGGAAGTTCAGAAATAATCTGTCGACGCCATGGTTTCGAGGATTGGAAATAAATTCACCATAGATATCCAAGATTAAAGTATTGTACGCCTTACGACATACGCTCGTCTCTTGTTCAAAGACTGGTAAATGGCAAAAAATTAAAAATGCCACATAAAGAACAAAGTTTTAAAACAATAACTCGTGATATCATCCGTCACAAAAATACTGAACTCCTAGGAAAATTCTAAACGGAGAGTCCCTAATCAAATAAAAATATCAAAGGCCACATACATCAAACGAATGGATAACAACTGTCGTATAACTGACTTGGAACAGGCATTTTTCTCATGTAGAAACAATAATAGAAACTAGGTTTAACAGTTTCCATGTTAGCAGCAAACCTCATCAAGGAAATCATGGTAGAAATGCAAAACGTGGAAAATCGTTTCAACATTAGAGACATATACTTCATATGAGGACATGTTGGTTTGTTGTTACATAGAAACGAAATGTTCTTAATGGGCAGCTGAAATCTGTTCTTTTTCGTAAAAACCCACATTGTCATTTTTTTAGATTTCAAGACATGACTTAAATTTAACTGTATATGTTATATCCTTTATTTCAAGTTTGTTGAGACAGATGCACTCAAAAGTCAACAAACCATGAAATATTTAGTGAAAGGAAATCATTAGTATATCGTAAAAGTGAATTAAAAGATTATTTTTTTTCATCTTTCCTACGAAGATCTTGTATAAAATATTCCTCATATTAAGGTGGAAACAAATGGGAGAAATGTTGGAACAAAGTAAGCTCCCATAGGAATATCATTTGTTTGGTGAAAAAAGTCCTCCAATTGTAATAAGTATGTTGATAATATCAGTTTCAGAAGAATTTGTTCTTATCAGAATGATTTTACAACGAACGTGTTATCCCTCCCTCAACTTTTAAGTAATTACGTTGTTCATTTATGTTTATAAAACAAAGCAGGACATACTCTTTCAAGTTGTCATTTAGTTTGGAATGCAGACTACTTGTATAAAGTCAACTGTTTTTAAAAATCAATTGAGGCACCAGACGTCATTTATTTATGTTCTCTGTATGTATAGCTCACAAATCGTTTAAGTATCCACATCTAATTCATTCCGTAATAGGGTAAGTAGTTTTAGTTTGAAGCCTAAAATTGATTTCTGATAAATTGATGATGACGATTAAGAAAGATGTTTCGTAAAGCATCCTACAATATAATGTAGTTTGTAAGGATTCTTATGTAATTAAGGTAGCATATACAATGAAGGAAGGTCCATTTTTCATCTTTGGTGAAATTCAAAAACAAAACAAAACAGACCTGAAATCATCCTAACAATCTCAATAAAACTAATACTAAATAAGTGTCAACATCTTATGTATGACAAGGGGAGTAACTTTAGTGTTCATTTAGAAATTTAAAAAAAACAAAAATTAAAAGTTAACAGTTATCAAAGATGTCAGGCTTATACTCCAGACGCGCGTTTCGTTTACATAAGAGTAAAATAATATTCATCACAAGCAAATAGCTACAGGAAAGACTAGATATAATGCATATACAAACAATTTTTCAATTGCAACCATATTGCGTCGCAGGACCGAATTCCCGAATCCTGTAGTATCCATTTTGTCTTATAAGAAGTGTCGCAAGATGAGGATTGTTAGTCCTGTGATACTAGTATATGTTTTAATTATTCAAACTTTTATATGATTTACTAATGATAAGACTTTTTTTACAAAAGTGACTGCAGGTTTAACCCACTATGTTATAAATAAATAATGCATGTACCAAGTCAGGAATATGACAGTTGT
The DNA here is from genome assembly GCF_036588685.1 of Mytilus trossulus. Taxonomy (NCBI): domain Eukaryota; kingdom Metazoa; phylum Mollusca; class Bivalvia; order Mytilida; family Mytilidae; genus Mytilus; species Mytilus trossulus. The sequence continues at coordinate 70,368,668 of NC_086376.1, read as the reverse complement.
TATCAATTCGTTTGGTGTGTTTGAGCTTATGATTCGCCATTCGCTTGCGGACTTTAGTTTGCAGTTTGTCTCGGAAATTTTACTTATTGTATTTTTGTTGATGTCTTGGCGGAAAATAAATTTATTGTGCCTTTCTTTTGTTTCACTGACATATACCAATCGACAAATGTTGTAAATAATCCGTACACAAGATTTGTTGATTTACATTTCTGAATATTGTAGCTTCTGGTAAAGTAAGATTTGCTAGTTTCAAAATTGATAGTAAGTTAAGCATCTGATATTAAAATTTTACATGTTTAGCAAATTTTTGTTTAACATTTAGAAATGAGACAGTGTTGTTCAGAGTGACCAAATTAAAAAATGTCAAGTAGTATAGAACTGAACACGATTGCATACGAGGATTATTGCTATTGGCATTAATATGGTGAAAATTTAAAAAAATGTTCAGTATGATCACCTGCCTAAGATCTATTAAAAAAATAATAAAATTTTACGTACACGTATTCATGCTCATGTTTGACAGCTTTATCTTTAGAATTTCAAGTTTTAGATAGTTTTGTTGTATATTGAATGATATTTGGTCACATATCTTTAAATAAATTATATTTGCAACATGCCCCGGAAGAGATGCTAAAAAACATCACATCTACATAAAATCGTGAGTTATGCGGGATTTTATTGTAGAATCGCACAGACGATGGCAGGTAATCTTCAAAATCCGACCCTATCAAAAGATAATGATCATTTCATGGCTTCGAATAAGAAACCAAAATGAGTCAATGAAGGTAGCAACCAATAACAACTTCTGGACCCTATGTTTTCTTTTCGGTATAATAACAAACAAATAACAAACACACAAAAACACGGCGGTGTCAACAAGTTTTAAACGCTTAATCCTTCCATAGCATGATGCAAAAGAGAAATAGCGCAAAATATGCAAAGTTGAGAAAAAAAATTAAAGTGCTACATTGAATTGTTTCATATTTTGTCATGCAAATTCAATTGATATATCATTATACGCTATGGAATTTAGGGCATTCTTGAAGGACGTACATTGCCTATAATTGATATTTGTAAACTCGGTCATAAATCTGCGGTGGATATGTGTCTCCTTGGAAATCATACACATCCCTTATATAGTTCGTTTACACTATCAGTGGCATATCTTCAAAGTACATTCCTTAAAATCACCATTTTTTTCATTGGCTTATCTTATTTCTGTGTGCAATATATCGGGGAGAACTATTGTTACATATATTTACAAAAACATCGTAATAAAAATATCTAGCATACCAACATCTATTCAGTTTCTTGTAAAAAGATAATAGAGGACATTATTTCTTACCATACCTTGTATGGTATTGTCATAGAAAAAATCAAAGAAAAAATATATATTAGGGAAATTTCTAACATCGAGAAATACAATGGGATACAAATTGTGTATACAGTCTGGATGTCCTACCACTACATATTAACTAAATATAAAAGTAAAAAGCTGGTGGTGTATGATTGCAAATGAACTTTTCCATCTTAGATTAAATGACATAAAAGTTAACAACTATTTGGAGTGTTGTATTGTTAAGAATTTGTTAATGTAAGGGTTTTTTTTATTCCAAAGATTTGTAACGAGCACGTTGCTCATACCTTCCAAGTAAGTTGTCATTCTGTTTGAAGCTGCACTGTTTTAATGTGTGTTTAATGTTTCCAACATAAAATCTTGATAAGAAGGATCCAGGTGCCTTCATACAACAGTGTTACCTGTACCAAGAGAAAGGAGAAACACACCAAGGAGATATTCATAAAAATGTATCATTTGATGATTTTAAAATAAAAAAAACTGTCCAATAAAAGACTGTTCACTCGTAAGAAAAACAGTCAACTAGCAAACCACCATTTTTATGAAACAGGTAAAAAGTAAAAACACAAAAATACTGAACTCCGAGGAAAATTCAAAAAGGAAAGTCCCAAATCAAATGGCAAAATAAAAAGTTCAAACACATCAAAAGAATGGATAACAACTGGCATATTAAATATTCATATTAAAACAGTATAATGGTAATTTTCTGATGTCAACATGCGAAGGACGAAAGAGACCAACGGGACATTTAATATCCTATGTCGAAAATAAACTGACAGCGTTATGGCAAAAAAGTAATATGCTCTATAGACAGACAACAGTATACAAACGGTAAAATAACAACAAATACCAAACCCCGAGGAAAATAAAAAACGGAAAGTGTCTAAGCAAATATCAAAGTTAAAAGCTCAAACACATCAAACGAATGGATAACAACTGTCATGACTTGGTGCATACATTGTTTTGAGTAGAAATTTGGATTTAACTTTATTTATAGCTAGATAAATCTTTTACTAGGGACAGTCAAAATTCCATTATCTTGACAGAGATATGTGATAAAAAACGAACATAATACGTTAAATACATCACACAAGATAGAAAATAAAACACATATAATTTCCATCAAAATTCGGGGTGAAATAAGGTGCACCGATCCTCCTCCTCGTGTTGCAACCGTCGTGTTGCTTGTGCAATTAAAACACGGTGTTAAGTATGATTCGGTATGTTATATTTAGGGAAAAGAATGACGAAATTGTGGTTATGAAATAAATATTCCATAACGGTCAACCAAATAGTGATGGCGTCCGTAAAATATTCGAAAAGAGGATTTCAACCTCATCTCTTTGTGAGATGAACCCTCTCTCAAAGAAATCGTGATTGGAAATTAAAGCTCTGAAATATCGTATCAACTTGGATATATACTCCAGATGTAGGTGTTGCTGGTATGTGGCTAAGCTTGCAATTAGGAAGTTGAAACTATCTCTTTTGTCGTAAAGATTTGTTCTCAACCCAGTGGCGGATCCAGGGGGTCCGGGGTTGGAAACCCCCCTTTTTTGGCCGATCAGTGCATTTTAATGGGGACATGTAGTTGGAAACCACCCCCTCCTTTATCCTGGGTTGGAACCCCCTTTTAAAATGGCTGGATCCCCCTGCAGCCGAAGTTCGTTGTCAATTTCTATGACTTAAACTTAACTGTTTCTGAATAATCCATTATTTCAAGTTCGATGGGATAATTGCGTTCAAATTTCCCAACACACTTTGAATTATTTGGTGAGATGTCATCATCTCTATAGCGATACTAAAAGTTAAGGATGATGCTAGATTATGTTCATGTATGCAGTCAGTCTCAAATGAATAAATGAATAAGTTGGCAAGAGGTGGAGCACATTTGTTATTTGTTGAAAAAAAAAGTAAAATCACAAAAATACTGAAAAACACGGCATCAAGACACAATAGTGGTATTTTTATAAGGTTTTTAATATTGAAAAAATCATCATTAAAGTATGGAAAATAGACATGACTGATTTATGATGAAGGATAATTGGTTGCATCATGACCTTTGTTCGGAAACAAAAAAATATGAAAGGATACTACATGGCTGGAAAGTGTATGGTTTGTATTTATTGAGCAAAATACCAAAAGGACTTTCAAAGAAAATCAGGTGAAATGAAAAGATAAAAGATGAATGACTTTATTACAAACCACAACATAAAACAACTAAGATAAATTAAGCAACACAACCCCCCACCAATAGCTGGGAGTTATCTCGTGTGCTCCGGAATGGTAAGCATGTCATATTCTACTATTATATTCGAAATGATAAAAGAATTGTAAGCTTAGAGTTCCTGCAGTTTTATATGACCAAACACAAAAATTGGTAGAGTTGCGATCTGTTTAAGTGTAAGAAAACATAGAACACAATTTAATGAAAGTTCTTTGCTGGTATTTTTTTTTTAACAACCTGGGCATATGATGATGCGCTCAATCTGTATAATTTTTCAGAATGGTTAAAATTTACCACCAAGAATTGTATTATGTGTTATTCAAATATAACCTTGACTTGAAGCAATCATTGGCTGCAATAATATTATGTAATATCTATTACTTTGTCCTAGTTTATACACTAAGAACTATCCCTTCAGGTTAATAACTATTATTATTCAGTATTTCGTTATACAAGTACTACGAACTCCCTGACATTTTACTATTTCAAAATAATAATCTGACTTTAATATTTCCTGAATAAAATTTAAACTGAGATCATTAAATGTACTTTGACGCACACTTCAAACTTTCAAATGTCCTGTATTTAGTTATCACGATTGAAACGTACCGGTTTCATGGGGAAAGTTTGGTTACAAAATAGAATGAAATATAAACCTTTGCGTTTTGTACTATAAGATTACGGAACATGAACGGTATAATTCTTATAAGTTGTGAGGTTTATTGCATCATTTCATGTATATTACGACCATAAACGATATAAACCTGAACCTCAAATTCCTTCATTGCACAAATATGCGTGATCGAAAATTGTTCAATAATGGCTTCAGATATCTATATACATGGCCTGTAGAAAGTTATCACTCTGACATACACACGTTCTCAATTTATCTTGATGAAAAAGAATTATTACAGCTGTAAACCAATCGTGTTCAACGAAAGTGTATCAACACTATTTTGTTTCAGTTCGAGCTATGCCAATAATATTCTTTTCAGACAGAAACACGTCTATAGATGATTAACAAGTTTATTACGCAGTGCTTGGAGAAAAAACATCAGTTGGAATGGTGCATTCAAACACCAATATCAGACCTTGTAATGTTATGTACTTTCCTGTGTGTATCATTCATTCAAAGCTGATACGTTCTTGCGTTCTATTGGTGTCAATTTTAAATTTGTGTCCACTTTGGTCTCGATATCGTTCTATGAATTGGTGGTAGATTTTGCACCAATTTTAAATCTATCCTGGTTTATGAATAGTAAAAAAAGAGTACGAAATAATGAAACTGTCTTTTTCCCTTCGTTGAAATATATTATATTATTTGTGGTCACTATAGTCATAATGGCACCCCAATACATTTAAACATTCTGTCTAGTTTGACATTTCATGAAAATGCCTTTGCCAAGTCAAGAATGTGCATTTGTTATCAAATAGTTCGTTTATATGTGTTATCGATTGATTTTGTAACACTTCAGTGTTCCTATTGTTCTTTTGTTCTCCCCTTATAGCTGATGTTTTCCCTCGGTTTGTGTTTGTGACCCGGATTTGTTTTTTTCTCAATCGATTTTTGTCTTTTGAGCACAGGTATTCTTCTGTAACAATTGCCTTTTTTGTAATGAACTGTAGATGTGCCATCCCTATGTGACCTTTACAGCGAAACTGCTTTCCAAAGTTTGTTTCACCAAAAAGCTCTATGCCAATTCTGGATTTCTTTCCAACAAGAGAGACAATACGGCTCGCTATCCTGGCAATTTAAGACAATAGTACAACTGATCCTTTCTCCTCTTCTTGCTAACCGGTACCTAGTTAATAAGAGAAAGAGTTTTCACAGGAGCTTTTCAAGAGTATGAAAATAACTGATGTTGTCCTGTAATTTCATTTTCCACTTAATAGATAATATCCTCTTACTGTTTAACTCAAAAAACAGTGATTGCATCTATCCCATTGAAATTAAAACAAAGAATAGCATGCACAGATACAGTTCAGACTGCTTTTATATTTCATTTAATAACGTCTAGCAACCCTTGGTTTAGGTTCACAACTTTTTAACGAAATGAGACAACTCTTCACAAGAGACCATATGCAATGACACAGAAATTGACAACTATGTGTCACCCTACGGCCTTCAATAATGAACAAAGCTCATCAAATTTTCCCAGGAGATGAGTTTATTCTTGAGCCGTATCACATGAATGCTTCAAAAATTACTTGAAAAAAATGATTATTACAAAATCATAACTAAGTTGCCCATCTGAGAATGCTATGTTGAATAGTTTCAACAGTCACCTTGTCGCGTCTAATTAGTTTAGTAATGAGTGTTGGCTAAACATTTAGTTCTACAACGAAAAAGAATGATTTTTTTTTACCTGGTCCTTCATATTGTTTAGCCGATACGATATTCAAGCGCTTGCTTACTGTTGAGTAAAGGATTCGTTTGGTAACTGCTTACATGGAAGATTTTGAATCAATTATTATGCCTTTGAAAGTATAATGTACGCTAATCGTATTAGATTGATTGTTTGGGGGGATATCTGGGTCGCAGAAGATCACGAGTGTGTTCTGCTTTATAGTCGTCACAATATTTTTCTTGATCTTAATATCACTAAATGCGAAAATCATCAAACTGTTATTAATTGTTGAACAGTGACTTTTAAATCCTCCAAAGCCCCTATAAATGAAGGCAAAAGTAGTATACCGCTGTTCAAAACTCATAAATCCATGGACATAAAACAAAATCGGGGTAACAAACTAAAACCGAGGGAAACGCATTAAATATAAGAGGAGAACAACGACACAACACTGAAATGCAACACACACAGAAACGGACCAAGCATCAGACAAAATCCCACGAGAATAACAAATATAACATCAAAACCAAATACATGAATTTGGGATAGACAAGTACCGTAACACGTCTTATCGCAATGTGAATTTACAATCAAAAATAAAGAGAAAACAAACGACGCACGTTAAAATGTAACACACACAGAAACAAACAATAATATAACAATGGTCATCTTCCTGACTAGGTACAGGACATTTTTAAAGGAAAAATGGTGGGTTGAACCTGGTTTTGTGGCAGGCCAAACCTCGCACTTTAATGGCAATGTTGAATATAACATTGAAATGACAACATGATATAACAAGACTACAATACAAATAAATAGGAGAACATATTAGACAAAGAAACACATGATTTATAGATAACAAAAAGCACCAGGTTTAAAATTCAATACGCCAAAAACGCGCCTCGTCCACACAAGACTATACGACACAAGACGCCCAGATATAAAAGAACAAAAGTTAAAAAAAAAAGTAAATAAGTTCGTCCCAAGATTTTGGTTTTGTGTTCTAAATGTTTAGTCTTGAATTGTATGCGTAGTGTTATAATGACTGTGGTTATCGTGTCGTGAGTAATCTTTTTACCATGTGACGTCATCAAGTTGTCTGTTTTTCTTCGACATATTGTCTTGTAATACACCCCTTGTTATATTATGTCGGCCGGTTTATTTATTTTTTTACTGTTAATCGAAAATAATAAGTGACTGTTAATAAACCAGTTAATTGGATTAAACAGGGTTTTTATCACAAATGTTATGAGAAAGGTCAATCTAGTTTTCCCTAAATTTATTGCACACCAGTCATTTTCCCAAATCTTGAAGTTCTTGTTATGTTTTTGTTGAAAAAAATAAGTATTCTAATGCAGGCCTAAAGATAGCTCAATATTGCAATCTCGATATTTACAAAATTTATACTTATTCAAAATATATATATGAGAGACAATTCAGACAAAATTATTCTCAAATACAAATCACTTCGTTTGTGTAAAGACTTGCTTTGATGCTGTATTAAAGTTGTTTTCGCAAAACATAGAATTTTGTTTTAATTTGTATCAAAACGTCTTCAACAATACCATCTAGCACTTAATAATATTTTGATTGGATGGAAATATGTAAAACTGCTGCAAATATTGAAATCTTTGTTCAAATATATCGGTAAGATGTCACAACTATTAATCTAAAGTTTCACCTTGCGCACAAAACATAAACAGAGGATAGTGTCCCTCTTCGGTTGCTTGTTCCAAAGATAAAAACAATTTGGTACGATGCACTTATCCTTTAAACGCAGATGAAATCTTCCCAATTTTAATGGGCTTCGCTTTGCTTATGCTTACGTTGTGGTTAGTTTGTTTTGTAGTGTATTTAGACATGTTTGTCTTTTGTATGTGTTTTTTTTATCTTTGCATATGAGGTTATATATCAAAACATTACGATTCTTATCGATTTTACAAAAGACTTCTACAATCATTTGGAAAAAAAACAAAATACAATTAATATGAAGAACAATTCGAGAGTTTAAAAGTATGTAATGAAAACTAACTTTAAAAAGAATACTAATTAACAGTATAACTAATCAATGGTAATTATCTATTCAAATTTTCTTATATTAAAAAAACACATATATCTTCCATTAATCAAATGAATAAAATTACTGTATATCCATCCTTTTATTCAAATATGGTTTTTATATTAATATATAACATTATATTATGTCCCGTCTTCCACATTTTGTATTTGGAAATGCCTATATCATGTATACCTGTTAACTTGTTCATTGGATCAAACTGTAGTGTGTTAAATTGTGTTCAGTTATGTTCAATTGTATTTGTTCAAATAACCTGGTTAAGGGTCTTGAGAAATAAAAACTTGAAACTTGAAACATTAACTAAGAAGAGACGTGTTCGGTTTTTGGAAAGTTGGAAATAAAGTAAAAATAAATTCATTTGTAATGATAACACTTATAATCTGTCTAATTTTTATGTCTGATCATGTCTAATATACAGAATTATGAGGGAGATACATATAATATTAATAATGATTTTAGTCATTAATTTTGTAATTCTATCAATTCATGGGCCGGTTACATGGTTGTATTTCTTCGTTGATTATTTGTATGATTTATGTGTATACAATAAATATTGTTTTTATTCCCGAGGCATGGGTCAATCGGTAATGTCATATCAATCTGTAAGTACAAAGTAGTAATACAAAACCACTAAATAACATCCACTACTCTCTTCTCTTGTCTTGGTAAGATTTTTACTTATATGTTTTACATTTACTGGAGTGCTCTTTCTTGCACTTTTTTCAATATCAATCGTGTTTGCTTCGTTGCAAAAATGCCAAGAAAATGAATATAAGTTATAGTTAAAGAAAACTAAATAACTTATTTAAATAAGTTTCAATACAGGGACTTTATGGAAAGTCCATGTTCAATAAAATAATATTTCAATTTGGAAACGGGGTATGTTTGAAATAGGCAACAACCCGACTATAAAAGAGCAGAAAATAAGCCCACGGCCCCCAATGGGTTATCAACACAGCGAGGAAATAAATCCAACATGCACCCTGCAGACGGGCTTCAGCTGACCCCTAAACAAAGACGTGCACTAGTTTATCGAAAATAGAAGTCACATTAAATAAAACCCGCTAACATTTGTAGTGTATGCCTACATTGAGAATATATATACTAGTATGTAAATAAGAAGATGCGGTACTGCCACTGGAACAACTTATCAAATGAGTCAAAATGTCATAGAAATTATTAACAAAAAAAAAGGCAACCATAGTCCATCATAAGTTCTTCAACAATGAGCAAAACCTAAACGAGAAAAATAATGTGTCCTGATTTAACCTGAATCCACTTGTAGACTCACGGATATTTGTCTGGTTATGGCTTCATATCATTATGTAAAGGGGTTATATGATTATATGGTATTTTATAAATATTCAAGTGACAGTGTGTTTTTCAATAATGACTATATTTTCTAACGTAACTCGTGTATGTCTCTGTCTTACAGTAAATTCTTTATTTTCAGTCAGTAAAACAGATAACAAAACATTTAATCTAGACCATCACATTGCATTCCACGTCTACATAATATAGTTACATACATGCAAAAAGAAAAACAAAACAACATGCTATTACACTATACATGTGTACAAGATTGCATGATTACACAGTCCACTGACATGAAAAAGTATGACTACAGGAAGGTTATAGCTTTTTAACTACATGCATAAAGCTCTCTTCTTGTATCTTTAAGAGGTAACATTGACAGTTTGCTTTAAAAATATTTATGTTTTACTTCCTCTCAAATCTAAAGGCAAAGAATTCCACAACAAGGTTCCAAAATACTTATAAAAAAAGTTATTGTACCATACATATATTTTATAGTTCCATCCATATCCGTTGAACGAAAAATCCTAAAAGTAGTAAGCTTTTTCTTAATTCAAGCATTTGTCTTCCTATACAAATCCTTGGTCAATTTGATTTTTTCTTCAATATTGGATATCGTGACATATCGATTTTTAATGTAACGTTACAGAAAAAAAAAGATACCGTGAAAAAAAGGTAAATAACAAAATAACCGGAATGAAAACCTTATCCCGTAAATTGTACCAATTTTACTTTTGCACTGTTATCCCAACCGTCATATGGAATCGGTCTCACTAATTAGCGTCAACAAGAATTTTAGCGACAACAAGCGTCAACAAGCGACAAGAAGCGACAACAACAAAATATTTTTAGCGACAACAAGCGACAAGAAACTATTTAGCGACAAGAAAACATATTTTTTTTAATTAAAATTGATTATTGCAATAAATATTAAAAGAATATGCAAAAGAAAATAATTTTAGCGACAAGAAAGTTAAAATTGATAGAAAAAAATGAAACATTATTTACATATTTATTTTATCATCTATAATGTATAACAGCCAGTATTACGTTTTATTACTGTATTATGATATTACTTTTCCTTGTGTTTTAGAACATATCATTTATCTTATAATTGGGATTTACTGTATTTAAATTCGGAATTTCGGGATTTCGTGTTTTTAAGCCCGGGATTTCGGGATCAGGACCCCTCCTATCCCCCCTTATCTCTTTCTTCTTCACAAATGGTAATTTCTTCATCTACCTATATACTAATATAAACTTCACAATCTCTTTCTTCCTCACAAATGTTTCATTTCTTCGTCTATCTATATAATAAAACATTTTAATAAGACATATCTGCTCGTAAATTTAAAAAAACACATTACATTCAAATTTCTTTATATCTAATAAAAAAAATGTTTTCTTGTCGCTAAATAGTCTTCTTGTCGCTTGTTTTCGCTAAAATAATTCTTGTTGTCGCTTCTTGTCGCTTGTTGACGCTTGTTGTCGCTTCTTGACGCTTGTTGTCGCTAATTAGTGAGACCCTATGGAATAAGGGAAAGAGCTATTAAAGAAACTAGGATCCAGTTACCCAATCAAAAATTGAAGTTTGATAGTTTGGCAGACTTTTTTCAATATGTTTCTTTACAACCCAAACAATGATTTCCATCTAAGATTTTAGATTTTCCATTATAGATACAGTAACGGTTGCAGGTAAAACTAATGAAATTGAAAATAAAAACTTTGTTTATTACCCAGACTCCATCATATATCAGTCTCAGATACGATGACACATGGTACATAATTTTCGAAGGAATTTTGCATTTTCTCGTATTTTCCTCTTCATTAGTAGACATATGAAACTTTAATGTTTCTGCGTTTCAGTTCAAAAGATTTAGAATATATTTTTTTCATGTATAGTACTAGTAGTGGAAACTGAAAGTGAAATAAACTATTCTGTATTCATGTTCTAAATTATTATCAACCCAACAGGCAACAATACACCTTATCGCTAATCCCAGCTGACCCAGCCGCTTGAACTTTTGACACATTCAACAATCACTTTTCCATTGTGGTGTCAGATAGTTTGTTTTATGACGTCAAAATTTTTCGGGAACCTGTGTGATATCCAGTAATGGCGAACAAATAGCAATAAGGTGTATCCAGCAATGTGTATTTTACTTTGACACAAATTATATGGTAAATGATTTTATCACCTCAGCAGGAGGGAAGCACAGGAATTTGAAAATATGAATAGGTCTACAGCATTCTACTTTCGCTTTACACTCTACTAATAGTAAATTACAAAATGTACATGTGTATATTATAAGGCAGGTGACACATATATATGCACTTGTTAAAGAGGATGAAGTCTGTATAAATAAGTATTTACACACTGGTATTCACCTGCTTTGTCATTGGCGAAAGCAATTCTAGTTACCACTAAACCCTGTGTGTCAATGTATCTAAATGGCACTGGTTAGAAGAAAAAAATTAAAGATTTCTTGGCGTTTTAAAAATGGAATTATTGTATATTTTGTCTGTCAGATACTTGATAATGTTGAGTGAGTTGTAAGGCAAAAACAAAATATGTGTCTGTTTTCAGAAACCCAGCTGATCCTATGTCATTTTATTAATCATTAATAAAATGAAAAGTGAAAGTAAAAGCCAGAAACACCTATGATGCAGTCCAGAACTCTGCCTACTGATTCTTTGATCTTGTATACATGAATATGTAGTTTTTGGAAAATGACGCAGTCATTGTTCCATAACTGCCGACCTGAACTTCATTTCATTTCTCTGCCTACCGCGCTTGGTTTCGTATTTACTATTTTCCATACAAACTGGAATCTGCTTGTGTTATCATTATGCATCATTGTGTAGTATTAAATCAGCCAGGACCCAGTTTACACTGGTTTCTACTTGAATTCCACTACACTCGAACAAAGTGTTGTAGTTTGACGGAAACCAGTTTTAGAATTTGTAAACTACAAAACGTAATCGGTTATTGTTCATTCCGTTTTGGTGTTTCATACCGACTTATATGGTTTGAATAAGCTTAAGACCCTTCAAACATTAATGTGATAGGTATATTAAAGACTGTTTTACAAAAGGATTGAACTGTTTTACTTTCAAAATCGTACTATAGGGATATCTGTCCTTCACGGATTTCCACTCTCACCGGTTAATTTCTTCTTTTACACATGCTTTGGAAACTTCCTGCTTAAACATCGCAAGTTTTAAAATTGTTTTTGAGTGAATTAAACTTATTTTAACAATCATGAAGCGTTCCAGAATCATTTTAAAGCAGTTTCTTCTTCTCTTTGATGATGGAAAATAGATTTTCTCAAGAAAATACCGCAAACGATCGCAGAGGAATTGAAACGTACAAGTCAAGTCGGCATTGGCATCTAGTCAAATCGGCACCTATTCGACGTCAATTCGGCATCTAATAATATTTGTTATAATATTTTCTATTCAATTAATTAATTACTGTTACCAAGTACATAGTGAATATGTTGTTGTGTATTCTGGTAAACAACGAAACGAAAGTGAATATAATAATGTTATGTATAAAGGTAAACAACGAAGCCCTTACCAAAGCTGTTGTTTTAACAATTAGACAATTTGTGTAATTGTAAAAACAAGTCAATTATTAAAATAAAATGGAAAACTATGAGTCCCTTTCAATAAATCAAACTTTCATGCAAAATAATTAGCAAATTTAAGGTGGTTTTTTTTCAGTAAAGTTTATACAGCATTAAACCAACAATCCTGTAAAATGCTCAACTGGTTAAAATAATGCAGAAAAATACCCAATATCTCATGTATTAGTCAAAATAATTATGACGTCTGGCAAGGCTATTTTATTATTTTTCTGGGACGCCTTCCTACGACGTTCGTTGGACTACTCATATATATATATCATTAAAACAACACCAAAAAAGTCATTTAGTTGAGAAAAATAAATATACAAAATGTACATGAACACCCAAAAATGTGAAAGTTAGTATTTAACTCTTTTTGCTTAAATACTGAAAAAAATTCTGGCAAGCCCTTTTCTTATTTTTACCCTATTGCTTAAAATACTGTTAAAAATATATATATTTAACATGGGTGACGAATTGACTATATCAGGTGTCGATTTTAACCAGGTGATGATTTGTCCAGGTGCCAATTTAACTAGGTGCCGGTTTGACTAGAATTCTTTGACAAATGTTTGAAATTATCTGAGTTTCATTAGACCTTTGATAGCAGTAACAAAAATATTATTTACTTAATATTTTGTGGGAGAAGGGGGTTCAGACTGTGTGGTATCAGGTCTGTTTGTGCCCAATACATTTTCGCACCCTACACGTTCGCACATTCACACTCTACTCATTTGTGCCCAATTTTAATTCAAATTCAAGTTGAATAATTGGAAAATCATGGTTGTTGTTTTAAATTGCTTTGGTGTAAATACTGAATGTATTTATAGCTTGGTATGAGTAAAACATTGAAGATTTTAAAGGAAAAAACACAAAAGATAATTGTTTTTAACAGCTTGGTCCCATTGATCTGAAACAACGAAACAATAAAACATAGAAACCAAAATATAGCAATCCACTAATATAACCAAAACATGATAACATTTATTCAACACACAGAAACAAACATAGTCAGAATCTCACTTCATTTTGAAACAAGTCAATGAAACAAGTTATAGCAATACACTAACCAAAACATGATTAAGAGTTATTCAACACAAAATAAAACGTTAACAAAATACCACTTTATTTAGAAAGGATTATTATTATTTTTAGCAATACCCTATCCAAAACATGATTAAGATTTATTCAACACAAAAAAAAAATTGCTGTCTTACTTTATTTTGAGACAATGACAACAATTATACTTATAAGAAAACACTTGCGTACAGAGTTATTAAACACACAACCAATTAAGATTGGGTGCGAACATGTAGGGTGTGAAAGTGAAAGGGGGTGAAAATGAGTGGGCGCCAACGTGAATGGAAGCGAACGGACCCGTATTCAGACTATGTACCAGTGAGAAATATACAAGCCTTTCTATGGTATTTATTTGTACAATTCAGCTAGTCTTGACCTATTCATTTGTCTTAAAAAAACAGCCAGTTGTCACCTTCACTTCACACACACACACATATACGAATATCAATTATATGCTCACGATACATGTTGCATTGTTAAACTAATTACGGTATGTGAAAATCAAGACTTGCATAAAAACTATCACAATATTAGAGACAGTGGCGTCATTTTTCTTCAGAGCTTTCAGCTCTTTGATTCTTCATTTAATCTATAATACTAAAATTACGAGGTCCAATTTGTCAGCCGTCATCACGTTAAAACGACGAATCAAAGAATTCGACTTTATATATAACTAATATAGTACAAAGGTGTAGATTAAAAATTACACCACTCCAGGCCGTTTTGTTTTCCACGTAATTAATATTGCCAATAATTAAGAAGTTCCAGATCGAGTCCGATACCGATACTGATAGTATATTCACCTGTTACTGATTACCTTATTTTTTACGCATCTGACAGGCGCACCACCAAACGGTGTATTCAGGATTAATATGCTATATACACGGGTCTTTCCACAGGGTTGAAACTACTAATTTGTCAAATTTTAATCAGTTTAGACTTTTTAAGATAACAATACAAATACTAAAATCTGGACTAAAAAAAGGTGTATAGGTACAGTTTTCAATTTGTTAGCCGTCATGACGTAGAACAGCGAATCAAAGAATTCAACTTTATTTAGAACTAATATATGACAATGCTGTTGATTAAAAAATACTCCATTCCAGGACCTTTTGTTTATATTACCAATAATTGATAAGTTCCAGTTCGACGGGTTCAAACAGAAAGATTTGAAAGCAGAGAAAACTATGATCGTTTAATCGGCATAACTTTATCAGATAAAAATACTAATACTAAAATAAGGCTTGCGCATAGTTATATACTTTAATTCAGTCAAGGACCCGCGATACCACGGGTGTGTTCTAGTATATATAAAAATTACATCAAATTTTATTTAAATCTAAAGGCCATGTTCACTTGAAACTCAATGTTCTGTATGTACATGTATTATCTTATTTCCCTAAAGCATTGTTTGAAATGAGTTTATCAGACAACTCCCTCACATGTGATTTTCATGGTAGTGCTGTTGCCTGATAAGTCCACCCATGACCAGTAAACGTGTGTGGAGGACCAGTTTATCATACATGTATCTTAATAAACATATAAACTAGAACGTAAAGAAATGATGTTTTATTAATGTGCCAATTAGTGAAGAACAATAGACTGATAGATGAACCAGTAAAAAAAATTTAGTCAATGCTATTCATGTTCATTTATCTTTTTATAATCATATTTTTTTTTATTCTCTTTATTTTCTGATCTTATAAAAAAAAATTACATTTTGGTTAATTCCTTTTTTTCACCAATTTCTTTATCATGCGAAATATATTGAAACGCTTATACAATCCAGATCCAAATGGCAACCTGCCATCACATGTCTACTATCTGTCTACCTTTGAAACTTCACATTACATATACATTGTATGAGTGTCTTGCAACAAACAGGGACTGCCTACACTTCTGAAGTAACCCATGTCACCCTATTCTCCTCAGGGTCTGTATTTCTCATTTGTTTGCGATTTTCAGAGTTGATTTTCTATTATTTGTCATACAATGTATGCATGTCATAATGCATCTTATCTGTTCAAATTCCAGGGTTTGTCTAGATCTTGTGTCCTTGGATTGCCATTTATTTTTTTCTAATGCTTCAGATGTCATCTCTTTTTCTTTCAACTAAATGGAACCAAATTTGGCAGCTATGTTCTTGGGAAGGTTATGTATTGTAGATTTAAAAAATACCAATTTGATTAGTTAATGGTTTACTAACTGCATCAATTTTGTGAAATAGTGTTTGATACACAGATTTGGTAAAACCCCCAAAATTCTTGCCAATAAGTCCATCTGTATATATAAGTGCAGGTATTTTAGTTGTTCATCTTTTTTTATTGTCTTTTAGTTTATATTGATCATGATTCTTCATTCACCAGTGCATCATAATGACTTATTCCTGCATATGCCATGTAAATTAACCTATACATGTAATAGAAAGGACAATTTATTACAAGTTTATATCAGAAAAAAAAAATCAGTTTATACATCATGTTTTAATTCAAACGTCACACAGGTAGCATCTCACCATCAAAATAGAATAAAATTGAGTAACCTACCTAAATACCCTTTATTTAAAGGACAAAACCTTTAAAAAACATTCATGTACATTTTTATTTTTTTGTGTGCCTGCCATGTAAGCATCAAAGTAAGCAAAGTTGTGTCATTGATATCTAAAATATTAAATCATTCTTGCAGGTTTTTTAAATTTGTCAGACATCTACATTGTACATTTGCTTCCCAAATTTTCTGATAGTTTGAATTATGAATAGGCTGCATTCTTGTCTGTTTGAAGGCTTATTTTTCACCAAAGTACGGTAAGTTCCCTTTTAATTTGTGTACATATTGGTTTTTTTCAATGACGTTTACAAGTAGTAAAGAATTTCATTTTATGAAATTAAATGTACAATGTACATGATGTATGTATGAAAATCAATTCCTAGATCTTTTAAAGTTGTTTTAATCTTTAACATACATTGTATATTGTCAGGATGGAAAAAGATGTTAATTCTTGGGAGAGAAGCAGAAATATAAAAGCAGAAACCAAAATTGATGCAGATGATCCTGGGTACAAACCCACCTATATTTATAGTAGGGTAAGTGATTGGAAGTATGGAGATTCAAACGTGAGTGGAAACACAGAAAGACATACACAGGTGAGATTTCTTATTTCAGATCTTCCTTTGGCATATACATATATACATGTAGGTGATGGTTGAAATCTTCCTTGAGCATAATTTTAAAATCTTCCTTGAGCATGAATATATAGGTGAAGGTAGAAAACTTCCTTGAGCATAAATATATATAGGTGATGGTGGAAATCTTCCTTGAGCATGAATATGTAGGTGATGGTTTGAAATCTTCCTTGAGCATAAATATATATAGGTGATGGTGGAAATCTTCCTTGAGCATAAATATATATAGGTGATGGTGGAAATCTTCCTTGAGCATGAATATATAAAAATGATGGTGGAAATCTTCCTTGAGCATGAATATGTAGGTTATGGTAGAAATCTTCCTTGAGCATACATATGTAGGTGATAGTTTAAAATCTTCCTTGAGCATACATATGTAGGTTATAGTTTAAAATCTTTCTTGAGCATAAATATATATACATGTAGTAATGGTAGAATTATTCCTAGAGCATATATTTTCATGTACATGAAGGTGATGGTTTAACATTTCCTTAAGCATAAATATACATATAGGTGATGGTAGAAATCTTCCTCGAGCATATATATACATGCAGATTTTATGAAATTTCTAGACTAGTTTCTGTAGTTTTTCAGATTTTTTTTTTTCAATAAAAAAATAAATATGAATTGAAAAAATTATACAAAAACTATATTTTATGATCTGCTTTTCAAGCAAGAATTTATTTTCCACCTTCTTAATTTGATAAAGAATGGGCTTGTTTTGTTTAATATATAATTTATTTCTGTAAATTGTGTTTTCTTGTTGAACAAGAATAGATTTATCAATATAGTACTAAGCAGGAATATGTTATATTTTCAGGACCAGCTATATGATTTGAGTAACCATAAAGCTTCAATGAATAGACCAACCTATCTGTCTACAGAATATGATAAGTATGTTATCAGATATTTAGCATGTTTTCAAGGAGTTTAGAGTTTTTAACATGATAACTTTTTATACTAGTGATGAAGTTTTGGTAAACATAATACTTTTGTTATGAACATAATTTATCAATGGAAAGAAAGAATAAATAATGCATTGAAAAATATGAAAAGAAGTAGAAATATATGATATGTAATCAAGTTTCAACTTGGCCAAAATCAAGTATCACATAGACATTTTTAAAAGTTATATATAACACACAATGTACTACTTATTTATATATTATTTTAGTTCTGAAGGATTATGGGATCCACAGAAATGGATTGGATCTGTACATGATGGTTCAGGAGATGGAGTATCACCACTCACACTAGAAAATAATACAAAGACGATGTCATATGATAGAACTTGTGAGATTTTAAAATTATGTTGTGTATTTAAATTCATTAAATGGAGAGAAAAAACATGAAATTTTGCATGAAAATCATTCAATAGGTAATTCATACATCCAAAACTAGTAGTTGATTAAAAAAAATCAAAGGTTTTTCTAGTCCTTTTCATTTTCCATTGAGAATTCTGATATAATTTCAAAAAAGTTGGAGGCTACAGCTTACAATGTACAATGTTCTGTACATAAGAGAATCCGTTCTGTCATTATAGAAGTTTGTTATAAATAATCTTTCAATTATATTAATAAGTGGTATTATGTTGTACATTCAAGTTTTATAATACAGTTTTGTAATAACTTTTCTTCCATTTTATTCTATTTATAGCTATTCCAGAGTGTCATATAACATCCTCCATTGAATACAAACATGAATGTGACTCAGCAGATTACAATGAGAATAGCAGGTATTAGTTTTTCCCTATTGTAAAGGTTATAGCTATATAGTCACAAATATTTTTGTTTCATAAAAACATACATTGGACCCATGAAATACACTTCAAAATCTACTACATAAGAGGGTTGTTTGCTTTGTACAGTGAATGAGCACCATGTACATGATAAAATTGAGAATGAAAATGGGGAATGTGTCAAAGAGACAACAACCCTACCATAGAAAAAAACAACAGCAGAAGGTCACCAACAGGTCTTGATGTATGGTTTATTGGAAAAGCCCATATAAGTAAGTCCCAACAATTTGTGAATATTTCAGGAAGCAAATTTATGTTTTATTTATCCTGTAGTGTGAATTTGTTTGATTTGGTGTATCAGGTTTTATACCTGAATATTATGTATTTTATTAGTAGTTTAAACATTTAAAAACAAACAAGAATTCACATTCAATTATAAAAAAAAAAAAAAAAAAAATATCGACTTCTATAAAGGTTTACTTCTGAGAAAAGATCTCAATTACTGCATCATATAACTTGGTATAAGGATGCATCATAGTTGGTATTTGTCAATAGTACTTGATCAGGTGAATTGCATTTGAATAGAGAAAACATCACAGGCAAATAATAACACAATTTTACTTTACAGAAATGGGAGGAATGTTGTACAAGTAAATAATGATCAAGAACCAGACATACAACAAGAATCTTACTCAGATAATAATGGACAGTTGGTAAGAAGATCAATTTCTAATCTAAATCATTGAAAGGGTTGGGTGTTTTTTGCATGGTGATAGATAGCCAGTTGATGTAAACATTCATTACATGTTTAGAACTTAGCATTACATGGAATAAAAATATCAGGCAAATGAAAATGAAATGTCATTTTTTTTTACAGGCTGCAGTAGTAAGTGATCTACCAATCTACCTTGGAAAGGTGACTTATATAATTGATTTGGACTATTTTTATATGCACATTGGAACAGGTTAGTATATTATCTTGGTACATGTATGTAAAATATGTAATTGATAAATACACAAAACATAACATTTAAATTCAACTGTTTATTATTCCTTTTTTGTTTTGGATCTAACATACCGGTACTGTAAATTCAGAAATTATTGCAATGATTTTATTATTGCGAAAAATGCGACAGGGTTATAATCCTAATATTTCAAACTCGCATTTTGAGTGAAATTTTTTATATAAATTAAAAAGAATTTTCCCAATATCGCAAAAATTTAAATCACATTAAGGTGGTACCTAACACTACAGGGAGATAACTCTGTAAAATCAGCAGAACGTTTAAATGACGTTGTGTTACAAAGGGAATATTAAGCTTCTCAATGATCAAAATAAGTGTTTGTCAAACTGCTATATAACCAGTGTAATTTTTCTGATTAAACGGTTGGTTCAAATTTTTTGAAATTTTTATATTTTTGTCAAATGGTCAAGGTTAATACTTTGTAAAAATTTTAAGAAAATTAAACGAGCCAAATTAATTCTAGTGAAAGTGTTGGGTACCACCTTAAAATTCAAAATGACAAAATTGCAATAATAAATGCATGCAATAATTTCTGAATTTACAGTACAAAAAAAAAAATTTACAGTACTATGAATTCTCAAGAAGTATTTGTATTTTAGTCCCATCTAATAGCAAATGCAAAAATAATCCAAACAATGAAATTTTATATAATGCAGCAAACTTTTCTTTCTTTTTCAGTTGAACAACTTGAAGAATTTTGTGTATTAGAAGACAGTATAGCCAGTTACTGCGAATCAACTTCATGTATAGAAAATGTATCATACCTATGGTTAGAACAAATGGTGCTGGTCGATTGTCAGGAAAACAATGGCTGTTGGAGGAGGGGACAAGTTACTAGAATAGACAGGTTATTATATATAAGCTGGACCAACTCTTTCCATGTCTATTTGTAATAACTTTGTAACATCTAGTAGACAACCTGTCTTTAAGTAATTTATACAGTTGTCCTTACAATAATCAATCACTGAATGGATCCATGTCTTGTGGATAGACAAAAAAGAAACTACCAAAGATATGCCATTGATGCCAAATTATCATAATATCAAAAAATATTAATAGATATAATGAAACATAAACATATGAAATAAGACGAGCACTGAAAAGTAATAGTGTTTTTTTCTTCATTTTGATAGTGTAAACAGGCAACCATTAAAGAGTTAAATTTTTTTTCATTTTTATAGTGAAAATAGCAGTGCAGATGTGTTTTATATAGATTATGGAGAAACTGAGAATGTCAAGGACAACAGAATATGTATTGAATTATTAGAGGATTTTCTGAGCTTTCCATCACAGGCATTAAGATGTTGCCTGGCAGGAATAAGACCCGTAAGTATTATTAGAGGAATATATATAACTTTGACTGGGTTTCTGTATGCAATTGGACCAGTAAATTTCTGCAGGAGGCTTTATATCTTTTGCTTCCTGTTCTAACAAATTTTTGGCAAAATGCTTTTATCTTGATATTTTTTTTTTCTTTTAAAACTATTTGAAGGATATAAGTTGATGTGTTTTCAACTTTTAATCAAATTAATGATGTATGCCTTTTCCTAAATTTGTTCTTTCAACTTATGTCAAACAATTTTATACACCCGTTTACGGACACATTCATTATGGTATACCATTGTCCTTCTTTAGCTCGATCGTCAACATGATGGACATTAACACAAAAATACTTTAACCAATTTGCATAAAACTTGGTGAATTGTATATCTATTTATTGATGTGAGCTCATTTTTAATAAATTTTGATTTTATGTATAGAAGTAATGGGGTTTATTCATTGAAAAAAAGTGGAATTTTCCATTTTTTAGACAGTAACTCAAGAATGCTTTAACCAACTTGCAAGAAATTTTGGTGAATTGTTTACATCCATTGACATGAACTCTCTTATAATTTTCATAAATTTTAGATTTTACGTTTCCTAGTTACAGTGTTCTTATCCCAAAAAAAGGGGGCAAATTTAGAACTAATGGAATTTTATTCTTTGAAACTGTGACATGCATATTATTCACTCATGGCACAGCTGTTTATTTGTTCATATCCTCTTGTATATATCAATTGTATGTAATAAAAAAAGTATATAAATTGCTTGAAGATTTAAAATTTTGAAATGTAGATTGCTAAGAAATGGATACCAAGAGCTGTTAGAATTTTTGAACAATATACAAGCATCAAGATCTTTAACACTGTGATTCTGACAACAGAGCATGGTATATTTAAAGTGGCATTGTATAGCCGTGATGGGAAACAAAGATGTCTGTCAAATATTCTGGTAGATGAAGATCTAGGAATTGTAAGTAAAGGAAGTCAATGAACAAGAGCCTTGTAGGAACATTATTCAGTTCCGACCACATCTTTCATTTCATTGTTTAGAATTCATAGCTATGCAGGCAATTGAGAAATAGCGAAAATTTGCATAACTGGTTTATAAGGTGTCTTTTTTAAATGTCAGCCATGTAGTTGTGAAGAAAAAATAAAGAACTGAAGAAGGCTGTAGCTGAATCGTCTTAATAATTGGTTTATTCCTACACTACCAATAATTTACCTATACTTTTTTGGTACATTTCTACCCCGTGCATATCAGTACTGTTAGGAAAGACTGAAAACTTATAATGTTATACTTTCAATGAAATCAGTACTGATTTTGTCAGTACTGTTTCAGTACTGATTTTGACAGTACTGTTTTAGTACTGATTTTGACAGTACTGTTTCAGTACTGATTTTGACAGTACTGTTTTAGTACTGATTTTGACAGTACTGTTTCAGTACTGATTTTATCAGTACTGTTTCAGTGCTGATTTTGACAGTACTGTTTCAGTACTGATTTTGTCAGTTACTGTACTGTTTCAGTACTGATTTGTTCAGTACTGTTTCAGTACTGATGTTGACAGTACTATTTCGGTATTGTTATTTTCAGTACTGTTTCAGTAGATTTGGTGTTGTTAATCTTTTTAACTCGAATGTGTATTGTTTCAAAAAATATTTGGAACTGAAAACTTTTAAACTCGGTAAATATAGTATGCTATATAATAATTTGTGGCATATTTTGTATCTTTTGTAGATATCTCTGATTAAGTGTTTATTATTAGAGAAGTTTTTACAATGTGCATCTCAGTACAATTGGTATCCAAATATAGGTTTGATAATTCTGTGACAATATTATTATCTTTTTTTAGCTGGTTACGTTTTTCTCTTAGACTATATCACCGTGCTGCGCAGATTTTTTTTGGCGACGTGAACATGACCAAGGAAAATTATCAAGCTTACTCTCGTCTATCGAAATACTATTGAAGCGAAGAAGAAAACAACAGAATTGAAGCAATATAAGCAGTTTATCGGATTTTACCCATTAGGAGCACCTGAATTCACTCCCGGTTTTTAATGGAGTTCGTGTTGTCTTTTATGTATTTTTCAAAGTGTTGTTGTAAATGCCCTTTTGTTTTGTGATTCTTTGCTTACCTCTTGATTTTGGTTGTGACTGTCTTTCAGTGTTTATAAAAATAATACGCATTAGGAGCATCTGAATTCACTCCCGGTTTTTAATGTTCGTGTTGTTTTTATATATGTAATTTTCAATGTGTTGTTGTAAATGCCCTTTCGTTTTGTGATTCTTTGCTTACTTCTTGATTTTGATTGTGACTGTCTTTCAGTGTTAATAAAAAAAATACGCACTCGACATCAGGAAGATTCACACTGTGGTTCGAGGCTGATATTTTACAGTATCAATTGTATAATAGCGCATAATTTATAAATATATCAAACAAGATTAGAATCTTCAAATATGTTGTAATTAATGCAGTTATATGTTACTATGTTAGGCAATGCATTATAATCAACACAAAACAATCTCTCGATTACCTTATTTTTAATCATAACTGGAATTTCTTTTATTTATCATAACCATTTTTTAATATATAATAAAACATGCAATGTCATACCAACATGTGAAGTTTGTGGCAAAAATCTCTGTCATTTTTACGCCCCTTGGTTATTTTATGACCCTTTAAAGCTCATAAATAAAACAATCAAAGAAACAATTAATTTTGCATGTATCATGTTTCATTGCTCTCCCCCTATGCCATCTGGTCCGAGTACACAGTTATCGTCCTTTGATTTTCGTTGTTCACGAATATAGTCCTTAATGTGGACAGTGTGTTACTTGCCAATTTTTGTTATACCCCTTCCAAATTTAATTCTCCATGTTTTATGCCTCATATAGCAAGTTGGGAGGTGAAATGACACTGTAAAAAAATTTGGGTCATAAATATTTAGGTAAAGTAGTGATTAGGTCCAGCTGAAAAAGGTAAAAAATTAGCACTTCGGAAGCTGTCAAAAGATTTCAAGACCCCCTTAACACGAAATTGTCCATATTTTGAGTTAGAGCTGATGAAGTTTTCTATAATTTTGATATAATTTGTCCCAAAAGTAGTACAACACACTGTAAAAATGTTATTGAGAAAGCGCAGGTGGGATTTTTTTTATTTACATTTATTGTCTAAAAGAAATGCACTACGAAATAACTGTGTACTCGGACCTAAGAGGTGAAATCAGGAAATATAGAATCTGTACTTTGGCAACTTCCCTGAATGATTTGATGGTGTCAATTTGTCAAATAGCATAAAACTAAAGGATTTAAACTTTTATTTGATAGAATTTCTGCAAAAATGACCAATTTTGGCATTATATGGTCAAAATAAGCATTTCATAGCTTTTTCAATTTTGATGCATAAGTGGCATTTTGACTTTCTATCTGACATGTTTTCATGTGTCAATTTTGGTGTTTCTATGATTTAATCCAGTTGTATTACTCATTTGTGAACTCTGAATTTACAGAAAAGAAGATTATCTCAGACAATATGAGCAAAGTGTGTTGTATAAATGACCCTCATCTAACGCCCTGTTTGGATCAAGTTAAATGTGAGGAGCAGGGTACATAAAAGTTGAAGTCCATAATAAAGACCTCACTAAATTTGTATAAAAAGCACTTAACAATGTCTTTTGTACCTGTTTCATTTCACATAATATCTTTCTTTACCTCTGTAGGATACCATGTGGTTCAAATATAAGCCTGTTGAGACTAAAATTGCATGCAAGTATTTCACTTAAAAGTGAAAAATCTTTGTATCAGACCATACTGTCTGCTCAAAATGTTGAATGTAAGAGGCTTTTTGTGCTCAGATTCATTGTATCATGTCACTTGAGTATAGAAATGATAGAAAAGACACAATTTTTTATTCCCTATAGCTTCAATATGCATTTTTAAATGTAAATATGTGCTACGGCCTAAATTGACCCTAAATTATTTTTAGTCATACTTGGCCTAAGACCCTTTTAAACTAATATGATATGTTATTTGTAAGTTTTCTTTCCATTTAAAGTACATTAAGTACATATGTAAGGATCATTTATAATCAAAAAGCTTCACAAATTTAAAATTGCTGGAAAATATTACATCTTCATGTAAGGCTCCCCTTCATTGGAAAACCTCCATTTTTAGGCACAGGCTCATATAAATTTGACTTTTGAAAAATTATGCTAAGTCTGATATATAAAATGAGTACTCTATTGCTTTAAATACATGATGTATTATATATTAAGGCATTGTAAAAGTATTTTTTTGCAATATTTTAATTTTAAAAGCCCCAAATGTTGATAGTTGAAATTTCTCAATTTTAACGTCCAAATTTAACACGTAAAGTTGAATATATAATTAATCATAGTGTCTATAATATATATCCTATTGCTATGAAACTTTGTAAGCAGTCTTATAATATATTAGGCTTGTGTCATACCAAGTTTCATAAAGATTGGTCAACTTTTTCTATCCTATTAGGTCCGAGTACACAGTTATCGTCCTTTGATTTTCGTTGTTCACGAATATAGTCCTTAATGTGGACAGTGTGTTACTTGCCAATTTTTGTTATACCCCTTCCAAATTTAATTCTCCATGTTTTATGCCTCATATAGCAAGTTGGGAGGTGAAATGACACTGTAAAAAAATTTGGGTCATAAATATTTAGGTAAAGTAGTGATTAGGTCCAGCTGAAAAAGGTAAAAAATTAGCACTTCGGAAGCTGTCAAAAGATTTCAAGACCCCCTTAACACGAAATTGTCCATATTTTGAGTTAGAGCTGATGAAGTTTTCTATAATTTTGATATAATTTGTCCCAAAAGTAGTACAACACACTGTAAAAATGTTATTGAGAAAGCGCAGGTGGGATTTTTTTTATTTACATTTATTGTCTAAAAGAAATGCACTACGAAATAACTGTGTACTCGGACCATCTTTTCTTTGGAATGCTTTGTTGAATGTCAGTTTCCTGGCTCTTTTCCTCAATTCAGTCCCGGATATGATGTGTCTTTTTACATGTACAGTGGTAATTCAAGAGGACACTTTAGTTCTAATATGAGCTCATTATAAACATCCACCTTTAATGTTTTGGTACTTGTACGAAACTCAGGATTCAATGGTTCATGATCAAATGTTGGGTATTTTTTTTTTGATGAGTGCCATATTGTCAAGATACATCATTTTGATTA
The DNA here is from genome assembly GCF_036588685.1 of Mytilus trossulus. NCBI lineage: Eukaryota > Metazoa > Mollusca > Bivalvia > Mytilida > Mytilidae > Mytilus > Mytilus trossulus. The sequence continues at coordinate 70,342,155 of NC_086376.1, read as the reverse complement.
TAGGTCTTCAATTTTCACATCGAACATTCCCATGTCTGCTCCTGTCTCCATTGCTGTTAATCATTCTGAGGAAAGAAAATGTAATGAATTTATAAATAATAAAATTGAGAATGGATATGGGGAATGTGTCAAAGAGACAACAACCCGACCAAATAAAAAAACAACAGAAGGTCACCAACAGGTCTAGGCTACAATAAATTATCTTATGTTAAAACTTTCCTCAATTCTGTGTTATGTAAAAATAAAAAGAATTCACAATTATGGATGGGAATGGTATGACATCAAAATTTACTTATTACTTTATATACTGCCATAAGTCCAGTAATCACTAATGGACTGGACTTCTGATACTACATGTATATATAATATTATAATCAATCAAAGTTGAAATTTGTTTCTAAATAAAAAAAAAAGAGGGAAATATGATAATTTAATTCATCATCATCAAAGTATTGGTGTTTGCCAGTGGCAAGTATTTCATACACGTGTAGCTTTAACCATCGGTCTATTTATGTGCTCTTTATAATAAGATCCGTGAAACAACGACAAAAGACATTAAAATATATACTAACTACTTTATACAAAAGAACATTAATGTTTAATAGATTGAAGTGGACATTTAATTTGATTGAAAATTTATCGTACATAGTCATATATGTAGCACCTTGCCAGAGATGTTATACATCTATCTATGGTAGCACACAGAAACGTGTCCGATTCCTCAAAAACGCGTCAATGATTTGATAAACATGTCAAATTGCACTGGCGAAACCACTTCTGCGGGACGCCGGTCGAGAAGCCCTCATAGACATACATTTTGTAAAAAGACATTTATAGGCATCACCGGATAATATTAAAACAATAGAATTTACTTACTATTTATAAACGATGATTTAAACTTTACAAAACTTATTAAATGCAATGTTAATGGGTTTTTTTTCTAAATACGCATGACATATTTGCCACTGGACATTAAGTAATCAATAGTAAATTATGTGTTGTAAACTTAGCCTGCAGTTATGCTTGTTATGAATTACCTTTGCTGAACAAACTAATGTTTATCACTGACATACAGTAAACGTGGTCAAGCACCGGGAATGAAATACAATATAAATGTACATGATGTTTTAGTTTTCTAAATTGTGAAGTACCTCTGTCTGAACTTTATAATAATAATAATCATATTGATAAAGAAAATCATAAATTAAAGCGCATCAAATAAAAATAACTTTTTATTGTGCAATTTTTTTTTTAACCAGACCTATAGTCTGTGTCTGCAAGCAGAAGAAAGCGTGCACAGTGTAGCATACCTTGGACGTTTGTCTGTACGGATTACTAAACCTTTCCTCCAGATTTTTTTTGGGCACCTGCTTCGACTTTTTTTTCTAATCATTTATAATCCAACCGAACAATACGGGTTCTATCGTATCCCACACCATTAATATTGAATTGCGTTTTTACTTTACAGAGTATCATTGGGGGTATATGAGTTTTGAAATATTCTGGCGTTTTTAACCGGACACATTCTAAATTATCGGACACGTTTTTGAGATTGTAACAATACAAAAGAGGTTATTGTCTTAAGTCAGGAATTTGATATTCTGTAGTTGGTTTTCAAGTTTGAATGGTTTTACACTAGTCACTTTTGGGGCCCTTTACACCTTGCTGTTCGATGAGACCTCATGCCATTGCCGGCACATGTTGAAGACCGTACTTTGACCTATAATGGTTCTACAAATTACGACTTATATGAACAGGAGACTTTTCTCATTGGCAGTTATACCACATCTTCTTATATATTAATACAACACTGAGCCACCCAACCCATCCACCCCAATTACTTGTTTGTGAGGGCTGCCTAGAGTCAGAGGTGGATTTAGGGGGGCTGGAGACCCCCCCCTTTTTGGAAAAAAATTGGTTGCTTATATAGGGGAATCATTGAAGCGTGACTGGAGCCGGCCCCCTCTTAGGTCAGTCACTGGCACCCACTTATGTAAATTTCTGGATCCGCCACTGAGAGTGGTTACACCGGGCCAAAAATGCATCGGACTGAAACAACATACTGGTTGTGTGTACACTGACAATCAAATTAAAATTAAAATAATGTATAAAATATTGTAAAACATAATTTTTCATTTGAGTGCATTTACGTAACAATAACACAATGTAACCGTAGACATAAATATCATTGTTACACTCGTAAGTATTCTATGTAGTTCCTTAGTCAACCCTAGGTCTGCATTCCGGCGATATAGCCTAAACTTCAATGTAACAATAACTTTTTTACGACTGTTACATTTCCATAGCCAGTACCAAAATAAAATAGAAATTCAAATATTTCACAGACATCTTTATTTACATATGAAAATAGGAAGACTGTTGAATGATTTTCAGTGGCGGATTCAGAGGGGGGCATTTTTTGTAAAATGATTAATCAGACTAGACTTCGTAAACTTTGCCATTTCCCGAGTATTTAATTTTTATACGAAAATTCTTTACTTATAAAGACATTTTTCGCTGGCCGGTATTTACTGATTGTCAAAGTCATGTGATTTGCTATGGTGGAGTTGACCAGTGCGTTGAAAAAACGGCACTCGATCATTTTGAAATTCAAATTACAGTAATACACATTGCTTAGGCTGAGGTTGTCATGACAATCAGGAAACCTTCAAAGCGACACAGGATTGAACAAGAACGTAATGACTTCTATTTCATTATTCCACTAAACAGAAAGTAATGGTAAATACTCTATAGACTATTACACTCTCATGAAAAAAAAGTTCCACAATATTATTTACCTACGAAAACATGTTTAACAAATTGAATAATGATCCCCAGTCAGTATAAGCTCTAGAAAGATTTCAAGTCTCCGGTACGAACCATTTGATTTGAGGAGGCAGTCTGAGATATTTGAGAGAAAAAAGAATGACTCTGATTTTTTGCCTTAAACAAAAATGTTGGCCGTATCTAGTTGAAAACAATAGTCTTGTCCACTTTTTTGCTATTAAAAGCTAAAATTTCCAACAAAAATATTTAGCATGAAATGAACATGATGAATAAAAACGGGCGTATTTTTTTGTGGCCGGGGTTTGCATGTCTGACTGACATGTCTGTTTTGCCGGACTTATATATATTGAATACTTTTTTCAAGACCAGACTGCATGCAACCTGCCTACTAGGTGTGACTTTTATGTCTCCATTTGTTGACCGTCATTCATAACTTCGTTGTCATTTCAGACACGTTCGTAGTCTTTGTTGGATTTGGAACCCCTCACTTCGGTTCCCTAAGTTATGTTGGGTGAAACATATCAATCAAACATTTTGATAAAAACTGCTTGTTTGTCTTTTTTAACTCGTGTCGGTTGTATTGTAAATTTCATCTAATTTCCATGTCTAATTTTTACTGACAAGTCCTACATCAAATATATATAAAAATATACATATATGCAGCAACAACTGAACAGCAAAAAACACAGCAGTCAATGTGGCGAGATGAAATAATTTTGTAGGCACCTAGGACTTATATATTAAAATGTTCCCCAAATTAAATGAAGCATTGGGCCCTATAAAAAAAAATCTGTCAAAATAGGAAACACATTTTTAAAAGGGGGTTCCAAATCTGGAGATAGGGTTTCCAAATAGATTTCCCTTTTCAAATTTATGCATTTATCGTTAAAAAGGGGTCCAACCTCCGAACCCCTCCACCTTCTTACGCCGAGGGGTGTACCGCACCCCCCTTTATACAATCATATGTTTAGAAAGTCAGGCTGATCATTTCACAAATATCAATTTGACAAATATTAATACTATAATCTATTTAATAAGGTTTGGCAAAGAAGTAATAATATGTATATCCAAAACAACCCGCGATTTTATACCTATTTTGACATTTACAGAAAGTTCTGTAACCAGAAGCGGATCCACCCATTGTTTTAAAAGAGGGTTCCAAACACAGGCACTTGTTTCTATCCATACGAAGGTCGACTATCCATAGTCGACCTTCGTATGGATAGAAACTAGTCCTATAACATATGACTTCGCATTCTTATTCAATTTTTAACGTTTTTATACTGATATTTCCAAAAAAAAAAATTGGCACATTGATAGTAAAAAGAAAATATCAGAACAGCAAATAAAAATAGTAAATAATGCCCCCGAGGTCATATGTTATAGGACTAGGATAGAAACAAGTGCCTGTGGTTCCAAACACTCTGGATAAAAGGAAAAAGGGGGGTTCCAACTCAGTCCCCTAAAGATTTCATAATTATAGCGAAAAAATGGGGGAAATAAAATATTTTAAGTAGTATTATATAGAATAATGCATTGGACGTCCAAAATAATTTGGTGTTCCCAACCCCGGAACCCCAGGGGTCCGCCACTGTGTAACGCGTATTCTGCTTTTTTAACTAACGTAATATGTTTTGAATCAGCTATATGCTACACTTTTCTCAGTTTTAAAAGATTCAATGTACTACTATACCTTAATCTACCTTCAATCCCATTGTGGTATTCAATCCAGAAGAAGTTTGAACTGTTGATCTGTTGAAATGTCAGTGCGAGTGCAAAAATAAAGTTTGTAAACAATGAATGACGTCATGTGTAAATACAATCACATAAACGTTTTACAATAGGCAATTGTATGTTCCATATTGACGCGCTTTTGTGATGACGATAATAACATCAACGGCAAAATTTGAGACAGTAGATCAGCCGGGAAGGATAGGATACAGAAATACAGCAGAGAAAATATCGGTTTACCAGCCACTTGCAGAAATTCTTAAAGTTACAGAAAGAGACGATTGTTACGACAAGTCAGAGATGGCGGATCCTTTTCGAATCATCTACGGAAAGCTATTGTTCATGTATGTTTTACAAGTCAAATGTAGGCTATGTCTTCTTCCATCACAATTAAGTTTTATTCCGTGAGCATCCTGTCAGATCATATATTTTGCCGGAATCAACATTCTGTATACTGTGTCAACAGAATACAGAATGTTGATTCTGTATTCTGTTGACACAACAATCTATATTCTTTTGACATTTATACAAAAACAATGTCTTTCCCTTCAAGAATTTAGTTCAAATTTATGTGGTTCATAATTTTAGGGAACAGAACATTCGATTTACATATATATATATATAAAAAAAGATGCCGTATTATTGCCAACGAAACAACAACAACTGCAACAACATATATTTTATTTGCCAAGCATGGCACCCAAAATGAGCGGAATAATCACAACTCTCCACAGCAGATCAGATGACCAGAAATTAACAAATATAGGTCACCATACGGCCATCAATAATGAGCAAAGCCATATCGCATAGTCAGCTAAAAAAGGCAACAAAATGACAAAAGTCAACGAATTCAAACAAGAAAACTAACGTTCTTATTCATGTACAAAAATGAACGAACAATGGATATGTAACACACCATCAAACAACAACCACTGAATTACAGGCTCCTCACTTCGGACAGGAACATATATACAGAATGTGGTGAGGTTAAACATGCTAGGGTCTTCCCCCTAAACCTGGAACAGAGTTGTAACAGTACTACATAACAACAAACTATAAAATTCAGTTGAAAAAGGCTTATTTAACTTTAAATAACAGATGAATGCAAATAGAAATACATCTCAGTAACAAAAACATAATGGACGTTACAGTTACTCAACAAAAAAGGTCACAAAATACAGATCTGAGAGTACTTGCAGTTACTGACAGCTAGTTCAAAGCCACTAACAACTAATAAAAAAAATCATGCATCTAACTTCAAAGACTTAGTTCATAGTTTTTTTTTTTACTTCTGTTGATTATATTTAATCTTAGTTTTTTTCTTCTGTTAAAAAGAGATTAAATAACGGACGCAATGTTCAACAAATTTGTTTAAAGATGGCAAATTTGTGTTACATTCGTTTAATTTATAATAATACACACAAACTAAAGAGACAGAAAGACAAAGTTTGTCTCCAACGACAAGCAAGAATAAACTAAGAAACAGAAAACAGACAATTTTTCAATGTCATATTTGGCTGGCTTTCATATTATTCCCATTGTTGTTATAACGTAGACAGAAGCATGAAGAATCGATAATAGTGTGGTGCTTGCATATGAAGAAAAGAGAATAACAGGCAAAATTAATAATAAAAAGTGAAAAATGATATAGAATATTACAGAATACAGAAATGAAGAAACCACTTCCAGACCTGACCCTTTTATAAGTTGCACATTTTTTTTATTTTATTTTTTTGCCTTTTAAATCTTTCTGTTCGGACACCATATTGGTCCGACACCCCAATAGCCTGACGCCCTATTAGTCCGACGACCCATTGGACCGACACACGAATACTAGTAATCCGACACATAATTATTGAGCAATACTTTGTATGAATAATATTTATATTTTAAGAGGATAATCCCCATAGTTTAAAATGATCCTACTGAGATTCCTCAAAATAATAACATATTAGAGTACATGTATTAAAAATTTGCTTCATGTCCAGTGGCAAAAATTACATGCATGTTCAAAACAATTGTTAAATAAGTGCAATAGGTAAGTCCTGTAAAAGATGTCATCTTGGGTGAAAGAAGGTCAATGAAACTTGGACTGCCACTGGACAACGAAAGCATATTGAAGGTGGACAGGAATTTGCCCTGCTGCATATTCAGACAAAAGGCCACCGACGGCCTCTCAAAGAGTTGTTGCAATAGTTTTTAACCTGTAGAGATCATGGCACTCTCTTTCTATACATGCTATGTGAGGCATCCGATTAAAGGTGACCAATCTTACATTTGTTGAAAATTAAACATCCCGCACAATTTTACTACCAATGGTTTTACTGTTTTTACTGTATCACATAAACATTATCCTTTGTGATGACTGACTTGCACTTCTGGTGACATTTTCTTAGTGAGAATGTGTTCACATATGGAACATATCTTGTCCTTATGTCCCACGTAAGTGTCATCAATAACTCCTGAACCACTTTACAGAATTTTGTAAATCATCGATACAAACTTTATCTCATGATGTATTTTTTCAAAGGACAATTTACAAATTGTTACGTACATAATTAATACCATAACATGCATGTTGGGAAAAACAACTTTTTTATAAATGCATGCAAAGTATTTGATGCAGTATGATCTATTGTTATAGGTATCTAAAAATGGATCCCACCAGAACACAAAGACTAAGTCTATGAGGAAAATAAAGTTTTAGATCAACGACTAAAAAATGTCATGAACAGATAAAACATGAGATAGAGATAGAACTGGTATGAAAGGTGACATTAGAACATTGAAATAATTTGAAAGGTAGGTATATATATAGTTTTACATTCAATTATGATTTTTTTTAAAGTAAGTATTTGCAGTTATTCCTATAATTTTATTTCAATATCATGAAATGTTGTAGTGTGTTCATATGACAACAAACCAACAGCGAGCAAGTTCAAAAAAATAAAGAGTAGAAATACAATTCTTCAACAATTGAAATATATCATTAAAGTTAACAAAGAAGTCTACGGGAAGTACATAATCCGTACACACAACTTCTTATATAACTGTTTCACAGATTGCATTGATATTGTGCTCGAAAAATCAGATTATATTAATACATATGTGTTTTGTTGCCGATCCAAAGATGATAGAGTATTACAGCAGGACATAGTTGAACTAAAGGAAATATAAACAAAGATCTCCTTCTCTGTAACCGAATAACAGATTTAAAAGATAGTAATTTATTATAATGAGAATTTCCACTGGTACTAATAATGAAAAAAATCACAAAAAGAAGACTTTTATTTAATTTTTAAACTATTGAATATGTATAAAATGATGAAAAATTGTAGGATTGTCACTAAGACAACTATCCACCAAATTTGAGACGATGTGAATGTGAACAATAATATACAACTGTGCAGACTTCAACAATGAGAAAACCCATACCGTATTGTCGGCTACAAAAGACCATGACATAAACAATATATGAAACAATTTAATTCAGAAAAATTAACGACCTAATTTATAACAAAACAAATTAAAAATGTTAAAAGTGCAGCCCGTATTGAAAACATGGATATTTGCCATGAACCCAGACTTGGGACGCTAAAATTCTTCTCCAAATCGTATAAGATCAGGTTCTAAAGTCATACAAAATTTTCTCAGTGCCCGGAGAAAAAAAATCGTGGTCGAAATTTGAAATCCAGCATTTTGATTGGTTGATTTGTTGATTTTGGAGTTTGCATAAATAACTGACTCGAAAGTTTAATGACTTCAAGGCCAGTTTTCAAGTAGGTAAATCAAACATTGTTTCATTTTTTTTCTTTCATTTTTCTCCCTGTATAATATAAACCTTGTATAATTAACGTTATACCACCTTTAGCAATGCATGTACACTGATTCACATTATGTCATGGTTGACCTATGTTTAATCTTATTATTGGACTTTAACAAAATGATAAATGTTATAATCCACTTTTTCCTTTCCAGAAACAAGTTGGCAAAGATATTTATCACATGCATAGGAAGAGCATTCGAAAATAACATTGAAGCAGAATTATGAAACAGTTATTAAAAAAACCCATTAAATTGAGAGAGAGAAAAACACATTTTTTTACTTTTTAATGCGGTTCATTCTTAAGATTACTGTTTATTGTATTTCGATGGAAGTTATTGCAGTTGATAAGAAGATAGAACAAACATTTGAGTTCTTTAGCTTGTTTTATTCAGTCAATAAAAATTAATTTTGAAAAGCAAACCATATATGTTCAAAAATCCAAAAGGTTAATTATGTACCAAATGACCTCCGTCAGACATTAATCAGTCTGTTGGAAATCTTTCTTTAAATTTTTATGCTTATTTTACAAAATGTACCTTTGTTTGTATGTCTGTAAGATTCAAATCAATCAGAGATTTCTGAGGAACTACAAACCAAGAGTTTCTGAAAGTCATCAGTCCTCATGTGAACATGCTATACTGAGTAATGCAGTTCTTACCCTTTCAACTCCCCGTTAACGGGATGCCTAAATATTGTAGCTCTAAATTTCATATATTCTTTTCTTAAAATACGCTCTGCAGTTTTATAGGAAAGAGAACAAGAGTTATGCATACATGTATTTAAGTTACTATTCACAATACACTCATTACAAGTGAATGAAATTGCAGCATGATTAATGTATACAAAAAAAAAGAAATCTGTCAATAAATGTATTTAACCATTAAAAATCTTACATTGAGCATATGATTGGAAATTTATTTATGAGAAGTTAGACTAAAAAAAGTGGTCGCATTCTGAATATTCGCTCAGCTCACAGTAAAAGGAGAAAAACATACACTGTTCAGTCTGAAGGTACCTGTTCATGTAGGGGGACATGTCTTATAGCAGATTCTCTCCTTGTGGTGAACTAGCATGTTAAAAAGGAGCTCAGTGCATTATTGGTCTAGTTCTGTACAAAATATGTTAATTACATTGTATTTATTTCTGAGTATCATGTCCTCTTCCTGCACTTAACTTGCCACTGGATCACATAACATCAATCCATCCACCCATCTTCTCAAAAGTAATATATCGAGTTCCAATGTTCAATATGTTCTGATTTGACTCAAGCAAGATATAAATACATGTAATATGGTATTGTCAAATAGAAGTATTAATAAGTATTAAAAACATAAACCTTGTAGACCACACAAGATGCAATTCTGACAATAAATATGACATAAAGCCAGAATATTTAAAAAAAAAAAAAAAAAGCTAAAGTAACTGTCGAAGAGCTGGATCTAAAGCTGAACCACTTCAGGACAACAAAAATCAGAGAAATAAAAAAAGACATAACGAAAACATTAACATGTCACGATAATAAAAATGAATGGAAATGGGGTAAGTGTCAAAGAGAAAATTAACCCACCCTAAATATACAAAACAACTAGGCATCACTATACAGATACAGTCTGATTTAAAAAGTGTTATAATGAAACAGTACTGAAGAAATTAGTAACGAAACACTACTTACGAAATCAGTACTGAATCATTACTGACGAAATCAGTACTATCAAAATCAGTACTGAAACAGTACTGTCAACATCAGTACTGAAACAGTACTGACAAAATCAGTACTGAAACAGTACTGTCAAAATCAGTACTGAAACAGTACTGACAAAATCAGTACTGAAACAGTACTGTCAAAATCAGTACTAAAACAGTACTGTCAAAATCAGTACTGAAACAGTACTGACAAAATCAGTACTGATTTCATTGAAAGTATAACATTATAAGTTTTCAGTCTTTCCTAACAGTACTGATATGCACGAGGGTAGAAATGTACCAAAAAAGTATAGATAAATTATTGGTAGTGTACAATAATATAACTGTTTTACATTGCAATGGGTATGATTATATGTTAATTTGACCAAACTAAGTGTCTCTACTACAATAAGTCTTTTTAGTATAATGTCCTCTGATGATGTAATGCATCAGTCTGATATAAATATTCTCTCAAATCTTCATTAATAATCCATTATGAGGGTCAAATTAATTTTCACTGTTAAATACCATGCACTCTTGTAAATAGTGCCATTTTAGAGGTCTAGATGTAAAGTATGTTTATTAAAAACAATTGAGCTGCCTTTGGGCAATAAAATTATATTCAAGTAAACCTGTTTTAATCACTGAAAGGTCTAATAAATGTATATGCACTGAGTGTTGTTATATAAATTGTTCAATTAATTATTAACAGCCTGTAGAAGATGAAGTGACAGAATATTTTGAAGATGCAGGAGAATTTTATGCAGCCAGATTTAGCCAATCAGCAACTGGTATGTATGTTAACCTTTGTATTTAATCCATATTTTTTCACATTTTTCTTTTGTAACAATGTTAACGTTAAGAAAACATCATTTGTTTCTTCACTCTAGGAGTTTCTGTTAAATGGACATAACAGGTCACATATCCTTTTTGTCTTGCCTGCAATGAAAGACATTTTAGAATCCTATGTCAACATTTATGTTCTGTCTCTGGTTAGCATTTTATTTATAGACTTTGATTACTATGTCAAACCTTCATGGAATTTTAAGAAATTGAACAGATATTCTAAATCAGCAAGGACATCATCCTATAAATTTTTTTAAAAATATTGTTTTTTCTTTATTTTGTTCTTATTTTACTGACAAATTTACGTTATTCTTCATTTTTTTCATTTTTTTTTGCATCTCACATTTTATATTTATAGAATTCTGGGGTTATTGTTTTTAAGACATTAATAAATAAGTAAAAACTTTTGTAGAATTTAACAAAATGTGGACAGAAGAAGCTTCTTTGTGATAAAGAAATAAATATTTATTATTGACATAATGCTTACAAAAGAATAGTGTGTACTATGAATAGTTTTAAGTCAAGTAAGATTATACAAAACTGTGTTGTATCTTTTACAGATAACTATGTAGACTATAATTCTCAATTCAATATGGTCAATGGAGAAGTTTATGGTGAAGGAGATACGTAAGTTACTTTTAAATGACATTTTACATATATGGGTCAATTTGTAATGTTGCTGTAATGACATTATTCAATCAAGATGTATATACTCTGATCACATGCCTTCCAAATTTAACAGTGTTAGGCCACATTTTACATATAGGTCGTATGTAAATGATGCTGTAATGGCATTTACAAATTGGAAAATGATAAAGTTTCTGTGATGGCATGATATACATGATATATTATTGATAATAAAATATCATGTTTTAACATTTCTTAAGATGCTTTCTAAATACTGTGGATTCATTATTATTCATTGGTTTGCTTAATTTTGTGGTTTTCATGGGTACAGAGGAACCATGAATTTTAAATGTTCAATGAACTGCAAGGTTTTGAAAAAAAACATGAAATAAAATATCCATGAAAATGCAAGTTTCCTTAATACACCAAAATGTTACCCATGAAAATAAATGAATCCGCAGTATTCTCTACATCTTTACGTTTTTAACTTGAAATTCCAACTAATCTTTTATCATATATGTTGAAACAAGCCCTCTTATCAAAAAGATACATTGCAACTTACATTTCTTATAAAAATTGTATTAATTTTCGATTCCTAGAAACGATTTCATTTAAGATATTTGTTCTAATATTTCAGTTCAGAAGCTTATCAAGAATTTAGAGACCAACCAGAATCCATCCCATATGTAGACACAGAATTATCATTTTCTGACCTTTTACCAGCAGGTGTTGACAGGGGAGATTACTCATCATCATCTCTACTGGAGAAAATTAGTCAGAGGAACGACACTTGTTCTCCATTTGCATCCTTGCTAGCTAATATTAGTGACAGGAATTCAAGTTCTCCCACAAGTTCAAGGAAGGATAACTCTTCTTCAAGTTCTAGAATAGATACCTCTTCTCCATCAAATTCACTAAAGCTGAATGTTGAGACAGCAACCGAGTCTGTCTTGACCAATAGTACTGGTCAGTCTTTATCTCCACAGATGATTCCTCAATTTAATCTTGACAGCCTGCAGAAAACACATCACACTACAACAGATAAATTGTTAGAGAAGAAACATAAAGAGATACAGAAGGAATCCAAGATAGAGCAGGAAAGAGTGAAAAAAGAGACAGTAGAACAGTCTAAATTGGCCGTTTTAGCTGGTTATGGTATGTTTTATGGCATAGATTATAGTTCAAATCAAAAACAATCTCAGGTCAACTGTTTAAGTGTTGATTTTTGTTTACCATATATGTAGGGTGATTTTTTTAAGCCAATTTTGATATATCAGATAAAATTATATCCTGCTGGTGATGATTAATCTAAGTTTCTGAAAAACAATCATACCAGAATTCAAAGGGTGCGATTTGTATGGATAATTGCTAATTTTATTACCCAAAACTCATTGAATTAAAATGGTAATGATTTAATGATTTTGTTTAAATGCTGAATTTCATCATTTGAAGAAAAAAACTTTTGTAATTTGGTATTAAGTTGATTTAGTACAAAAATGAAAACAACATGTTGTAACTTCATGCTTCCAAACACTTTTCTTAAGTCAATCATTTATATATATTGTTCTTTATAAATTAAATAATTGCCTTTGTTCAAGGTGGTCTGGAAGATGATACCAGTAAGCATAGTAAGCCCACTAAGACACCACAAACACCAAGAGACAAATGGACCTCTTCAGAATTAGCACCAAAGTCCCCTGAAGACTGGGATAGAGAATTACGTCTTCACCAAGCCAATAAAGTTGATTTAGGTAAAGTATCATGGCTTCGAGAAGAAAAAAATGACTTCTATATTTTATAAAAACAATGATTTGTGTTTAAAACATATTTATAGAAAAAGAAAAGCAATGAATAGGGGGAAAGTTTAGTCCAAGTTGTTATGAATCCAACTGATATATAAAATGTTTTCAGGGTGTTAAGTTCATTTTCATGCTACGCGACAAATCAACACACATATTCATTTCTCCACATTTTTTAAAGAAAAGTATGAATGATGAAGGATATATATACTTGTTAGAGTAACTGATTATCAATTAACATGTTTGATATGATCATTTCAGTGTTCAGCTCTTAGTGCCATTACTTTTTAACCAGTTTCAGAAAGCTTCTGTAGAAATATATAATCAAAATTTAATACTAATTCTTCTTACTATAATTGTAGCTTTGAAAGAATTGCCACCGCCTCCAATTGAAAAAAGGGACACCCCTCATGGAAGAGAATTATTGAAAATTCTAAATCAGGTATTGGTATTCATTAGTTTACAACTTTATACACTGATTGTTGTCGAGCCTGCAACTTTTGTTGCAGAAAAGCTCGACATAGGGATAGTGATCCGGCGGCGGTGGCGGTGTTAGCTCACTTCTTAAAAGGTTTATATTTTAGAAGGTGAAAGACCTGGATCCTTCATACTTTGTATATAGATGCCTCATGTTATGAAGTTTCCATCAGTCACATGTCCAATGTCCTTGACCTCATTTTCATGGTTCAGTGACCACTTGAAAAAAAAGTTCAGAATTTTTGTAATGTTGAATTCTCTCTTATTATAAGTAATAGGATAACTATATTTGGTATGTGTGTACCTTGCGAGGTCCTCATGTCCGTCAGACAGTTTTCACTTGACCTCGACCTCATTTCATGGTTCAGAGAACAAGGTTAAGTTTTGGTGGTCAAGTCCATATCTCAGATACTATAAGCAATAGGCCTAGTATATTTGGTGTATGGAAGGACTATAAGGTGTACATGTCCAAATGGCAGGTGTCACCTGACCTTGACCTCATTTTCATGGTTCAATGGTTATAGTTAAGTTTTTGTGTTTTGGTCTGTTTTTCTCATACTTTATGCAATAGGTCTACTATATTTGTTGTATGGTATGATTGTAAGGTGTACATGTCTAGCGGGTAGATGTCATCTGACCTTGACCTCATTTTCATGGTTCAGTGGTCAAAGTTAATTTGTCAAGTTTTGGTCTTTTTATCTAATATTATATGTTAAAAGTCAACTATATTTGGTGTACTGAAATATATTATGATCTAAATGTCAGTCCCGCAGATTTTATTTGACCATGACCTCAATTTCAAGGTTCATTGCACAGTGTTAAGTTTTTGTGTTTTGGTCTATTTTTCTTAAACTTTAAGTAATAGGTCAACTCTATTTGTTGTATGGAAGTATTGTTAGCTGTACATGTCTGCCTGGCATGGTTCATCTGACCTTGACCTCATTTTCATGGTTCATTGGTCTTTGTTTAGCTATCTTGGTTAATGTTTAGTTTATGTGACAGTTGTAATAAAGCTTAATACTTAGGACTATCAACATAATATCAATGATTAGTAAAGAAGGCGAGACATTTCAGTGTGTGCACTCTTGTTATATAATCAGAACTGTCAAATGTGTATGACAAGGTCAAACCTGAAGTAGTAGATAGGCCCAATTGTCAGAAATGAAAGAAAAAAGCAGCAAATTTCATATATGTTGCAACAATCCAGAGGTAAATAATTTACCTCTTATTGTTAAAAATATGATTACAGTTTGTTATATAAATTAATCTAGTGAATTATTTAAATTTTTTGTCAGTACATGTGATACTTATGATACACATTTATGTAGGTGAAAAATTAGCTATACTAGTAGAAATGATAGAACATGTTTATTTGTCCTTCCATACATGTCTTTTGAAATATTTAAATATAAAAATTCAGGGAGCATCGGCTGGCAGTACCAGCTGTGTACTTGTTTTTGAATCATGACATTCTAATACCTGTGAAATATCATAGATCTGACTTTATTCTTGTCTTATTGTTGTGTTTTCAGATATTTGTTGACTCTGAACGGGAACCAGTTGATGAGATAAGAGTTCGACTTCTTAGTCTCTTCCAGACAGGTAAAAATATCTTTTTAATTTGTGTATGAACTGATTTAGGCAAATACTTTATTTTCTCTTATTTTTTAAGGAAATTAAAATTTTCACATCTAGTAAGAACACAGACCTGATGAGGCAGGGTACATCCTCACAACAACAAAAAAACTAAATATATATCTGACAGTATTCTCAGTTACTGACAGCTAGTTCAAAACCAATAACAACTAAAAAAAATCATGCATCTAAGACTAAGATTAGGCCTGTATTAAAACCAATATAAGATGTCATCATAATAATGCTGTAGATTACCAGACTATTAAAATAATCTTTGCTTACACAATGTGATATAAGTTGTTTCAAAAGACATCCAAACAATCAATCTTTAGCAAAAGGATATTATTGAATTCTAACAATTAATTTTAGTAGTTGATATACAAAAATTACAAATGTAACTTTTAAGAAATTGAAATATTTTACCATCAGGGGAGAAGGTTTTATGCCAATGCATTATATTTGACATGATGAAAATGTTCTGTAAAAGCATGTTCTAACTTTTGAAGTTGTTCATTAAATATTAAGGTGGCTAGGGCGTCTTAATTAAAATTGACAGTTTTTTTTGATAACTTGTCAAAATGAAGCTTTTATCATGATTTTTTCAAAACTGTATTAAAAAGTATGGGTCACTGGATTTTTTTTCACGCTACAGGTTGCTCAAAATTGTCAGATTTTGTTTAGATTATTCATGGAAATTCAAATATTGTGTGATAAAAAGAAAACGTTTTATAAGAACTTTAAGATAAAATGTAAGAATATTGCTCTTATAACATGCTTTCAAATAAACAAAAGAAAAAATGGGGTCACAGAACTTGTTTTCTTGCTACATATTGAAATAGGTAAATTCATAACACTTTCTATTGTAAAAACTACTTTATTGGAATTATCTCCCCTTATTTGGCAAATTTTGAAAAAATCTAATGAAACAGAAACAAGGTGTTTTTGCAAAATTACAACTGCAATTATGTTTAAACCAACAATTTTCTATATTCATATCAAAAGTCTTGTACAAAAATTACATACAACTCTCAAAATTTGCAAATTTAACAAAATATATAGACCAAAGATATCTGCTTAATCAAAATCCAAGATGGAGGAAGACACCCGAGCCTCCTTTAAGGTGGTACCTAACACTACAGGGAGATAACTCTGTAAAGTTAGCTAAACGTTTTAATGACGTTGTGTTGTAAAAGGAATATAAAGCTTCTCAATGATCAAAATTGGTGTTTGTCAAACTGCTATATAACCAGTGTAATTTTTCTGACAAAACGGTTGGTTCAATTTTTTTGAAATTTTTATAGTTTTGTTAAAGGGTCAAAGTAAATACTTTGACAAAATTTTATGAAAATTAAACGAGCCAAATTAATTTTAGTGAAAGTGTTGGGTACCACCTTAAGGAGCTGATAAAAAATAAGGTAATCCATCAATAAATAAAAATGCACCTATTACCTCAATTGCCTGTAAGGGCGCAGGTCTAGTATTGGTATTGTTCATTGACTAGATTCCTATTTGTTCCTGAATGACTGTTGACTGTTTAAATTGATTAAATATGAACTCTAATTTATCGTTGACTAGATGCCTATTTGTTCCTGAACAAAGAAGAGTTGGGTGAATTGATGAACACAGTAATAAATAGAGCTGTCAGATACTATGGTGTCATACATGATATTATCCTAGAAATCCTCGATGTTTTAAGTGGTACGTATACATATCATCTTGGTTCCTTAAATCCCTTATACTATACCCCAAGAGTTCGTCTTCTTTATTAAGGAATGATTTGAAATTTTTTCTGACTCTTTAAATCAAGAAGTACTGCATTAGCTTTATCAGAACTTCCTGAATTATGCTTTGAATGTTTATTATACTGACAGAATTATCCTTCAATGTTTTGTTTCAAGTATGGTTCTACTTTTCATTTTGATTTATGCTGAACTGTGCTGTTCACAGAAGTATTTTCATCTTTTACATGCTGTATTATAATGTATTATTTATAGCGGTTATGTTGGTCAAAATCTTGTAAATTTTTTCAAAGAAACAATGGTGTATTTGTTATTGTATAATCAAATTGAATTTAAGTTTTGAAATGGTTTGGAACTCTAGCATTCATAATTTTAATTAAAAAAGGTTATCTTTTCAAAATTATTGTCGCACAATTGATGCAGTCAAGTTGTAAATGTTTTTTTCTATCAAATATGCTCATTTTTTATAGGTACTCAGTTTTTCCAGGAAAGTTTACTTGAGGCCATGAAGAGGGTCCAGGATATGTATGTCAAGGTAAAATTTCTCCTTTTAAATTTATACATTTTTTTGTCGCAAATATATAAATGCCATTTTGATACAAATTTTACTGTATACAACATTTTGATTTAGTTGGAATACAGTAAGTTTTCAATTTCACATAAACTGTCACTTACAATTATTTATCAGGCAATATCTATTCAACAATCACTTTATAATTGGAAAGAAATTTTGGATTTAAACATTTTTTAGTCACTTTCTAAAGTATGAATGGTTTTACACTAGTAATTTTAGGGCCCTTTATAGCTTGTTTTTCGGTGTGAGCCAAGGCTCCGTGTTGAAGGCTGTACATTGACTTATAATGGTTTACTTTTTTTTTAAATTGTTATTTGGATGGAGAGTTGTCTTATTGGCACTCACACCACATCTTCCTATATCTATTAACTTTTGCTACATGTTATTCTTGATTATTAATTCTTATAGCTACAATCAAGGAGGTTAGTTTAGTTCATTTGCTTATATGGGTTATATCTAATTTACACCATGATATGAGGATTAATGCAAAATGATAGCTTTCAACAATTTAGGAGAGAACTTTCAGGTTTTTCACCTCATTTCATAATAAAACAAGAGAAATGCACGACATTCAATAACATTAATTGACATCATGGTGTAAATTGACTTAATGTTGTATGGTTTAACATTGAGATGGGAGATATTGGGCTTTTAATTAATAATTGAGGCATGGTTGAAATAGTGGTTATATTGTGAAGTTATTAATGATAACTATATCACCTTGAGTTATAAATGTTAAAACAGCAGAACTTTGAACAAGGAATTTCCATCATAGTAAGTTATTCTTAATTGTGTTTATTATTTTCATTGAAAGATTTCTGTGTAAATAACAACTAAGATTCTAGACATCGTACTCTTAATGAGAGTGATTTTTTTTCTTCAGATTCAATATAAAGGGAAGCCACTCCATGTACAGTGTAGTAAGATTTTAGGTCATCTATTAAATATGTCATTCCATTGGAAAAATAGGTAGGTATTAGGTTATTAAAGATATAAGTGTGTGTGAAGGTCATTAGAGAATAATCTGTGGTTTGACAAATGTCACCGTTAATGCACATAAATTTTTACTACCTGTACACATTTGTATATATTACTGCTGAAAAGCTTGTTGAAAATAGTTATCAATATTCAATATATCGTTAAGTATACGATTTTGAACTCATGTGGCAGCATGACTTAGATGAGATGTTTCCTGCGTTTTGGACAAAACAAGAAAATATCCCTGTGTTTAACATTTTATGAAGTAGATAAGATTATTTTATGAAGTAGATAAGATTATTTGGAACTTATTGAATTTTTCATTATTGATAAGTTTGATGGGAAACATATAAAGCATTGACCTAACATATAGCTAATGTTTTGAAATGTGAATGAAAAGAAAAAGTTATAAAAAAAAATGAAAACTTTATTAACATATAATGCTACTGTATTTGGGTTTTTTCCACATCAGCATAAGTTTTCATTGTAAGGGTAGAAGCCAGTCTTTAGTGTTCTTCCTTAGCACATTAAACTTGAGTTTAGGTTCTCAGTATATTTATGAAACCTCCCTCTGAAAATAGTGCTTTAATTTATAATACTGTTGATACAATACTGAAAATAAGATTCACAACAATCTTTTGATTTGCTTATATTTTCAGCATTCCTCTACAGGAATATATTGCATCTTTACTGGAAAAGTGGATTATGTTCAATAAAAAGGTAAATATTTTTTTTTTTTTTTTTTAAATATGCATCCATTGGAAAAATATAACATTTATTCCAGATAAAAAGACTAGATATGATTAAACCTCTTAAAGATTTTGATATAAAAAAAAGAACGAACTTTATATACTTACACTTTTTGTCACTTGTGAACCACTTAATTCTAAACTTATACTATGTAGTAAGATATTAAAGACCATGGAATGACATGTGAAACAACTCAGAACAGAATAAAACAGTCATTTATTAAAAATGAATGAATTGTTTTGTTTGATATGGTTTTTGTTGATAACTTATATATTTAATTTCCAGGGTAAACAGATAGGTACAGACAAACTACAGGAGATATATCTGGAGTGTTTTGAGATAGTTTGGGAGATTTCCGGAGAAGCTTTACTAGATACAGTGGAGAATGTCAAATCTCGTCTTCTTAAGGAATGCCAAGAGAAAATACTCAATACAGCAGTTTCACAGTAATGTTTTTATTTATTAAAAGTTAATTTTCATAGACATCCCTCTACAGAAGTATTTATTAAGGGTTGGGTGTGAATTGTTGTCATAGAACCTTCACCAGTCTGAAATTTGTCATCAGAATTCCTGCATTTCAAATGAATTTACTCTTCTTCAGTTAAGATACTAAAATGAAAACTCTTATTTAGGTAACAGTTACTGTTTCAAATTTCCTTTTTCCTATTGTGCTTTTTGTAAACATTCATATGCATATTTGGTTTAAAGACAATTCTTACATTGCTTGAATGACTTAGAAAATATATAATTCTCTGCATAGCTATTAGTTGTAGATATGTGTTGTTAATGTTTCTTTATTTTTGTTTTTTTATAGGAATATCAGATCCCGTACCCTTCATATTTACCTGCTACTGAACATGAAACAGAAAATACAGAAGATGACAGATAAAGATGTACAAGCAGGTGTTATGACATATGATGTGGGGTGTCAGACTGAAGACATACCTTTTGGTAAGCTGAATAAATAGAGCCTACAAGTTCATATATATTTATAGAATAACTAATCGAAGAATTCAAATAGAAAAAAATATTCAACGAGTGAATGAACAACACATTAATTCAAGAATGCACGTGGCGCATGAGTTAATTATCAGTGTTGTTCGGTCACAAGTTGAATATTTTTTGATATTTAAATTCTTTAATTAGTTATTCTTTTTATTACATTGGCAAATGGCTTTTTTTAAAGAAATTAATGTAAAACATGTAAGGAACTATATCTGTTTTTCTACGTATTCACAATTTGTTTTGATCCGCCGTTATTGACGTCTTGACAACGCCTTTTGTTGTATGACGTCAGAGAGTGAAATAACCATGTTTATTTCACATGTGAAATTATCAGTTTTTATTTAACTGGGAAATCAATGTAACTCATTGCAACCAATGTAATAAAATCAATTAAAAGATGCTTAAAATCTAATTATTTGTGCGAGATGATATGTTGACCTCTCAATGGTATTTTGTCTGGTATTGTCATCCGGTTGCTGTCTCCTAGACACATTACCCCCATTTTTTATTCGTAATATAATTTACAACAAATGTTAATGAAACCTAGAGTTGAACAATAAGCACACATTTTATTAAATATAGTCTATGAAAAGCTTACAACCAATGTTATGAAATTATTATAATTGACTTGAATTATTTTTATAGATGACTGAATATTTTGTACAAACATAAATCTTTTGAAAGTGAGAAATATTTTTTTTATTAATTTAACCTACAAAGTTCATGTGATCAAACAATTTAATACTATAATACAATATTCTAGTTCCAGCAGAAGAGAAGACAGAATTTACTGTTCCGGTCAACCACCAGAAATCTACCAGACCACCTTTTTTCCCTCCAAAGTCATCTAAATATTACAAACCAAACTCCAGAAGTTCAACACCAAGTTCTGTTCATTCTGACAAATCTGAGGACTCATGGCCAAACCTTTCAAAATCTAGTGCTACTGGTGTTAGAAAAATTTATTCGCCTGTTCCAGATGGAAAACCTTCGTCTAATGATAATAGCTTTAGATCTGATGTTCAATCTCCAGCGGATGATGTACTACTAATGACCCCTGCATCCTTCACGGACAATCTACATAGTCCTGATGACAGTAGTGTGTATTATTCTGTCAGTGACAACTTCAACAATAGTTCTGTACTAGATTTTAAGGAAACGTCAACAAGTGATAATTTGTTGAAACCAACTCCTCATAAATCTGATGTTAGTAAGACATTTGGTGGAGGAGATAAGAGTCGGGAAGTTAGTCCTCTTACTAAATTGATTGAAATAGATGCAAAATCTACTTTTTATAAAACAGATGAAAATAGGAACATTCATCTGAATGATAGACTACACAAGTCCCCTAGGGGACATCCTGTCATTGAATATAGTCCAAAAAGTTCAAAAGTTCATGCTAGTCCAAAAAGTTCAACAGTTCATGCTAGTCCAAAAAGTTCAACAGTCAATGCCTCTAAAAAAACTGACTGGTGGGACATGGATGAAGATATCAAGTTGACACAAACAAGGGTCAAGGACAATTGGTATGATACTGAAGACTCGTCTGAGAATATAAGTATCAAGTCTAAAAAAGTACCAGCAAAATCTTTAGCAAATTGTGCAAATGTTCTGCTTGTGCCTACCAAAACTAATGGATCTTCACAACCATCCGTACCACAAGTTAAGACAAATGTTGTTGTAAATGAGAAAACTTGTATGAAATCGTCTTTACGACAAGAGCATGTAAAAACTACTAAAAGTCAGTGTTTAAGTCATGTTAGCTATGCAGACAAGGTAAAACCTATACCCAGTGAACAAAATAGTACAACACAAGATACAATTCCTGTTGCTATTAAAATGCATGATGATTCTTCGCTTTCTAAAGACACATCTGATAAACCAGAAGAAACGACAGATTCAGGAAAAAACAAAGTCATTGATTGGTGGAAAATTGGTGTAGACGAGGATAATGATACAGATAAAGATCTTGATAACTTTGATGATGAAGATTGGGAATCTTATAGTGGTAGCACAGAGGACATATCTCAGAGCCTAACTGCAGAGTCTGTCAGTTCAGAAGCACAGGAGAAAACAGCATCGAAAAGTAAAACAGTGACAATTGTACGGGACTATCAAACAGCAGAAAAACCAAAGCCGTCTTGGACTCCAGGAACAAGAAAATGTACTATGTGTGGGGATACATCACATTTGATTTATGACTGTCCAAACAAACATAAAAAAGGCTTATTTTACTAAAAATCATCAACAAAGCTCTGAAAAAATGCAGCAATAATTTTTCATTTCTGAAACTTTTAAGGACTATTGGTTATATATTACTTTATTCATACACCAAAGTGAAAATATTAAACCCCTGTTTGAATATCTATTATGGGGAAGGCACCTACCACTTACCAGAAACAACATTTTTTGTGCTGTCTTTTGAAAATACATGTACAATGTATTACCAAAAATTCTAAAGGAAAGGTTAGAGACAGCTTTTGCAAAAATATGTCATTTTAACCTTCTTTTGTTGCTTTACTGATATTGTTTCAAGCTTACATCAGATTCATTTTTAAAGGTACTGTCATCTTTATTACCATCAGTTTTAATGTGTAGATTATAGATTTTTCGTTTCATATTTCAAAGACTTTTGTTCAAGTTAATTTGTATGTGTTTATTGTGTTGCTGTGAACATAATGTGTGTACACTCTGCATCTTTGAGTAGTTGTTTTTTATGTAAGGAATGTACACAGTCGTGGTTGTTTTCAGATAACAATTGTTTTCAATAAACAGGAATCTGTTATCAATTTTGCTTAAAAGGATAGAAGAATTTTAGAGGACAAAATATAGTCTTTCAAAACAATTAAAAACAAGTGTCTATTTAACATGTCAAGCTTTAAATCTTTCTGAATTTAAAAAGCTGTAAAACCATAATTGGTAAAAAAAAAATAACCAATCGTGAAAATAGGACTAAAAGTAAAGAATCAAGATAACTGAAAAATAGAGAATAAAGGGCAAAAAATATAAAGAAAAGAGAAAAATGGGCAGAAATTTAGGTAAATAGAGAAAAATGACCTAGAAAATTACAAGAAAACAGACATGGAGGACCCCCATTGAGACAACCACTGAAAAGATGACTGATCCTAATCTTGATCTGTGGAATCTGATGCTCAATATTCATTGGAAACTTGGGATTGATGATTAAAAAAGAATCAATCGAAAGCTAAGATTCCATACATAATAAACCATAGATGATAGATAAATCTTTTGTTGTTTATAATTGCAAGGTGCTGATACTTAGTGTTGATTGGATGTATTTATTTATTTTGTCAGTTTTTAGTTTAGTTTGATGACCTTAGCATAAGCATAAGTGCCAAATATTATATAACAGTATAAGAATACTATATTTGTCTGTATGTATGTTTGTACCTAAGATAACATTCGAAAAATATCAGTTATTAAACATAGTGTATGTCTTTGTATGAAGTATTTTGAATTTATATTGGTGATTCTTTTAAAAGTACATACATTTACATATAATGGTTTACTTTCTTTTAAATTGTTATTTGGATGGAGAGTTGTCTCATTGCCACTCACACCATATCTTCCTATACCTATGTATATTGATTTATTTTAGATTATTCTTAAAATTACTATGTTTGATAGTTATTGCCATATATTGAAATATTGAAACCTTCTTGTATTTTCATTTTTAGCTCACCTGACCCAAAATTGGGTTTTATTCCTTAAAAAGGGTGATTTTCAAGTTATTGAACTATGGGGCATTCAGACACTTTCTTCTTTTATTTATTTATCAATCAAATTTATTTAAGTAGAATTAATATTCAGATAATATACTTACTGTTCAGCTTTTAGTAAAATTCTAAAGTGACAATCTGACCCACCCTGTTTTTCAACACTTAAATCACATTAAAATGAAGCAATATTTCAATCATTATATGTCAATCATAGGCGGATCCAGGGGGTCCCTGGGCCACGTTTTCGTGGGGAAAATTTGGTTGATTATATAGGGAATCATTGAAGCATGACTGGAGCCGGCCCCCTCTTAGGTCAGTCAGCTTTTTTTTTTTTAATTGAATGAAATTTTACTATTATTTTCACTGAGAAATCCCTGCTAAGTTAATAATTTAATGATTTGATTTTTCCAAAGGATTGAAAACAATCAATCTAGTTGACAATGAAAATGGTTAGTTAAAGAAAACAGACCATATGATTGGGCCGAAATATTATTGTAGAACACACTTCACAGAAAGCTAAAGACTAAGCAATCTAAAGGTGGTTTACCTATACCAATGATTTATGATATTGAAATCTAAATCTTTTATCTTTAATACCTTTTTGAGCTGAAACAAATGTTAAGATCAAATTTGGTTTTTTTAACTCACAATTTTACTGAGTGAGATTATTGTATAATTGGAAAAAGGAGAGACAGCTATTTGATTTGGAATAAAACGTCTCTGAATTTAACTTTTAACATGTAAACTACAAACAAGGATTAATAAATGGTTGTGATTAAAAACATGTTCCTGATAGGAAACCCTGTAAAGGACTTGTTAGTAGTGGACATTCCTATGAGTATAATTATACTTCTGCCTAAAATAGGTTTGAAAATTGTTAGTCACCTTTGATAATTGATCATATTTTACAGTGTATATTTGAAAATGTAATTGAATTTCTTAATACATAGTTCACCAAATGTCCATCTGGTAAGGAGAACAGATATTGTTAAATGTTATGATTAATAAATGCCATTGTTATTATGTTCATTTACTTCTTGGCTATTAATTAACCCATCTGAACATATAGAATCTATATATGATGCAGAAAGCATACCTCTGACATCATATTATTAGTTACAAAGGAAGAGAATATCATTTCATTGTATGTCCATTTATATAAAATTAAAAAAAAGTATGAACAAAAATATCAAGCTGCAAGGTAAATTCAAATAGGGAGAGAGAGTCCATAAAGACTGACAATCAGAGGTTATTAACCAACAGAATGAATGGTAAACAACTAACATATTCCAGACTTGGTACAGGCAGTATCCAATGAAAATGATGGGTTAGACCTGGTTTTTAGCTAGCTTAACGTCACAAATGATGACAAAAATCAACTTGTTTGTTTTATTTTCATTACTATAAAGAAAACCACATTGTAATTGAAGCTTGGCATATGTATAAGTTGGTTTTTCATATATGAGTTAATCTTTATTTACTGCTTGTCCTTATAGGTAAACTGAATTTTTTAATGGAATAAATTATATATCTCTTTTAAAAAAAGGAAACATCAAGATATGGCTGATGAAGTTGTTGTCTTTCTACAGTCACTTGAGCTGATGAAGTTGTTGTCTTTGGACAGTCACTTGAGCTGATGAAGTTGTTGTCTTTGGACAGTCACTTGAGCTGATGAAGTTCTTGTCTTTGGACAGTCACTTGAGCTGATGAAGTTCTTGTCTTTGGACAGTCACTTGAGCTGATGAATTTCTTGTCTTTGGACAGTCACTTGAGCATCATGAGAGATTAAACTTGGTTTTTGATTTCTCTAATTTTTGTGCTATTTTCACATTTCCTGACTGGTGCGACAAAAATATTTCTCCTCACTAGTGAAAAATCTGTTCTCTGCAAATGATTGGTTGAAATTTAATTGTGACGTTAAATTTTCTTGATTATACATGACAGCTTGTTTTCTTTTGAATTTTCAAAATATCGTAATACACTTATTGCAATTGTGGAATCTATATATCTCAAACTTGCCTCCCTGTCAAGTGAACCTTATTTTGTTATTTGAGAATTTCATGTTAAAGACAGATATGCGAGTCTGTTTAAAGCTTGTTTCTGCTATTGTTAAAGACTTTTTATAGCTCCCCAATTGTATGACATTAAAAAAAAATTGTGGTTGTATATTGGTATCACGTCCTCTCCGTTGTCTGAAGACATTTGGGTTCCAGACAATAACTTAAGTATAAGCAAATAGAAATCTATGTAAACACAAGGAAGGTTTGGATTGATTTTGAGGGTTTATTGTTATAACAGTTTTGGAATTAGAGGCCAAAAAAGGACAAATAAGTTTTTTTCTAGTTTCCAGACAAAAACTTGTTGAACTTTGTATGGATCTCTCTGAAATTATACCACAATGGGATGGTTAGGATTGGCTTTAGGGGGTTATGGCTCAAACCGTTTAGAAATTGGGGGCAAATAAGGGGTAAAAAAGGGTTTCCCGGTTAATGGACAATTTTAAAGCAGTGTAAGGGAGGCAATTCAAACACAAAAAACATGCTTTAACTACAATGTTGGATTACCTCCCTTACACTGCTTTTAAATTATGTGTAAAGAAATTTAATGTCTTGAGATGATTAGCTGTCAATTTATTTTTTAAAAGTTACTATTTTAAAAATTAATTTTAGCCATGGTTATTATGTATGTCATCTTTTATTTTTAAGACTTTTTAATTTAATTGATGAATTTAAATGGACAATTCTGGTTGCTAAGTCCTTTTGAAATTTGAATTGTAATAACAACCATATTTTGAGGGAATGTTTTTTTTTATGAAAAAGAGGGGGAGAGGGGCATTTTCTCTCATTTCAGATTTCAGAATTTAAACAAAATTTCTTAAATATTTTCACCAGGGGTCATTCCACAACAGCATAGTGTATTGCACAAAGCAAAAAATAATGAAGGGTCAAAAGCAAATAATTTATTATAAATTCAAATCATATAACCAATTCTAAGTTCTTTGACTACAGCTATTCTGTGTCAGAAACCTAGTTTGTGTCAAATATTTAATTACAATACATATTTAGACCTGTAAAAAGCACTAATATTGTGTCTATTTTTTCACCAACTGTTCAGGGTTGGACCTCTGCAGTCATATCCAGCTGTGATCAGCGAAGCAATTTATTTTTGTTGGACTACTGCTCCCCAATTTTTGAAATTTTTACCTATGTTGATTTGTTTTGTTCACTCTTGTCAATATGAAGGTATTTTATGCAACTTTCATACAATTTAAAGGTTTAGCTTTGAATGCCGAATGCAGGGTTTGGTAAGGCCGATTAATTACGAATGTAATGGAAATAGTGTTGTCTACTGGTTACATGGCTCGTCTTTTAGGTCATGTGTGTGGGAGAGAACATGAGTGATACCATAACGGTTCCCCGAGTCCTCATTTTTAAAGGAGAGGCATAAATGGTTCTACAACGGTTCCATGAGCCCTCATTAGAGTGGGCTAGAACATAAGTTGTCCTACAACAATTTCCACGAGTCCTCATTATGATTAGTGGTTCTATAGTACGGTTTCCTGAGTCCTCATTTGTTTGGGAGAGAACAGAAGTGGTTCTATAGTACGGTTTCCTGAGTCCTAATTTGTGTGGGAGAGACATCAATGGTCCTAAAACGGTTCCCTGAATCCTAATATGTGTTGAAGAGAACAGCAGTGGTCCAATAACGGTTTGTAGAGTCTTCGTTTGTGTGGAAGGGCATTGGTGGATCCCAAAAGGGGGGTCAGGGGTTGGAAGTCTTTTAAGTCCTATACTAAATCCGATTTCTCAACCTCAACAACTGCTTTAGTGTTTGTCGTGAAATATGTAACCTATGTCAGTTTAATCTATTTAGTTATAAAGTGTGGATTGTCATGGGGATCGGTGTGACATTTCTTAGAAGTCCAAAACAGCTGTATATGATTCATTCCTGCCTTGATTATTGTTTTTCAAAAAAAATTACTTGAACTGTGATTGATAACAAGACAACTCTTCACAAGAGACTAAATGACACAGAAATGTACAACTATAGGTCACCGTACGGCCTCAGTTCAACAATGAGCAAAGCCCATACCAATCTTACTAAAATATAGATCTCCGGATATCTATATTTTAATTAGATTGAGCACATAGTCAGCTATAGAAGGCCGACATGACAAATGTCAAATAATTCAAACAAGAAAACTAACGGCCTAATTTATCATTTATATACAAAAAATGAACGAAAAACAAATATGTAACACAGCAACAAACGACAACCACTGAATTGCAGGCTTTTGACTTTGGACAGGCACATACATACAGAATGTGGCGGGTTGAGCATGTTAGCAGCATCCCAATCCTCTCCCTAACCTCGGACAGTACTGTAGTTTAACAGTACAACATAAGAACGACTTGAACTATTAAATCAGTTCAAAAAGGCTTTACTCAACAGTTTTTACAGTGTACAGAGTGGACGTGGCCTGGTACTCGTACATCCCTACAACAACAAAAATGATACTATAAACTACAGGTTTGAGAGTACTTGCAATTACTGACACTAATTCACAACCACTAACAACTAATAACAAAAATACCAAGCATCTTATTTAAAACTTGAATGTCCTTCCGAGTTAAGAGTCCCAGAAGAGCATACCGTTGAAGGCACCAAATATGCGCACCA
This sequence comes from Mytilus trossulus, assembly GCF_036588685.1. Taxonomy (NCBI): domain Eukaryota; kingdom Metazoa; phylum Mollusca; class Bivalvia; order Mytilida; family Mytilidae; genus Mytilus; species Mytilus trossulus. The sequence goes on along the minus strand of NC_086376.1, from coordinate 70,313,278 downwards.
GAATTGAGTTATTTTGTGTTGAAACTTCCATTGATGCAATGTATTGGTTAAACATATGGAAACCTTAAAGTTGTGCATATATTTTACCGAACAATCAAACATGTGACTTTATTTATTAACCCCTTATTTTATTATTTTGTATTCACATTGTATCATAGATCAAATGTATTCATTGTATATTCACTTGTGCTAATACAACTCGTCTAAACATCAGCCCAACAATGTTATATCTGTAAGTGTTATAAAACGTTTCGTAATGGACACTACCACTACCATGCAGCCGTTTTGTACTCTCTTTTTTTAAATTATATTCGTGCAAAACAAATTACAAGGGTTAGTTTCATGTTATTTTCAGTATGTTTTTTTTTATCAATATAGAATTGTGTTGATGACAATTACGAAACTTTTTGATCACTACGAAACGGTTTTGTCAAATATGAAACCCATCAAAATGTTCACTGACCCTTCACTACGTAACATGAGTTGTACCTTCAAGGCATATTTGAAGTACTGTCTAATCGTTATCGATAAAAAATGGTACTCCAATTCAGAGAAAAATGAGATCTTTCTAGTATATAAAGAAAAACAAACTGGAATGTCAATCGGAGAAATTAAAATACAATAAGATGTGCGTTTATCAACAGTTTCGTTGTGGACAAATGTTCCCTACGAAACAGTACATAAATTATGAAAATAATATCATTTTAAAGAGTATTGAAGATTGCACTTTTTATTTACAAACAGGTCTATAATAGAGGTATTCAAATTAACTCTTGAAATAATATTTTAGACAATAAAATTGAGAAAAGAAAAATGGGGAATGTGTAAGAAGCGACAACAACCCAACCATAGTTCAGACAACAACCGAAGACCATCAATGGTCTTCAATGTAGGGAGAAACTCCCGCACCCATAGGCCTCCTTCAGCTGGCCCCTTAAAAATAAGTATACTAGTACAGTGGTGATGGACGTAATACTAAACTCCGAATTATACACAAGAAACTAAAATTCATACAAGACTAACAAAAGCCAGAGGTCCTGATTTGCGACAGGCGCAAAATTACGACGGCTTAAACATGTTTATGAGATCTCAACCCTACCCCTATACCTCTAGCCAATGTAGAAAAGTAAACGCATAACAATACGCACATTAAAATTCAGTTCAAGAGAAGTCCCAGTCCGATGTCAGAAGATGTAACAAAAGAAAATAATCATGACATAAATAACAACAGACTATTAGCAGTTAACTGACATGCCAGCTCCAGACGTCAATTAAACTGATTGAAAGATTATATCTTCAACATATGAAAATCAGGCAGAATCCCTCCCGTTAGGGATTTAGTATCATACTATCATAAAATATATGAGAAGGACATAGCCCGTGTCACGCCAACAACTGTTTTTTTTAATAAATGTGTTAATTCCTATGCAAAGACCCTATAAGTGAATCAATATTAAAGCCAAAATATGCAATCTTTAATGGCCTGACAACTATATCCCTTCTTAATAAGTCTGTTTAAAGGTTTTTTAAGCTTTTGAGGTGAATACTGATGATGTGTGTGCTTTGTAAAGAATATTACCATTGAAGATTGGATGTGAAATACCTGAACGTATGAGATGTCTTTATGTTGAGTTATATTTACGAATTATTTCCTTATACCGATGATAAAATTTAGTAAATGTTTTGACTAGTTTGTGATATCGAAAACCGTGGTGTAATAATTTTTCAGTAATACATGAATTTCGGTCGCTAAAATCTAATAATTTAATTTTGGATGTAACGCGTCTTCTGATTGGCTGACGTTATTTTGTTGGGAGCCCGTAGACATAATTTAGTCATGTGACAGTGACGTCATCAACGTTTTTTCATGGTTTTCTACAGGGAGATAACTCTGTAAAATCAGCTAAAAAGTTTTAATTACGTTGTGTTGACAAGGGAATATTAAGCTTCTCAATGATCAAAATAAGTATTTGTCAAACTGTGTATTTTTTCTGATAAAACGGTTGGTTCAAATTTTTTTTTAAAGTTTTTATATTTTTGTCAATTAAAGGGTCAAAGTAATTACTTTGTCAAAATTTCAAGAAAATTAAACGAGCCAAATTAATTTTAGTTAAAGTGTAGGGTACCACCTTAAAAAGGAATTTAGAATTAAATTATAAGAAATGACTGTAATATTTTTTCTGTCTATTCGAAATAACATAAAAAAAAATTTGGTGCACACTGTTAAATAACCCGCTACACGCGTTATTCAGTGTGCACCATTTTTTTTTAAAGTTATTTCGAAACGACAGAAAAAATATTACAGTCATTCCTTAAATACGTTGTTACATACACGAGCTAATCGTACGAGTTGCGATACATAAACACCATAAGATGATGACAACGGAACGTCACCATCTAAAAATGGATAGTTAACGATAGGAAATGAAATATCATCACTTTTATCATAACTTTTTGTATTAAGCTTTCCGTAAATGATATAGATATCAAGATCGAGGAAAGGGCAGTGGTCATTGTTAGTATTAGCTTTATTTAAAGTAAGTTCAACAGGATAAATTTCTTTAGTATACATACTGAAGTCGTCATTATTGAGAGCCAATATATCATCCAAATATCTAAAAGTATATCAAATGTTGTTTCGATGGGTCTTTGCTATTTTTAGTCATAAATTGTAACTCATAGCAATACAAAAACAGGTCCGCAATAAGTGATGCACAGTTAGTCCCCATTGGAATTCCATTAACTTGACGATATACCGGCGGAATCGGCTCCAAACCGAACAAAGAAGTTATCAAGTAAAAAATCAAGCGCATATTTAGTATCAAAGTATGTCCAATTGACATAGTTCTTTTCTGTATTGCTATTAAAAAATGACCTAAAAGAGTTTGAACATATGTACTAGCATATTGACTTTTTAAACGCCCAATTAATTAGAATATGAGGCAAAGTGGTATATAGGGTAGAAACATCAAAACTTTGAACAGATTCAAAATCACCAATATATGCATGCAATTTATCAAGTACTTCCAACGAGTTTTTGACACTCCAAAAGTAATTAATTGCACTATTTTCAAAGGCAATTTGTGAACAATTTATTATCAGGTTTTTTATTTTAGTAATTACCAAGTGTACTAGTAAGTAGAAAAAACAATTTAGTAGTGGAACAATGGCTTGAAGATGAAATAAATCTATATTTGTAAGGTTTTTGTGTAGCTTGGGAAGCCAGTACATAGTTGGGACTGCATTGTATTTGGTTCTGTTTGTACAGAAGTAACTAAAAGTTTATGTTTGTTACAGATGTCGTTTTCTGAAAATGAAGTCAGTTGATTTTCCATTTTTTTAGCCTCTGAAATTCACACTTTTATTGAAAAACACCCATACACCAGAGACATATGTGACCAGCCACGACATATCCAGGCTTAAGGAGGTAGAAAGTCATTTTGAGAAAAACGCCGTTAACTATATGTGACTATCCACTTCAAGGCTTAGGAGGGTACATTGTCTAAAATTTGCTTTTTGTATATTTATGTAGAAGAGCTAGTCATGTTTTTATGACATATTTGTTGTAAAAGCAACGAGTCATTTCGAATACCGGTATGAAAATGAGACTGTTCTATGACGACTTTTATTTATTGAAGGCACTAATTTTTAAAACACAAAATTATTGTATTTATTGGCTCTTAGTGATGTTCAATAGCGTATTTGAATAAAATATCAAAGACTTAAATTTACAATAATACAAACAATTCTTATCTCCATTTTAGAACATTAAATTTAAACTTGTTGAAATGAAGTTAGTTTAAAATTTGTCGAAGTAAACTTTAAGAATCTCTTTTTTTTAATTTAGATTTATTATGCATGTCTCTAAACATAGTATGCGACGCGTAACAGTTTATGAGGTGTTATCATATATGCATTTGATACGGGGAAATTATTATGGATATGTTTCAGACTTCATTTACGAAAGAAAATCTTTAGAGCAGATCATTTTTGTTTTGTTTGTAGCTCTATTTTAGAACATGTAATTTGAACTGGTTGAAATATGTTTAAAATTTGTCAAAGTAAGCTTTAAGAATTCTTTTTTTTAATTAAGATTTATTATGCATGTCTCTTTACATAGTATGCGACGCGAAACAGTTTATAAGTAGGTGTTCTCTTATATGCATTTGATACGGTGCATTTATTATGGATATATTTCAGACTTCATTTATGAAAGGACATCTATAGAGCAGAATTTTTTTTTGTATCAATTTAAAATTTAGATTCAAATATTTTTCACTTCAAACGATAAACTAAAACTTCTTCAAAACTTATATATGATGTATAGTTCGGCGTCCGCAAAAAAGAAGCCAAGGAAAGTGTTTATCTCTTCTTCACAATACGTATTTAATTGAACTTCGATATTTATCATGTTTATAATTTTTCTAACAATGACGTCCTACCTCCATAAGCCTGCAAATGTCATAGCGGGTCACATATATACTCTGATAAAACACAGGCGCTTCTCTACGAGAATATAATCACCATTTTTCTTTGCCGTCATGATGCACCGAATATTCAGTTTTCTATTTTTATAAATATACCACGTTGTTTTAAATATGGAAAGTAAAATTTGGGATATTTTCAAAGTAGAGAAGTTCATCCAAAAACAAGCCTAGTTTGATAGTGGTATAAAATATTCAGTGGAAACAATGCATGGCTTGCATGAAAACACATCTAAAGCTTGTACCAAACTGAGTACCAAAGTAAAATCCGGACATGACAAAATGTGAAACAATTCAAATAGAAAACCAACGGCCTTGATATGCTCCTTGATTTATGCTTCAAACAGTAAACGAAAAACAAATATGACAGATAGTTACAAACAGCAACATTTAATACTAGAAAAAGCATGACCTTTTGCAATGGCAAACTATATGTATATCTGAAGGCAGAATTGTATTGTACATGATGTAGGACTATAAGTGTCCATACCTACAAAGTAAAATTGAGAATAGAAATGGGGAATGTGTCAAAGAGATAACAACCCGATCAAAGAGCAGGAAACAGCCGAAGGTCATCAATGGGTCTTAAATACAGCGAGAAAACAAAATTATGTACACTGAGTTCAGTGATAATGCATGGACGTCATACAGAACTCCAAAATATATAAAAGAAACTAAAATTTAGAAATCATCAAGTCTAACAAAGGCCAGAGGCTCCTGACTTGGGACAGACGCAAAAAGGCGGCGGGGTTAAACATGTTTTTTTCGAGATCTCACCCCCTTACGATAACCTCTAGCTAATGTAGAAAAAACAAACACAGCAATACGCCAAGTAAAACTCAGTTAAAAAAAATGTCAGAGTCCGCCATAATGTCACAGAATAGCTAAACAAAATGACAATGCCGATACATAAATTAACAAAGGACTACTAAACCCATACCTCAAACTGCTTGAAAGATTATATCTTCACTGTGACTATCATCATATTAGTATAACAGTCATGCAAAGTCTTCATCGTATGAATATCAAGCACAATCTCTCATGTTAGAGGTTTAGTGTCATACATCATGAAATCATATGAGAAGTTAGAAGCCTGTTATTCAGTGGTTGTCGTTTGTTAATGTGAGACATATTGTTTTTCGTTGATTTTTTGTACATGAACTGATTAGTTTGTTAGTTTTCTCGTTTGAATTGTGTTACATTGTCATTTCGGGCCCTTTTATATCGGACTATGTGGTAGGGGCGTTCTTCATCATGTTAACAGCCGTACGGTGACCATGATTTGCCAAATTGGTCTCTTAGAGAGAGTTCAGTGTCTCCGACATTGGCGATCATACCACATCTTTTTATTTTTTATTTTATATAAACTCATCATAGATACCAGGACTAAATTTTGAATATACGCCAGACGCGCGTTTCGTCTAAACTCACCAGTGACGCTCGAATTAAAAAAAGGTATAAAAAAAAGTTAGATGATTAAAAAAAAAAAATCCAAATAAAGTACAAAGCTGAAGAGCATTGAGATCCCAAATTCCTAAAAGTGTTGCCGAAATCATATATAACTAGTAATGGACTTCTGAAATAACCTGTTTTGATCATGCCAACAATTAACTGGTTTAGAATAAATTTATTTATTTGCGATGCAAAGACTCAATAAAAATCCTTGCAGAAACAAGATAAAACTGAATATAAATATGCTTATGTATATATACATCATATGTGATCATTGGTCTCTAGTGAAGTTTAAAAAGTACCATTTTTACCCATGGTCAATTTCCACTTTCAATGTTGTCTCTAAAATTTCCGTTTCCATGGAAAAAAAACAACTCATGATTTATTCCTTCTTATTTTTTTTTTATAAATATCTTGAAACTTTTTATTCCATCAAATAGGCATAATAGTACAAAAATAATATCGCAAAGATCTACAAATATAATGCATGAACAAAATTTTCAATTACGAAAATTCCGCGGGGAAAGTTTGTTATCTGCCCTTACATTCATTCTTCACTAAAGACAACAAAATGGTAGGTTCCCGTTTTCGAGAGCCTGTTTAGAATCGACATCCATCTACCGATTTAAATGGCTTAAAAACATTTCATTACATTTTTGGTGACTTATATGTTTCTCTTAAATTATTTCGTAGCCTAAACTATTCGGACTGTTATTTAATTTGATAAAAAATGCCCATGTCTATGCATGTATACACATGTATCCCCTATAGAACATTTAGAACATTCCTGAACAATCATGTATTCTCTTTATTTTTACAAGAGATCATATAAATAGGCTAGCTTTCATGCAAATTAAAGAATAAAAAGTCATAGAATTGCGCTTTTTTGTTTCGTTTTATGATTCTTTGATGACATGGATTTTAATAAAAACAAAATTACATTTGTTTTGGTCTTGAGTTGACAAGGGTTGCCTTGACGTTTCCAAGCTTGGTCCCAGTAAATGTATACCCTATGCAGATCATGATGGCTATGTCTTATAACAATGCTTGAGATATTGATTATTATTTGTTATGAATGATTTAGTCGGCTAAAATATTAGTTTGTACAAAATTTGAAGGAAAATATAGCATTTTTGTGTGGTCACTATGAAAAAGAAGAAAAGTCAGCAATCTTCGCCTTTCTCTCTCTTTTAGATTAAAGCTTGACAAAATGTTACATATTCGGACAATAATCTAATTTTGTATTTGTAATTTACAATTACGACTGTATGAGGATGTGTTCCCATTAGCATGATTAGTGATAGACTGTGTGAACGGCAATATACACCAATTATCTTTTGTAAAAAGACTATTTTTTAACCTTGATGTTTTAATCCCTTGAATCTTACCCTTTTGGTCCATCGCACTTTAGCGTGATACACTATCGCACTTAAGCGTGAAACAACATCATGCTTTAGCGTAGACCATCACACTTTTGCGTGACCATTGCACTTTTAGAGTACCATTGCACTTTAGAGTCCTTCATATGTTTTACAGTATTTTAATTTTTATTACTATTAAAACGTCTAACAATTCAAATTATTCATAGATATAGGAAGATGTGGTGTGAGTGCCAATGAGACAACTCTCCATCCAAATAACAATTTAAAAAGTAAACCATTATAGGTTAAAGTACGGCCTTCAACACGGAGCCTTGGCTCACACCGAACAACAAGCTATAAAGGGCCCCAAAAATACTAGTGTAAAACCATTCAAACGGGAAACCCAACGGTCTAATCTATATAAACAAAACGAGAAACACGTATATATTACATAAACAAACGACAACTACTGTACATCAAATTCCTGACTTAGGACAGGTGCAAACATTTGCAGCGGGATTAAACGTTTTAATGGATCCAAACCTTTTCTGAAACAATAGCATAACATCACAACATAGAAAAACATACGATAAAATATCAATTGGCACACTTAACTCAATCAAAAAACGTATGATTACACAATGAACGAATAAATTTGATCTGCGATATCTGAATACAAATGCACAGTTATTTAAATATTTGAGCCAAACATTCATGACCAAAAAGCTAACAAACAAATTCAAACACAGGACATCAATGAGAAATATTTAACCAATCAAAGTTCACTTTTGAAAAAAAACGTTTTTTTATAATCTTGAAGTTTATACATATGTTGTAAGAATAAGTGAAAAATAGAAGATATTACAAATAATCAAAGCTGGTGTACAGACAAGATCCATATACATGTAAATAAAAATAACAAAAAAGCATTATAAACTGTATCAACAGGTCGAATTAACAAGAAAATATGATTTGAGAGTACTCGCAGTTCCTGATAGCTAGTTAAAAGCCAAAACCAATAAATAATAAAAAATCATGCATCAGAAACTAAAATCGACTAAAACACTTCACAGGGATTTAGTATTTTAACGTCATAAATAGTCAAAGAAGACATGACTACCTGTATTTGAATAAGAACTTGGTGCCAAATAATGGAGGCAATAAAATCAATACCAACCTCAGAAAAACCTTTTTTTACTACAAATGTTTAAATTAACTATGGAGTAATGTGTGATTTTATTGTATTGCAGCAGCCACAGATAATTCTTCTGAAGGAGGGTACAGACTCCTCACAAGGTGTACCTCAAATTATTAGTAACATAAATGCTTGTCAGGCCATTGCTGATGCAGTACGTACCACACTCGGTCCACGGGGGATGGACAAACTCATTATCAATGATCAGGGTAAGAAATAATTTAACATTAATAAAGATTAATAAAAAGTAATTTGAATGATAAGTAATTATTAAGTACAATAACTGCATTGAACATGTTGAAGTTTCAGAAATGACAGGTACAACTGAAAGAAGCACAAACCTTTATTTATTAAAAACTAAACGGCTCATAAAAGATGCAATTCAAGTGTTAACACTATCTGTTTCCACCTGGATATATATATAAACTTAAGTTGAAAACAGGAGAAGTTTTTATACTGATAGAGTAGGTTAATGTTCAGGACTTTCATATAGTGTAAAGTGCTGTACAAATCGTAGTATGTTGTTGGTACAGATTTTTATGCCCCATTTATGGGCATTATGTTTTTCGGTTGGTTAATCTGTCGGTCTGTCCTGATTCAGGTTAAAGTTTTAGGCAATATTAAAAAGAAGATGTGGTATGATTGCCAATTAGACAACTGTCCACAAGGTAGTTTTTGATGAAGTTGAAGTCAAACCAACTTGAAACTGTCTACACATGTCTAATGATAAATTAAGAGTTTTGACCATAATTTCATGAATTTTGATGTCCACTGAAGATAATTGATAGTTTGAGTCGGGCATCCGTGTGTACTACATAAATGGACACACTCTAGTTTTATTATAAAGTGAACAATTTTTAAAATCTTCAGTATTATAAATGCTCTAAATTAAAGTTTTTGGTGGCGTTGATTTTTCACAGACAGTTGTTTTCTACATCGTGTATGTTGTGTCAAATGTACTATTGTTTGTCTTTTTGTCATATTTCATGGTGATTATTTTGCTAGAGAGATGGACTTGTAAGTTTTAATGTCCCTTTGATATCTTTCACATATCTTTTTAAGTTACTTTTGTGAATTGAAAAAAAATATATGCAAACACATTCTGTTAAATTGCAGTTGTAGTAACACTATACTGAAGATGAATCTTCATTGAACATATACAAAAGGTATATATAATTTTATTTTGGTCACAGTTGTGAAACAATTTATGTAGAGATTTTACAAATTACAGGTAAAGCTACAATATCAAATGATGGTGCTACAATTCTGAAACAATTAGATATTGTCCATCCAGCAGCCAAGACATTGGTAGACATCGCTAAATCACAGGATGCAGAGGTCAGTGTATATATTTCTCATTGTTGAAGGATGTACGTTTATTGCTAACATCCACTTCATTTAAACTTTGGTGGATACTGTTACACATGTAGTTGTCTCATTGACAATCTTACCAAATTTCCTCATATATTTTACAGAAAATCCTTTAAGATTAAAATACATATGAAGGATATCAGAAATTACCTAAATTATAGGTCAATCCAAATGGATCTCCTTCCCACTACCTTTTTTGCTTGTTTAGAAGTTATTTAGTGATGGAGAAAATACTGAAAAATTTGCAGTTTGATTACCAGCAGGATGACATTTGCTTGAACAAAGAAATGTAAGACTACAATTTAATTTTGAAACCGCCGTGAAATCTGCCTGCTATATATGTATAGATAGAGGTTTTTGTTAAGTTTAGTGGAAATTTCTAATTTCCTTATTATTGAAAGATACATGTAGGTAGAAAAGATATCATAATACTATATATATTGTTTACCAAGTTGAATCTGAACACAACCAATTTACAATTCTATACCTTCTAAAATAAATAATACAAATATTTTAGTTTTATACCCCACAGATCATTCAGCAAGGCCAATTATAAATTTGGTGTTTGTGTCACAACTGTGGTAAAGTAATGACAATATCATCGATATCTGTCAGGGTTTTCGAGAGTCGTTGGAGGTATCTATGACCTCTTACATAGTTTGTAAAACCTACAATTTGTTGTAGTGTTCTTAGATATGCTAGTTTTTCTGCATATGCATTTAATTATATCACAATGGTAATATTTCCTGTTTTACATTTATTTCCACTCTTAAATAGAAATGGGTTTAAATACAGATGGAAAGGTTCAGGCATTTTATAATTTTGTCCAGTTATTAAAAGTCAAAAACTTGTATGCCTGAAGCTGTCAAACTAAATCATAGACCCCTCAAAATAAAAGTGCCCATATTTTGAGTTTAAGCTGATAATGTTTTCTGTGATTTTGATATATGTCCACATGTAGTACACTACATCATGCATGTACATTGAACAAAAATCATGTGGAGATTGAGCAGGTGTGATTTAACTCATATGTGTGCATTGTCTTTAATAACAAAATGCATTATGAAATAACTGTGTTCTTTGGACGTCTATTTCTTTTTTATCAGGTTGAATATAGACATTACAAATTTTGAGTATATTTTCACTTGACTTCCTATGAATTGAACAAATATTTGAGATTTATACTCCACAGATCATTCAGCAAGGCCAATTATATATTTGGTCTTTGTGTCACAACTGTGGTAAATTAATGACAATATCATCGATATCTGTCATGGTTTTCGAGAGTTGTTGGAGGTGTTTATGATCTCTTACATAGTTTGTAAAACCTACAATTTTGTTGTAATATTCATAACGAGAGCTTCTGAAGGATTTTCTTTTTCCTCTGTGGATGGTCTTTTGGTTCAGTTATTGTTTAATCATTACTAACTCTGATCTAGATAGTGTTCAAGCAGTCTTTTTTGGTCATGAGTATCACAAAATTCATACCTCTCCACTGGTAATTTGATCCAGTAGTTGATGTACTTTACTGGACCCAACCATTTCAAACTGAACATTGCCACATGTCTGACAAACCATGGATATGTTCCGGACCATATGAGTATCTGGACCATACACGTATGGTCATGACCATATGGGTATATACTCATATGGTCGGGGTAATCAACACGTATACTTTTAAACTCTTCATTAGGTGTGACCCTTCTGATTGTTACGTCACTAAAATGTCATTTTATGTATATTAAAGAAAATTATTTAAAAAAACCAGTTTCGCACAGTTAATATTTCTTAGTATTTGTAAGTACAATTATAAAAAGATGCCAAATTTAAATGAACATATTGTACAAGGAATTTTATTGTTTAAAGTAGGTGACATCACCGGCAAGGATCATGATATTTTTTAAGACATTTTAAAAGTAAAATATTAAAGTGTATGTTTCTTTATTTTTTCTATTCTTTTTTTCTATACTTCTATTTAATCTTAATTATAAGACGGTAAAATAACATTTAAGAGCCATGAAATAGCCACTGTCTTTATCTAATTTGATCTGTGAAATTCATTTTACGATATTGGAGATCTAGAGTTTCTCAAAAACACCGTATACACATCGGAATTGTCTGAGTCGATATCACTGCACGCAGCCAAAACAAGCAATCTCAAAAAAACTACATGTATGGTACCGTGTGAATTTCATTTTAAGTATACAAAAGCATACACGAATACAATTAGCGATGAAAACTAAGATCAACTGACTGTGGCATCAATATTTTTAATGTTTATGTAGCTTTTGACATGTAAAATTAATACTTTTATTTGTAAACACATTTGTTTTTAATGTAAAGTTTATTGTATTATTTCTATTGTATATTTGAAAAAATACCTATATGGTCCAAATACTCATATGGTCCGGCCCGTTAATAACCAAACGAGTATAATACTCATATGGTCCAAATACTCATATGGTCCGGAACAGATATAACTGCCAATCTTTAAAAAAAAAGTTTTACACAAGTTTGTCTGCACAAGCATTTAGTTATACCACAATGAAAATCTTCCCTGTTTTACATTCAGGCCTAAAAAAAAAAGATATGTGTTTCCGGTAACATCATTTTGGAAAAATATGGTCGGTAGGTCGGAATTCTTTTTTTTTTTTTTTTTTTTTTTTTTTTTTGGACATTGTAAATGAAATCGGGAAAATTATCATGTTTTTTCCAAGTCCGGATCCGTAATTAGTTTCAAAAACCGGAAGTGTGCCATTTGCAATGTTTTTGAAGCACCTGCTGTGCAAATTTCTTGGAATTTAACCTATTTGGAATACCTTTTGACATTAATAAAAATGTTTTACTGGCTTTCTATGCAAGAGGAAGCAAGAGAGAAAAAATATTATGTCATTTATCAGAAGCCTGTGTCAAAACAGGGTCGGTTGATAAATGTTTTTAATTTTTTTTTTGAAGATCCAATAAAAAAGTTAGGGTCGTGGCTAATAAACAGGGTTGGTCGGGTTACCGGAAACACGGATCTTTTTTTTCTCGGCCTCGTCCACTCTATACATGAAAAGATGTCAGATTTCATGTGAAAAGAGCAGTACATTTTATGATGAAGCAGTGAAATGATCCAGTTGAAAAAGGTCCAAAATTGAAGATTTTTATTTTACCAGGTTGAATCTAAACATTACAAATTTATAATTTATATTTTTCTAGAAATTTCCTTTGAATAATACAAATATTTGATTTGTTTACCCCACAGATCATTCAGCAAGGCCAATTATATATTTGGTCTTTGTGTCACAACTGTGGTAAAGTAATGACAATGTCATCGATATCTGTCAGGGTTTTCGAGAGTCGTTGGAGGTATCTATGACCTCTTACATAGTTTGTAAAACCTACAAACTGTTGTTTTATCAGTCTAACATTATAAGTCAAGAGTATCACAAAATTCTTAAATCTTCACTTCTTTTGGTGCAGAAATTGATGAGTCCAACTGGATCAAACTTTTTTAAACTGGACATTGTGACATGTCTGACCGACCTTTGGAATGACTGCATTTAGTTAATCTGCAATGAAAGACTTCCCTGTTTTACATTCATGTTCACTCTATAAAAGAAAATGTGTTTGACACGAAATTGTCAGGCATTTTATGGTAAAGCTATGAGGTCAAATAATTGAGCTTTAAACTCCACAGATCATTCAGCAAGGCCAATTATATATTTGGTCGTTGTGTCACAACTGTGGTAAAGTAATGACAATATCATCGATATCTGTCAGGGTTTTCGAGAGTTGTTGGAGGTATCTATGACCTCTTACATAGTTTGTAAAACCTACAATTTGTTTGTTCAAATCCAGATGTTCCAAATTTGTTGGGTTTTTTTGCTTCCGCACTTGTTGGTCCAGTAATTGTCCAAGCATTACTGGTCCAATCAGTGTTTTAACAGTCTTTTACATTATGTTTATCTCAAAATTCTTAATTCTTAAATCTACACTGGTCATATCTTTTTAAGTTGCCTTCTATAAATAAAACAATATTTGATTTGTTTACTCCACAGATCATTCAGCAAGCCCAATTATATATTTGGTCTTTGTGTCACAACTGTGGTAAAGTAATGACAATATCATCGATATCTGTCAGGGTTTTCGAGAGTTGATGGAGTTGTCTATGACCTCTTACATAGTTTGTAAAACCTACAATTTGTTGTATTGTTAAAATGCAGATGTTCCCATAGTTGTTTTATTTCCTCGGTCAGTGGTCTTTTGATTCAATAATTGTTCAAGCATTACTGATCATTTCAGTGTTTTAGCCGTCTTTAACATTACGAGTATCACAAAATTCTAATAAAGTCAACCCTTCATTTGGTCCGGTAATTGATGTGAATTACTTGACCGAACCCTTTTACACTGGACATTGTCACTTGTCCCACAGACCTTTGGAACGACTGCATTTAGGTATTCGACAATTGAATTATTACCTGTTTGACTTGCTTGGCCATTCTAAGAAAGAAAGTGTTTGTTACAGATAGAATGGTTCGAGCAATTTATGATAAAGCAGTGATTTGGTCTAGTTGAAAAGGTCAAAAATTATTATGTCTGAAAGTATGATATTAAATTACAAATTTGCAATTTCTTTTCAAGTTTCCTTCTATAGATATGATGAATTAATGATACCAATAGTTGAATTGTACTCCACAGATCATTCAGCTAGTCCAATTATATATTTGGTCGTTGTGTCACAACTGTGGTAAAGTAATGACAATATCATCGATATCTGTCAGGGTTTTCGAGAGTCGTTGGAGGTATCTATGACCTCTTACATAGTTTGTAAAACCTACAATTTGTTGTATTTTTCAAATCTTTACAAAAAAAAATGTATACAATTTTTTCTGCATATACAGGTGATTATACCACAAAGAAAATATTTCCTTTTTTACATGCATACCAAATGTGTAAAACAAAATGTAATTATTACGTAGGGTTTACATCTGCATATTTACACCAGAAACAGAAAAAAACCCAATGAAATAATATGCATTTGTGGTCTATCAGATCGCAACCACCCATAATTAAATAAGAAATCATATAGGTTGGAAGTCAACAATAACTAAAGGATACAAGGTAGCTAAACCTTTAAAAACTCACTTTATATAAAATACCAATGTACATGTATGTACCTATTTGAATGAATATTTAGAGTTGTTACCATTGTTTATTTGATTACAGGTAGGTGATGGAACTACCTCAGTGACCTTGTTAGCTGGTGAGTTCCTAAAGGAAGCCAAGCCATTTATTGAAGAGGCTGTTCATCCACAGATCATAATCAAAGCATTTAGAAAGGCTGCAACAGAGGTAAGGAACTTGTAAATACATGTATGATGAAGTGGTGATCTCAGGAAGATAAAGACAACAATAGTATACCACTATTCAGTAGTCTTAAATTGATTGAGGAAAAAAAATCTGAGTTAAAAACCAAAACTGAGGGAAACACATCAACAACTAGAGAAAATTAACGTACCAACAGAAACACTGAAATGCTTCAAAAACAAATGCCAGCATACCTAGAAACGGACTATTTGATAAACATTGCTATATTCCTGACTTACTGGACAACATCAAGGAGACAGCAATCTTGTGACAAAAATAACTAAAACACCTAGAGCGGAGGCAACATGCATTCTTTAATTTTAGACGGGTCGAGCATAATATGCCACAATCAAAGTCATCTTTAGTCTACAAAAGTTTCGATAAAGCAGAAGATCTACAATTAGAGCTGTTTTCTAAAAAATAACCAACAACAAAAAAAACCAAAAAAACATTTAGATATGATATGTAACAAAAATGCCATTAATGTACCTCTCAATATGGTGAAAATCAATTATTTAAGGGTAGTAGTTTCATTCTTGTAGCCAGTAGGTAGAATATGTTTTATTTTCCTAGCAAGGAAACCCCTCTACCTTAGCTAGAGTATTTTAAGATTAAAAGGAACAAGATTGAAAATAAGTTTCAAACCTTTAAAAACCCAGACAAGACTTGAAATTTGGTTACAAAAAATGAACTTGAAAGCACTTTTATACTTGAAATTTGTATTGCTTAGAAAAATAAAAAATGATTCCCTCTTACTCATAGTTAAACATATTCTTTTCTCTCTTGCAGGCTGTAAAGAAAATTAAAGAAATATCTATGAGGATCAACAAGAGTGATCCAAAGTAAGTATTCAACAAACATCATTAAACAAGTAACATAAAAATGATATGTTAAATCATATGTAGCCTCCCTTATTCTTGTGTTAAATTACAAATAACTTTGTATTTGGCTGAATTTAAAATGTAATGTAAAGGAATTGCGGAAACACCTAGTAAGAATTAAGTTGTGTAAATTTTATATCACAACTGTAGATCAGTTCTGTTGCAAATATGCATAGTTATTTCATGTAAAGGCTAGTCTATGCCTCATATCTATAGACCAAAGAACAAGATTAGGATAAGGTTGGAATTTCTTTGCTCTGCTTTTAACAAGAACTGTTTAGATGGGGCTTTGATACTGAATACAATTAGAATCCTATCATTTTGCTAATTCATGCATTAAAAAATCAACTGATGTTTTTCAAAATAACATTCTTTTTGGTTTTAAATTCCACAGATCATTCAGCAAGGCCAATTATATATTTGGTGTTTGTGTCACAACTGTGGTAAAGTAATGACAATATTATCGATATCTGTCAGGGTTTTCGAGAGTTGTTGGAGGTATCTATGACCTCTTACATAGTTTGTAAAACCTACAATTTGTTGAATTGTTTTTTTTTGTCCAGTAATTAATCATGTGTTCCTGGTCCAGTCTTTTAGCAATCTTTTACATTATGAGTTTGACAAAAAATTTAACTGTATACACTGGTAATTTGGTCAAGTAATTGATATTTACTTGACCAGACAAATTATTACTGGACATTGCCACATGTCATGCCAAGATTCTTAACTCTATATACTAATAATTTGGTCAAGTTATTGATATTTACTGGACCAAACATCTTATTACTGGACATTGCCACATGTCTTGCGAACCTTTGGAATAACTGCAAATCTAGAAAAAATTTCTATACTAGTTTGTCTGCTTCTGCATTTAATTATACCACAATGAAAATATTCCCTGTTTTACATTTAAGTCCACTCTTTAAAATTGAGGTGTTAATAACAGATGGACAGGGTCATGGATTTTTTGGGAAAGAAGTGATTTGATCCAGTTGATGAGGGTAAAAAATAAGTGTTAGAATATGGGATAAAAGATCTTTACCAGTTTGAATCTGAATATGGCATATTTATGATATCTTTTCTCATAACTTCTATAAATAATACAAATATTTGAGTTTTATACTCCACAGATCATTCAGCAAGGCCAATTATATATTTGGTCTTTGTGTCACAACTGTGGTAAAGTAATGACACTGTCATCGATATCTGTCAGGGTTTTCGAGAGTCGTTGGAGGTGTCTGACCCCTAACATAGTTTGTAAAACCTACAATTATACCTCAATAAAAAAATCTGTTACAGCTTTTACATTAATGCTAGCAAGACAAATCTTTGTTTGTGTCAATGTTTGCTCAAGCATGACAATTAAGATAGGCGGGGCTTCAGCTTCTATACATCATACTTAATTTTACTGGGCGTTATGTTTGAGGTTATGGACACTAAATTTTATAACATCACAGGATGTCAAATATAAAGCGCAATCGCGTAGAAATGGAAGCCAAAAATTGTATTGTTTTTTTCGAAGATATGCATTTTCATCATCCAACTTTAAAGACTATCGTCAAGTACGATTAGTAAAACAAAATAGCTATTCAAACACACCTACTCTGATTTTGTGATTCATTACATAGGTATTTCATTTGACCCATATATTTCATCTTTTAGTACTGTGATTTTTTTATGTTATAAAGTCAACCTGTAGCTTAGCTACATAAAAATGATAGAATCTGAAGCGAGATGATGTATCAAATGTTCTTGCTTTGTAGATTTTCAAGACAAAATATTCATCTCAAACACACCCTTACATAAGAAGGTGCACTCGATTTCTCTTTTTGATACAATTGTTACCAATTTTTTTTCTTCTTGAGTCACGTAATGGAAGGGCAGACACGGAAATAACTGAACTTATAGATTGATATGTTCACCGTATGTGGTAATTTAAAAAAAAATTGGAGGTTATGCATTTTCTTCATCCAACTTGATAGATAACCATGTCGTCGACTTGATATCTAATTGATCTGCTTAACTTTGTAAAAGATAAATTGAAAACTTATGCAAATTTTTGTTTTTTTTACAACAAAACACTTCGTATTTGAGAAGAAAATTGTTATTTTATTTATTTTTCTATTAACTTTTAAAAAATTTGTTTCTATAGTAAAATGCATTACAGAAAGCATTTATCGCCTTCTCTATAAACAAAGAATAATCAGTTTGAAGGTTTACAAGCAAAAATTAATCCAAAGTGCGCAATATTCAATTACAATTGACATAATAAATAAAAGGGATGAATTTAGTCATTTCCCCCCTACTTAATTATCCCTTATATTAGAAAATCGAGTGCACCTTCTTATATTAGGGTGTGTTTGAGATGAATATTTTGTCTTGAAAACGTACAAAGCAAGAATATTTGATACATCATCTTGCTTCAGATTCTATCATTTTATATAGCAACGCTACAGGTTGCCTTTATAACATAAAAAAATCACAGTACTAGAAGCTGAAATATAATGGTCAAATGAAATACCTAAAATTTAGTGTCCTTAACCTCAAACATAACGTCCAATAAAATTTAAGTATGATGTATACAAGCTGAAGCCCCGCCTATCTTAATTGCCATGCTTGAGCAAACATTGATACAAGCAAAGCAAGCAAGCTAAACAAAGATTTGTCTTGCTAGCATTAATGTAAAAGCTGTAATTATAATTATAGCGATGTCCATTCTATAAACTTCTATTATTTTGTTTTTAATTCCTGCACTTAAAAATTAACTAACCTTCTTGGAGCAGGACCTGTATATGGAATTACTTTTTGTGGGGGTTATTCACTTTACAGTTTTGTCAAAACAATTCTGGTGGAAAGAAAAAAAAATCAACAAAAATTGGAACCCCAGACTAATTTATAATTTAGGAAGTACCAGAAATCACTTATCCTCTAATTCAGTTTGTTTTCATGTATATATCTAGAATGTTATATTTTACAGGGAAATGAGACAGTTGTTAGAGAAATGTGCTGCTACTTCATTGAGTTCTAAACTTGTTGCTCATCAGAAAGATTTCTTCACAAAGATGGTAGTTGATGCTGTCATGTTATTGGATGAGTTACTTCCCCTTAACATGATTGGTGTCAAGAAAGTTACTGGTGGAGGTCTTGAGGTAAAGAATGTGTGAACAAAAAAAAAGAATAAGTTCCATAGCATATTCATATGTGGTGGTATTTGAGGTGTACAGATGTTGTGGTTGTGATTACAGAAAGCCAAATGTTTTTTGCCTTTTTTTTTAACTTGGAAATTTAAAGATTTGTCAATGTTATATTTTCATATTTTTTTTTGCATTTTCACTAGTTAATGAAACTTCCTTGTAAAAAAATTGAATAATAAAATTTCTTCTTGTTGGAATAAGATAGTTGATAAAAAAAAAAGTTCTTATAAATATTGGTTTAGGCTTTTATAATAAGGCTTATCATTGTAGCATTCCCATCTTTTTACAGGATTCTGTATTGATAGCAGGAGTAGCATTTAAGAAAACCTTCAGTTATGCTGGATTTGAAATGCAGCCAAAGAAATACACCAATCTTAAAATAGCACTTCTAAATATAGAATTAGAACTGAAAGCTGAGAGAGATAATGCTGAAGTTAGAGTTGATTCTGTAGAGGTTTGTAACATATAATCCTAATTATAAATAAGTAGGGAGAGCTTATGCTGATATTAGAATAAATTAAGATACCAGACTAGTAAAGGAACTGTATTGAAGGCGCCAATTAGAACAAATGTAGAATGGAAGTTAATTATTGAAATCTATTTTGACAAAAATAATTTTTCAAAAGATACCGAAAAGCCGGAAAAAATCCATCCTTAGTTTTACTGCAAAGTAAATCAATCCTGGTAAAATTATTTTTCACTTCAAAACAAAAACTATTTCAAATGATGTTTTCAAAGCTGGATGAATTATGTTGAAAAACATAAAAAAAAAAAAAGCACTTCTTTTTCATGTTTTTGTTGAAATTTCCAATGATGAACTAAAAAGCAATTGTGGTTTCTATTAATACTTTGTGCATTCTATTAAAATTTTATATTTATATTTGGTCTCAACTACTGAATACAGGTCCATTGTGCACTTTATTTCACATTTCCTTTTAAGAAACACGTATTTTTAACTCCTCATCTTTAAATTGTCATAAACAAGAATTTATTATTTTATTGTTATATTTTCTCAAGTCATGAATTATAAATATGACAGACATGCAAGTCCACATGAGGCTTTGTTCAGTTTAATCCACAGATTAGTCAGCAAGGCCAAACTTTTTCAATGTTGGTCTTCGTGTTACGTCTGTGGTATAGTAATGTCAGTGTCCAGCGGTCAAGACTAATCGTTTTGATCAGTCATGGTCATCACTGGTATCTGGCGGGGTTTTCTGAGAGTTGTTTGGAATTGTTGTATGTTTCTAACTTAGTTGTAAAACCTACATTACCTAATATGAGTTGTAAAACATGCACTTAATTCATAAGTTGTAAGAATTAGCCAGAAACTGCTATATTTTTCTTTTAGTTAATTTGGAGGATAATGTTCTTTTTTGTGAATGTATGATTAATTAGAAGTAACTAGAGTAGTAGGGTTGTTCATTTTGAATGTTGCTTGAAACTTTTCTATAATGATCTAAACAGTTTGTTGATTTGAAATCCATTATTAAGATAATGTTTGTTGTAACTGAGTTACTGTGGATTCATTAATATTCGTTGGATACCAATTTTCGTTGATTTCGTGGGTACAGGAGAACCACGAATTCAAATATTCAACGAATTACAAATTGTCTAAAGGAATGAGTGTAGACTTTGCCAAAACCACGAAATTAAATATCAACGAATATGTAAATTTTCCTCAAACCACGAAAATTGGTACCGACGAAAATAAATGAATCCACAGTATACCTGTCTACTATATATGTTTAAATGGCTGAGATTAAAGTATCTGTTTATATTTTAGTCAAATCTTGCAATTCAAAATTTAAGTTCTACAATTAACAGCTGAATATATGTCCATTTTGCTCCTTATTTTTACATTTAAAAAATTAGATGGACATGTCATCTGACTGAGTTTAGGTATTAGACTTTCCTAGGACCTAATCTTCAGTTTTTTTCCTCACCATACATAAAATATATATTAAGACTACATGAGGCTTTGTTGAGTTTAATCCACAGATTAGTCAGCAAGGCCAAACTTTTTCAATGTTGGTCTTCGTGTTACGTCTGTGGTATAGTAATGTCAGTGTCCAGCGGTCAAGACTGATCGTTTTGATCAGTCATGGTCATCACTGGTATCTGACAGGGTTTTCTGAGAGTTGTTGGAAATGATTGTATTTTTCTAACTTAGTTGTAAAACCTACATAACCTCATACATGTCCTTAGATAACTTATAACTCTGACAGTCCTATTTGATATTTATATTCTGAATAAAAAGGGGTCTGTGATTGTATATTATCACTGACTGATGAATCAGCAATTGGTCAAGGATAAGGAAGTGACCCGTAACAATTTTAAAGCACTTAAAAGTCAGTTTGTGACAATGTTGGTTTCCTGAAGTTGATGGCTACTCCAGATTAAGCATTTTTATGATACCTTTTCTTTTTTATGCCCCACCTATGATAGTAGAGGGCATTATGTTTTCTGGTCTGTTCGTTCGTCTGTCTGTTACACTTCAGGTTAAAGTTTTTGGTCAAGGTAGTTTTTGATGAAGTTGAAGTCCAAACAACTTGAAACTTAGTATACATGTTTCCTTTGATAAGATCATTCTAATTTTAATGCCAAATTAGAGAATTTATTCCAATTTCACAGTCCAGTAAACATAGAAAATGATAGTGCAAGTGGGCCATCCGTGTACTGTGGACACATTCTTGTTTTGTGAATATATCAAATAGAATAAAATAAGTAAAAAAAAGCCAAGGATGTTTGAAGAACAGCCTTGTTCATCTTTGTCAAACTATGAATTATATTTATGATGGACAAATAAGCACCACATGAGGCTTTGTGTAGTTTAATCCACAGATTAGTCAGCAAGGCCAAACTTTTTCAATGTTGGTCTTCGTGTTACGTCTGTGGTACAGTAATGTCAGTGTCCAGCGGTCAAGACTGGTCGTTTTGATCAGTCATGGTCATCACTGTTATCTGACAGGGTTTTCTGAGAGTTGTTGGAAATGATTGTATTTTTCTAACTTAGTTGTAAAACCTACATTACCTCATACATGTCCACAGATAACTCTTATCTCCTATTTCATTTAGACAGTCCTACTTATATTATGAATAAAGAGGGGATCTGTGATTGTATATTATCACTGACTGAGGAATCAGAAATTTGGTCAAGGATAGGGAAGTGACCCGTAACAATTTTAAAGCACTTTAAAATTAAGTCTATGTTAGTGACAATGTTTGTTTCTGAAGTTGATTGTTAACATGGTTACTCCAGATTAAGCATTTTTGTGATACCATATTTTTTTTTTGTGAATAAATCAAATAGAACAAAGTAAGTAAATTTGTGTAGTTTAATCCACAGATTAGTCAGCAAGGCCAAACTTTTTCAATGTTGGTCTTCGTGTTACGTCTGTGGTACAGTAATGTCAATGTCCAGCGGTCAAGACTGGTTGTTTTGGTCAGTCATGGTCATCACTGGTATCTGACAGGGTTTTCTGAGAGTTGTTGGGAATAAATGAGTATTTCTGACTTAGTTGTAAAACCTACATAAGTATCTGATTTAGTGAGTTCAATAATAAAAAAAACAAGAGATTGTGCTGGGACATCTTAAAGTTGACTGTTAACCAGATTAGATATTTCTCCAAACAGTATTACTGTTCTAGATAAGAAAACAAAATCATGTTTTGTATATTAACTCTTTATTACAGGAATACCAGTCCATAGTAGATGCTGAATGGAAGATATTATATGATAAACTTGATATCTTACACAAGAGTGGAGCTAAAGTTATTTTATCTAAGTTGCCTATTGGAGATGTTGCCACACAGTATTTTGCAGATAGGTAAGTAAGAAGTTTAAGATGTAAACATGCAGCATAAGGTATCTGGTCTATGACACGGGGATATCACTTCAAAAATTTGGTGATAGTATAACATGAGATTTCATATATTAGGAGTTCTTTCCACAGATTAGTCAGCAAGGCCAAACTTTTTCAATGTTGGTCTTCGTGTTACGTCTGTGGTACATTAATGTTAGTGTCCAGCGGTCAAGACTGATCGTTTTGGTCAGTCATGGTCATCACTGGTATCTGGCAGGGTTTTCTGAGAGTTGTTGGGAATATTTTGTAATTTCTGACTTAGTTGTAAAACCTACATAACTTATTTCAAAGAATTGTTGAAATGATTGAAAAATAGACCTTGACAGTGAGCTAATCATGTTTTTAGTAATTTCACAATCTTTCAAGACTATGAAGTATGTCATAGAAAAAGTTCAGATTAAAAGCATTTCAGCATTTTTAATTTGGTATTGCATGAATATATATTGAGGACAAAATTATGCTTTATACACTAGTTGATGTATAATAAAACTGTAATTGCATATCCAAATTTTATTTCAACCATGTTTTGTACATCCAAACATTTTGCCAAAAGGACTAGCCATTGAGATTTGGATTTTATACTTTGGTCTATTGGATGTTATAAAATTCAGTGGCATTTTGAAATTCTTAAAAAAGCAATTATGCATCTGGTTAAAAGTACTTTTAAAGGGGTAATTATATATAATCAATGCATATAATGATTTTGAAATTGAATATTACAGAGATATGTTTTGTGCTGGGCGAGTAGTAGAAGAAGATCTGAAGAGAACAATGAAAGCTTGTGGTGGTTCTATACAAACAACCGTTCAGAATCTGTCACCAGATGTGTTAGGAAATTGTGAGACATTTGAAGAAATCCAAATTGGAGGGGAAAGGTAATTACTAGTTACTTTGCCTATATTTTTCTGTAGTAGTCTATAGAAAAATGAGAAAATATATATTTTACAATCGCCAAATTATAATCTTGCTTTCAAAAGAATCCAATATTTGCATAATGTAAAACAAAAAAAAGTTTATCCAGTAATTGTACATTTTGTATTTCATCCAGTCTGATTAAATTACAGATCATGTGTCCAGTTTTTATTTGGCAATTCAACTTTTGTCATGTATGTGTTAATTGAATTATTAAAGATAAACTACAAAATAAATGATTTTTCCATTGATAATTGTTTTTAGAATCCTTTAATCAATTTGCTGAAAATAATATGTAAGGTAGAATTATTATGTTTATAATGTTTGATATTATGCTGTATTAACATTTTCTTAATTCTTTCAGATATAATTTATTTACCGGTTGTCCCCAGGCTAGAACATGTACAATCATTCTACGTGGAGGTGCAGAACAGTTTATTGAGGAAACTGAGAGATCATTACACGATGCTATAATGATTGTTAGAAGAACCATGAAGAATGATGCTGTTGTTGCAGGTGAGAAAACTATTTTTTTTAGGCTGTTCCATTATCCCAGTCATGTACAGAAAATAAATGCTGTTACACTTAAATAACATCTACGAGACCACTTAGAATCCCCAATAATGCATTTTATTAATACACAAAAAAAATCTTTATGAATAAAAGATGTGGGGTATATGTCTACAGATAGCAATTGAAAAAGACTTAATAACTATTGAGTTAAGCTTCTAAGCTGATACAACACTTCTATTTTTCAGCAGACAGCTGTTTTACTAGATAGATTTGTTTATGATAATTTACTCGCATAATACCTAGCTTTTGCAAGTATATAATACATGTCAAGGGCTTTTTATTTCACATACTTGTACTTTATTTATAGGTGGTGGAGCAATAGAAATGGAATTAAGTAAACACTTGAGGAACATGTCAAGAACTATTGCTGGTAAAGAACAGTTATTGATGGGGGCCATGGCTAAAGCTTTAGAGATCATTCCAAGACAGTTATGTGAAAATGCTGGCTTTGATGCTACAAATATACTCAACAAATTACGTCAGAGGCATGCACAAGGTAAGGATACACTAAGAAATGTTGTCTCTTATATTGGTGAACACATTGAGCCAAGATATAAAGTTCATGTAACTTGTAGTTGTTGGCTCATGCATAATATTGTGAATGCAATAGATAATTTTGTTCTTTCAAATCAATCTTTTTATGTAGTGAATGGTATAGTCATTATCTGTAAATATGCAGTTAAATGATTGTTATACCCCCCTTTTAAAAAAGGGGGGGTATACTGTTTTACCTCTGTCTGTACGTCAGGCCGTCCCATGAATATTTTTCGTCGCATTTTTCTCAGGAACTACAATACAAGGATTTCTGAAATTTGGTTTCAGGGTTTATCTAAGTCAGCTATACCGTGTGATGCGTTTTCAGATTGATTACTTGACAACTTCCTGTTTACCGAACACTTGTATGATTTTACACATGATAGCCAAGTTGAAAATTTTCGTCACACTTTTCTCAGGAACAACATTACAAGGATTTCTGAAATTTGGTTTCAGGATTTATATAAGTCAGCTATACAGTGTGATGTGTTTTCAGATTCATCACTCTACAACTTCCTGTTTACCGAACACTTGCATATTTTTACACTATTTATATTATCCACTTGCGGCGGGGGTATCATCAGTGAGCAGTGGCTCGCAGTTTCACTTGTTTAACATGCAAGCCCTATAGCATTAATGATTTTAAATCATTTGGTTAGCAGTGTGATGGTCTAGTTCATCTTTGATTATTGATTATTGTTTCCTCAATGTCTTGTGGAAAGTCATAATTTAAAACACTTATAATCAAAAGCTGACATTTAATCTATCTACAAATTATCAAAATAATGTAACATGAACAAAAAAAACACCCACTTCATCCTTTGTTCTTGTCTGCATTAGTCAGTATTGAAAATGAAGATGTTTAAAACTTTATTTCAGGTGGCATCTGGTATGGTGTAGATGTACTTAATGAAGATATTGCTGACAATTTTGAGAATTGTGTATGGGAACCAGCAGTAGTAAAAATAAATGCCATCACAGCTGCTGCAGAAGCAAGCTGTCTCATTCTTTCTGTTGATGAAACTGTTAAAAATCCAAAAGCCCAACAAGACGGACCTCCAGGTGGTGGTATGGGACGAGGTCGAGGACGACCAATGTGATCTAGATTTATACTTTATTTATTTGTACATTTATGTGTCTCTGAACAAATTACCCTCCATGAAGATTATCTTTTTGTCGCTGCATTTGTGCTTTGTATTTTCATATCATAATGATTGTACTAGAAATTATGTGAATACAATTTTTATACAACAGTTGTGTTATTTTGTGTTTCCATCTGCATATATCACTTGTATATAAAAGACACAGGAATTAAACCCAGCAATTTCACTAATAACCAATTCTTTCACAAAAAGAATCGCACAGACAAAACTCGTCAAATTTGTGCTATATATGTATAAGGGTTAGAATTTTAAAGAAGCATATTAACATGTAGTTGATTTAATCTTTTACTGATTTAGAATTTTAGGTAAAAATTAGATAAATCATATAATCGGGGATTTAAAACAATGAAAACCAAAACTATTTTCTTCCCCATCAATTTTTGAATAGAATAATCCAAGGTAAAAAAAATCAGGAAAAATGCATGCTGTAAGGTTGGAATAAGTGAATAAAAAATCTACAGGTAGAATCAATGTAGATTTAAATTTAACAATACCAACTGGTCAATTTAAATGTCCCTATTGTATTGTTGAGCTATAGGTAAAGTTTTACAGTAACACCCATAGTCAACTCACTGCAATCATAATTTTAGCTTAACTTTAACATGAGGATGCAATCCTTTACTTGGTAAAACCAGACTTTAAAATTGATATTTACCGCAGCTCTTCTAATTATGCAGCATTTAGGAGTAAAAGCATAGACTGGTTGATTTCAGAGTCGGATCAATGTTTCCAATTATGGTGACATCTTGACTATTGCCTTGTGATCTAACATGTTAAAAATAATTTCAAGATGTTGATCCTTTACAAAGCCAGGTTCATTTTCTTATTGCATTAACATGTTTAAAAAAAACCATAAAATTGGGAAAGGAAATGGTGAATGTGTCAAAGCGACAACAACCCAACCATAGAGCAGACTACAGCCGGAGGCCACCATGTATTTTTCTAGTTTCATATTTGTTGGGGGTTTTGTAACACCTGTGATAAAATGCATGTAAGGCAAGTTCAACTGGGCAAGTTTTAACAAACTGTTATAGAAAACGATCAAGTGGTGAAAGTGCAAGGTGAACAAATAAATCATAGTTACTATCCTATGAGACTACTTCATTGCTATTGTGAAAAATATTCAAAGAATTTCTATACATTTTATTCTTGAAATAGTCATATGAAAGGTGATTGGTAGTAATAAGAACTATATTTGTTTTGGAGAATAATTGTAACATTTAAATGTCCAGGCAGAGTTCATCTGACTTTGACTTCATTTTCTTTATAAACTATTCAAACAAGTTTTCATAGCTAGGTCTTTTCTAAGATACTATAAGCAGTAGGTATAAATTAAGAGTTGATTGTGAGGTGTACATTTCTGCATGACACAGTTCATTCGACTTGGTCCATTTTCATTCTTCAGGTTGGTATTTGAAAGAAAAACAAAAGATGGGCTATCCATCCACGACAATAATCCAAACATGAAAAGATAGGAACTGCATTTATTACAGTTCTTCATCTCAAAGTCACAGTAAGGCCTTCAAACACAGCAAAAAAACTAACTCTGCATGCGTCATGGTGCATTTCTCAGATAGTAAGCTGGGTCAGATATATTGGGGGTAAAGAGTGATTGTAAGGTGAAAATATGTGTTTGGTAGGGTTTATCAGACTTGGACCACATTTTTCATGGTTCATTGGTTAATGAGAACACTTTCATGGTTATTTTTGTTACTCAGATATTATACACATTAACTATATTTGGTGCATGCACTAAGTTCATGAGGTTTAGCAGGATCATGACCTTGATCTCATTTTCATAATTTATTATTACCTGTAGGTCTGTTTTTCATATACTATAAGAAATGGGTTAACTAGAGATTTGATGTATGGAATAATTGTAAAGTGAACATGTCTTGGATAATGTAAGTTTATAAGATACATCTATTTAAATTTCATATTTAAGCAAATAGTACGGTGGCTGAGTAAGGAAAAGTCGCTTATTTAAGGAGTTAAATTGTCATTCTAACTATACGGCTATAGCTCACCGTATTGATAGTTCAAAGAATAAACTTAACATTTTGACTTGTCTTCAAAAAATCGTACAGTGCAATTTTCGTAAAATGGGCTTTGAAGTATGTTAGTTTACTTGCAACAAAAATCGACTAAGAAAAGTTTTGAGATCAATATTGTAAAATAACATCTGTGATATGATTTCTGTTCTTATATACATTGATGTTACACCTTATTCATGTTATTTAATGATTTCAAATAAAGTTTAGCAAAATCAATTCCTTATTAAAGAGTTTTTGTAAAAGTTTAACACTACGAATAATTTGCATTTAATAAAGTATGTTCCAATTTAATTTCATATTTGTTTAACGCAAAATGTAAAATAATTAACATTTATATGATATATCATACATTTGTACCTTTTTTAATCAATAATATCAAATTTATTTGTCTCAGAAGCACTATTTTAGCATTTCAAGCCAGACAAAATTCCTAACGCTCATATGACGGAGCTATTCGAAGCTCATTTACAGCCTCTTATAAATACATACACGTAATTGGGATGTGATGTATCACTTACATTTACATACTTGGATATGTTCCTTGAAGCAGTAGACATTTACAATGTAGCTGTCATATGTTAGGCAGCAACCATTTGATTTTCTGGGGGGGGCTATGGTTTTTTTTGGAAAAAAAAGTTTGTTTCCAGGTTTTGGTGAAAATAATTTGTTTCAGACCCTGAGAAAAAAAAAATTGTTTGTTTCACCCTCAGCTGCCACTATATGTAATGTTAAAATTGAAAGAAAAAAATTGTTTTCGGTTTGTCGCTAAAAAAATAGATTGTTCTTCGCCGAAGGCGAAAAAAAAAAATTTGCACAGAAAAAAACCCCATAGCCCCCCCCCAGAAAATCAAACGGTTGCTGCCTTAGAACAGAACGAGAGGGAAATTGGTCTCTTCCTTGAGATCATCATCTCAAATGTAACATTATATTTTTGTAACCAACCGTTCCGCATGAAGGTGGATACTCGATATGCTGCAATTTTCTTAGAACATTCGATCATTTTTATACGACCGCAAATTTTGAAAAAATTTTCGTCGTATATTGCTATCACGTTTGCGTCGTCGTCGTAGTCCGAATACTTTTAGTTTTCGCACTCTAACTTTAATAAAAGTGAATATAAATCTATAAAATTTTATCACAAGGTTTATGACCACAAAAGGAAGGTTGGTATTGATTTTGGGAGTTTTGGTCCCAAAATTTTAGGAATTAGGGGCCAAAAAGGGCCCAAATAAGCATTTTCTTGGTTTTCGCACTATAACTTTAGCTTAAGTTAATAGAAATCTATGAAATTTTGACACAAGGTTTATGACCACAAAAGAAAGGTTGGGATTGATTTTGGGAGTTTTGGTTTCAATAGTGTAGGAATTAGGGGCCAAAAAAGGGCCCAAATAAGCATTATTCTTGGTTTTCGCACAATAACTTTAGTTTAAGTAAATAGAAAATAATGAAATTTTAACACAATGTTTATGACCACAAAAGGAAGGTTGGTATTGATTTTGGGAGTTTAGGTCCCAACAGTTTAGGAATTAAGGGCCAAAAGGGGACCCAAATAAGCATTTTTCTTGGTTTTCGCACCATAACTTTAGTATAAGTAAATAGAAATCTATGAAATTTAAACACAAGGTTTATGACCATAAAAGGAAGGTTGGTAATGATTTTGGGAGTTTTGGTCCCAACAGTTTAGGAATAAGGGGCCCAAAGGGTCCAAAATTAAACTTTGTTTGATTTCATCAAAATTGAATAATTGGGGTTCTTTGATATGCCGAATCTAACTGTGTATGTAGATTTTTAACTTTTGGTCCCGTTTTCAAATTGGTCTACATTAAGGTCCAAAGGGTCCAAAATTAAACTTCGTTTGATTTTGACAAAAAATTAATCGGTTGGGTTCTTTGATATGCTGAATCTAAAAATGTACTTAGATTCTTGATTATCGGCCCAGTTTTCAAGTTGGTCCAAATCGGGGTCCAAAATTAAACTTTGTTTGATTTCATCAAAAATTGAATAATTGGGGTTCTTTGATATGCCAAATCTAACTGTGTATGTAGATTCCTCATTTTTGGTCTTGTTTTCAAATTGGTCTACATTAAAGTCCAAAGGGTCCAAAATTAAACTTAGTTTGATTTTAACAAAAATTGAAATCTTAGGGTTCTTTGATATGCTGAATCCAAACATGTACTTAGATTTTTGATTCTGGGCCCAGTTTTCAAGTTGGTCCAAATCAGGATCTAAAATTATTATATTAAGTTTTGTGCAATAGCAAGTCTTTTCAATTGCACAGTATTGCGCAATGGCAAGAAATATCTTATTGCAAAATATTGTGAAATAGCAATTTTGTTTTTAATTAGAGTTATCTTTCTTTGTCCAGAATAGTAAGCAAGAAATATCTTATTGTAAGAATTTTTTTTATTTGGAGTTATCTTTCTTTGTCCAGAATCAACTTAAATCTTTGTTATATATACAATATACAATGTATATTCACTTTTTACTACCAACTGATAAATTAAAATAATCTTTACCATTCAGTGATAACAAGCAGTTTTTTTACATCTTAATATTTTATGATGTATTAAAATGATTAGTAATTGTTGCAAACTCCATTAGAAATTTTAATTGAGATTAATTTTGGAATAAGGAAAGGGGGATGTGATTAAAAAAATTGGGTTCAATTTTCTCATTTGAAATTTCATAAATAAAAAGAAAATTTCTTCAAACATTTTTTTTGAGAGGAATAATATTCAACAGCATAGTGAATTGCTCTAAGAGAAAACAAAAATTTTAATTTCATTAGAACACATTCATTCTGTGTCAGAAACCTATGCTGTGTCAACTATTTAATCACAATCCAAATTTAGAGCTGAATCCAGCTTGAATGTTGTGTCCATACTTGCCCCAACCGTTTAGTGTTCAACCTCTGCGGTCGTATAAAGCTACGCCCTGCGGAGCATCTGGTTTATGGATGGCTTCTTTGCTTTTTAGGCAGATTCCTGATCATTTTAACAGTTCTGTGACTGTCACCAGAAAAGACTAATAAAAGCCTCAAGGGGATTAGGTGGCACTGAAGGCATAACAAATCAAAAGTTTCCGCTTGTTAGATGGATACTTACTAGACATTTCATATAATCCATTAGTCGTGTAATGCTGCAAATTATGCAAATTTACAAGAAGAAACAAAGCCAACAGCAATGTGAAGAGAGGAAGAACATGTTATTGCCATTGTGAACCATCTAAATGATCCATGACTGACCCCTTTGGTGTGGAATTCCACCCTCAATGTCTTATCAATATCTCTTATTAAATGCATGCTTCTAGATATTTTCGAGGTTCTTTGTACAAAGTTGCCCAGGAAGGCTTAAACATGTTTAAACATTTTATCACTAGTGCTCTTTCCTAAGATCACAAGGATATCAAAGTCAAACACTAACCGTAAATATAAATTGGGGGAAATACTTTCATGTCGCATAAATCTATAACTTATGATTAGACGTGCACTGATTGCGGCAAAATGTAGAGATAATGTTATCATGGAACATGTGTTGTCGCACCCATTCCATTATCCCCTTTCCAAATGACGGCACTATGAGAAATTCATGCAGATTGGATTTTGTGAAACTGTTCGAATCTTAAGTCTCTTATGCACTTTCCCTACCGTTCTTTAAACCATAACTCACAACTTACATTAGAGATGGTATGGCATTGGTTCAATTTATTAATGCTAAAAAAGGTCAAACATACAGCGACCTTGCAGCTTACTATTTAAAATATATATCCCAATGAATATCTATGGCGCACATAGTAGTACATGTTTTTGACCGCTATGACACGAACACAGAGACTACATGCAGCTTCCATCAAAGTGTATCAGATTATAGAGCGGAGAAGTATCCCATAAGATTCCACCTGATGTGAGCTTTACATAGTCAGAATGTTTGTTAATTCCGAAATTGTCAACGTTTTTTGTACCAACACTGTTCATAGCTGCCATAGCTTGTTCGGCTCAAGAAGGGCTATACCAAATGCCTTAAACTTTAAGACGGAGATTAGAGAAATATGAAAGAGTGGAAGAACAATCATACGGACCTCTTATACAATTGTAAAAGAGGGACGAAAGATACCAAAGACAGTCAAACTCATAAATCTAAAACAAACTGACAACGCCATGGCTAAAAATGAAAAGACAAACAGACAAACAATAGTACACATGACACAACATAGAAAACTAAAGAATAAACAACACGAACCCCGAATTGTTCTGTGTGTTCTGTGTGTTCGCTACTATAAAAAAAAAAGGTCACATACAAGCGAGTTGTGGAACATTAGCAGTGTAAATGACTGGCGGAGATTTTCACCCATTTTATAACTATGTGTCTGTCTTTCCCCAACAATTTGCAAACTATTGTCTGCTGCACATGTACTTACTGGATGCGACACAACTTCCTCTCTGTTTGGAGTAGGTATACAGACTATTTCAGCTGTTTTTAGAGTTTCGTTAATATTGACAATGATGAAGCCCTTGTTTTGGCATGAAAGATAATTTCAAAGGTTTATGATCAGGATTATCTCTTTAAAACCACTCCATCATCATAATTATTCAAGTTTATTAGTAAAGACTAGTAAAGATGTAAGTTTAGTCGGGTTATCTTCCTGAGAGACGGCACTGAAACAGTATGTTTTACGTACTTCGTTTCAAACTTAAAATTTAAACCGCATTACACATTGCTAAACCCCTATACGGTCACCTTTAGAATACGGTTGGCAAGAGTAAAATGATGCATTACATTCCGTGTATTTTTAAAGGCATTTTTCAGCCAATTCTTGCAGGATCGTCTTCATTAAACGGAAAACCTGCATGTGAAAGAGTTATGTGTATAATCACTACAAAACCTTACATGTAAAAGGTCAGAATTATGTAGAAAATTTCAAATCATGTTCCTTGACAATTAACCAGATGAAAAAATTCTGTTGTGTGGATGTCTTTGATTAGAAGGTTGAATTGTAACTATTTTCGAAGTATTGAGTGTTTTTAGTTTTAATGAATTTCATGTATGACCTTATGCAAATTATGCCTTCATGACAGTAGGATGCAGGTAAAAATAATATTTATCATTTATTGATGAGATTGAATGTCAACCGGCAAGGTAACTATTGTAATTTCAACAGAATATGTGTTGATCTTGTGTAATAGAATAAGTATTTAAAAAAAAAAACTATTTCTTATTCATTTTTTTTTTTAATTTTCAAGATAATTCATTGATAGTTGATATAATAAAAAGTCTGTATCAAAAATTTAACCTAAATTGTTATATATTTCTTCAAATTTTGATAGTATGGAAGACAAAAATAAAAACAGAATTTGATCTTTGACCTCATTTTATTCAAACTGTTACCACATTTCTTTTTGAAGACATCGATATTTCAATAGTACTCATTATTCCGAATCCAATGATATATAATATAGCCATATAGTATGTTTGACGATTAAATCTAAAAAATATTGGGTCTGGTCACCATACTAAAAGCAGCAAGACAATCAGTCTGCACTCTTGTCATATCCCCTCTTGACCAACCTTTGACAGATTATACTCTCAATAAACCAGAAGATCTATAGGTCAGTAAATCACAAAAGCAATAAATAGACTGATAGTGATAGTTTAATTATAAAAGCGACTAGAGCATAAGTCAACATAGTTTTGAGTGATGATGTTTGACATGCAAGTTCATTATACCATAGTGAATCGTCCCTTCTCATCCTTCGGTGACTTTGATCTAACAGAGTTTATTTTACACATATACACATATGTTCAACCAGGTCGTGGATATTAATTTTACATCCTTCTCATCTAGCATTAAGCATTCTGCAGGCAGTATTTGTCTATATTAAAGTACATTTGTACATACTTTTGCTGAAAGACAGCAGAAATCATAAAATACAATTCCCAGTATGATGATGATTTGATAGACAAAAGTAATATAATCGCCATCACAACAGCTCTTCTTTCTAACACACCTGTGTCATAAAAACATGTCTTCAAAGTAGTCATCAAACTCTTCTTCCCTAAAACACAAAACAGGAATTATTAAAAAGCCTTAAATCTGCAGCTCATACACAAATGTTAGCTATAGCAAATGAAATTGAAATAAAATGAACCTTAATCAGTAGAAAGCAAAACACCACCTTCATTTGGTTGACAATAAATTGAACATGAAATAGATCTTATCTGCTGGGATATAAATCTGGACATGAAATGGACCATAACTCTGATTGCAATAAACTGAACATGACATGGACCTAAGCTCAAGCTAGTGACAATAATCTGAACAGGAGGAACACTGAAAACATACCACATCTTATTATAATACTGTGGATTCATTATCAATTGTTGGCAACCAATTTTCTTGGGTTTCTTGGCTTATGGGTACAATCTACATGTGAACCATGAGTTATAAAATTTCTGTAGGCTTTTGTATGCAGAGATTGGCAAAACCACAAAATCAAATAGCCATGAATATGCAAGTTTTCCTCAATCTATGAAATTTCAAACCAACAACCAGATGCTCTGCAGAGCGTAGCTTTATACGACCGCAGAGGTTGAACCCTGAACGGTTGGGGCAAGTATGGACACAACATTCAAGCTGGATTCAGCTCTAAATTTGGATTGTGATTAAATAGTTGACACAGCATAGGTTTCTGACACAGAATGAATGTGTTCTAATGAACTTAAATTTTTGTTTTCTCTTAGAGCAATTCACTATGCTGTTGAATATTAATCCTCTCAAAACAATGTTTGAAGAAATTTTCTTTTAATTTATGAAATTTCAAATGAGAAAAATTAAACCCAATTTTTTAATCACATCCCCCTTTCCCTTATTCCAAAACTAATCTCAATTAAAATATTCTAATGGAGTTTGCAACAATAACTACTCATTTAAATACATCATAAAATATTAAGGTGTAAAAAAACTGCTAGTTATCACTGAATGGTAAAGATTATTTAAATTGATCAGTTGGTAGTAAAAAGTGAATATACATTGTATATTGTATATAACAAAGATTTAAGTTGATTATGGACCAAGAAAGATAACTCCAATTAAAAAAAAATCTTGCAATAAGATATTTCTTGCTTACTATTCTGGACAAAGAAAGATAACTCTAATTAAAAAAAAATTGCTACATGTATTTCACAATATTGTGAAATTAGATATTTCTTGCCATTGCACAATACTGTGCAATTGAAAAGACTTGCTATTGCACAATACTTATATAATAATTTTAGATCCTGATTTGGACCAACTTGAAAACTGGGCCCATAATCAAAAATCTAAGTACATGGTTAGATTCAGCATATCAAAGAGGCCCAAGAATTTAATTTTTGTTAAAATCAAACTTAGTTTCAATTTGGACCTTTTGGACCTTAATGTAGGCCAATTTGAAAACGGGACCAAAAATGAAGAATCTACATACACAGTTAGAATTGGCATATCAAAGAACCCCATTTATTCAATTTTTGATGAAATCAAATAAAGTTTAATTTTGGACCCAGATTTGGACCAACTTGAAAACTGGGCCAATAATCAAGAATCTAAGTACATTTTTAGATTCAACATATCAAAGAACCCAACCGATTCATTTTTTGTCAAAATCAAACTAAGTTTAATTTTGGACCTTTGGACCTTAATGTAGACCAATTTGAAAACGGGACAAAAAGTTAAGAATCTACATACACAGTTAGATTCGGCATATCAAAGAACCCCAATTATTCAATTTTGATGAAATCAAACAAAGTTTAATTTTGGACCCTTTGGGCCCCTTTTTCCTAAACTGTTGGGACCAAAACTCCCAAAATCAATACCAACCTTCCTTTTATGGTCATTAACCTTGTGTTTAAATTTCATAGATTTCTATTAACTTATACTAACGTTATGGTGCGAAAACCAAGAAAAATGCTTATTTGGGTCCCTTTTTGGCCCCTAATTCCTAAACTGTTGAAACCAAAACTCCCAAAATCAATCCCAACCTTTCTTTTGTGGTCATAAACCTTGTGTCAAAATTTCATGGATTTCTATTAACTTAAACTAAAGTTATAGTGCGAAAACCAAGAAAATGCTTTTTTGGGCCCTTTTTGGCCCCTAATTCCTAAAATGTTGGGACCAAAACTCCCAAAATCAATACCAACCTTCCTTTTATGGTCATAAACCTTGTGTTAAAATTTCATAGATTTCTATTCACTTTTACTAAAGTTAGAGTGCGAAAACTAAAAGTATTCGGACGACGACGACAACGACGACGCAGACGACGACGCCAATGTGATAGCAATATACGACGAAAATTTTTTCAAAATTTGCGGTCGTATAAAAATAAATGAATCCACAATATCACAAAATGCTGAATCAGTTCATAATACATGCAAATAAAAAGCAAAATAACCCTAGAATCTTCCATACAATATATATCATAAAGACTGTACTGGTGCATAGTAGACATATGTTTATGCTGAGCACAAAGGAATGTAAAATGGAAAGGACTAGAACAAACCTTGATTTTTCATCTGGTAATTTAGCAGGACCACTCCATATAGATTTATTCTCTTCAGTGTCAGGTTTCTTAGAGGTTGACGGATCAGGTGGTTTCTTAAAGGATTCATCTAAACTGGAATCTAAAATAAAAAGTATTTGTAGATTAAATGAATTTGTAGAATATAATAAGCTTATTATGCCCCTTCTTTCTAGCATATTGCTGTATCCTCTATTGCTTCTGCTTAATCGAACTATCTCAGATTAGTACTCTCATGAAGTGTGAGATTGCTATGAATTTGTACTTTATATCCAGTTGATGAATATATAATTGGGTAAAATCATGCATATGTGGATATAGCCTATTTGTTTTTTTCTAGAAGATCATTCTCCTGTCCAGCAGTAAAACGTTTGCCGAAGTGGGCGTCCTTTTGGCTGTGCGGGATGTATCAAGGTCGCAGTCATATCCGTTCAGAATGGGGACGTTAAGTCTGGTGCCTCATGTAAAGAGAGTGCCACAGTCTTTGCACATTAAGAACTCTTGCAACAACTCTTTGAGGGGTTCTGTCCCTATCAAATATACCCTCATTTTCCAGTGGCAGTCCAAATTTCCCTGACCATCATCCCAGATGGCCTCTCTTGTGACAAGACCTTCCTATTGTATTTATTGTGAACTTGTTCTCACCCTGAATATGCATGAAATATTTGCCATTGGACGTTAAGGAACCAACAATCAATCAGTCAATCATAACAGATTTAAGCAGATAAAAATAGCCTATATATCTTAAAGGGAAAAAAATCTCACTGTCAGAAATAGACTGTTGGATATGCCCTTAACCAAGAGGTACAGTTGTGAAATACCTTTATTAGCATCCTTTTCTTCTGTTTTTTGTTTCTTACGCTGTGATTTGTCTTTTCTTTTTGATTTTGGAAGAATTTCTTTTTTCCTGTAAATTATAACGAAATTTATGCATAAGGGTAAACAAAATATGTGTGTTTTTGTTCCTTTGATCAACATTAAAAATATTAAAAATATAAGACACATGCAAAATAGCTGACGTGTGATCTTAAAATTTGCATTGACACTATTCCCCTGACTCAATATGTTAGCCATTTTTTCTTTTTTTCTTTTTTTTTGTTTATCTTTTTTGGATTGATTTTTGATTCAATCTTGTTACAATTCAGGTTGTGGTGGATTGTTGTTTGATATGTTGTTAGGTTTTTGTTATGTACATATAGTAATTTTAAAACATGAATAAGTACACCAAGGGATCAGTTTTATTAATCTTACTCAAGTATTTCATGCAAAAAGGCAAGGCATTGAAATTAAATATCATATAATGATAGAAAATTGATAAAAGTGAACAATAATAAGTTAAAAATGTTAAAATGATGTACATACCTGTGATGATAATTTAATTTGTAGGAACAGTCTGGGCATAACCCTGAAAATAACCAATAAAATATATATAGAATGAACTCATATGTACTTAATTTAGTGACTTTGTTTTAGCATACATTCTAATGTGAAATTCACAATGTATAAGATTTGCTTGTTCATCATATCTGGAAAGTGCAGGGTAATGCATGCATAAAACATTCAATCAAAGAAATAATTAAGCGTTTGTATTTACACTAAGTTTCTAATGCAGTTTCTTTGGACTACATAATTCTGCATTCTAGATGCAATACAAGTTTTAGCTTCCTAAAAGCAATGGACTGCTTCTATCTACACTAATTTAAGGTTATATGTTTGCATGTGGTTGTTAAATTAGTATTGGAAATGTGGTATCTTTAGATATTGATTGATATAAAATTGATGTACTTTAAGAGTGTGAGTTATACACCCATGCTTTTAAATTTTTTTAATTTCTTGTTGAAAATTAAAACAATTATAAATTTAGACACGACCCTTGAGGTGTGCCTATATTATCAGAAGTTATAAAATACAGATAATGCATTTTTGAAAACATTGTAGAGGAACATTGTTTAGCAAAGCAAATCGTGCAAATTGCAGAGTAACAAAGCAATTAAACACTGTTAATAATTGATATTTCAATTCATGTATTGAATTTATCTGTGAAATGTATCCATAATAAACATACAGGAATTAACGACAGTTGATCGGAACTGAAATATACATAGTTAATTATCCAGCATTTGATGTCTTATCCTGGACGAAAAAAGTCAGCAATTCTTTATCTCATTTAAGCCAATAGCTGTTGCTGTATCTCAGCCTCATTATAATGCAACCAATCAGAATCTATATGTGATAAGTTATTTATTCTAGATGGTTTGTATTTCGACTGAAACTAATAGCCCTGCACCGTGATGCAAAGCAATTCAAATAATTGAATTTTGGATGTAACATGTCTTCTGATTGGCTGACACTAGACAGTGTTATTTTTATCAGCTCATTGCATAATTTTGTCATATAACTGTGACGTCATTTATAAGGTTTTTTTTATGTTTTGGCTCTTATTTTAAATGGAATTTAGAATTAAATTATAAGGAATGACTGTAATATTTCTGTCTATTTGAAATAACATAAAAAATGTCATGCACATTTTAAAATAACACGCTACACAGGTTATCCACGTTTTTATATTATTTCTTGATAGACAAAAGAAATATAACAATCATTCCTTATAAATCAAAATTTGCTTTTTAATAAATCCACTTACGTAATTTGACAAGAGCATTTTTCTTTTCCCCATGTTCCATATACCCAAAGTTCACTTCCCAACTTCTTAATCCTTCTGATTCTTTACATTTCTTATTGCCACATGAAAACTGACCTGTAAAAAATAAGAACTTGTTTAATAACAACATGATAAGAACTTCTTCATACTTGTATATTAATAGCGTATATATTGTTCCGTATTTTCAATTACTATTGCCTTAGGAAGCCATATATGGTGGAGAAAGCAACTAAGAAACTTTATTAAAATATTATACGTAATGTATAACAATTAAAATGTGTATAAATGTTTGAGAGTGGCCTCAATGATCTATATGAACACATAAACTTGGAATGTCAGATGAAAAAGTGCTCTGTTTTAGATTGTTGTAGCATCATTAACATATATGTACCAATTGAATTATCTCCCTTTCAGAATGTATAGCAAAATATATATATATTACCGTTTCCATCCACAACCTCCTTTTCAATTCTCCATCTCATTGCAATCTACAGATAAAGTAATGATGTGTAATTAACAGAAAGTAAACAGTTTCGTTCCTTAACTACTAAATTTACTCTTAGTTTAAAATAATTTACATTAACTATCTCTAAAATGTCCAGGAATCCAGATAATTGATAAAGTTCAACAGAGAATACTTTTGGATAAACTTGATACTACCAAAAACTCAGCATAAAGCAATGCATGTACTTAGGTATGAAAGAAAATTATGCCCAGTTTAAAACAAATTATCAAAACAAAACAAAAGTGCTGTAATTCGAAGACTGATAGTTAGTCATGATTTACAGACAAAACAATATACCTGGGTCTTCAAATTCTGACTTAAAGGTAGCAATACACAATAGTTTTCCATTTTGTCCCAAGTGGATATTTCAAATATGAAATTTATTGTACAGTAAAATTCATTTTTAGACAGCTGATGACTAATTTAGCCTTCAAATTGGAGGATTACTGTTTTTGTTCTTATAAATCCAATTTGAAGGCTAAATAAGTCATCAGCTGTCTAAAAATGAATTTTACTGAACAATAAATTTCATATTTGAAAAATCCACTGGGAACAATAATGAAAACTATTGTGTATTGCTACCTTTAAGTCAGAATTTGTAAGAAAGCAAGCAAAAGGGAATGGTAAAATCTATGAGGGTAAATTTTGATTTTTTCCCTTTTGTGTATATTGCTACCTGAGAATATATAGGTAGGTTTACTGGGTTACATGCAGGGGATTTTGATAACATCACCTTGTTTTCCTTGTACCTGCTGAGATCTGTTATACAATACTCCTTAAACAGTTTGTCATAATACTTCTTGGCAAGCCTCTTCTCCCTGGATGATACAAAAAATACATGGAGTCTGTGTGTCATATGGACCTTTCAGTATAAATTCAATTAATGTATAGATGCTCTAGAAATGTTTTAAAGATGTCAGACAGGTGTTGTCCAATCACACAGAATGAGAACATGATAAGGAATATCAAGAATACTATGGGAAAGTAAGTACTATTAATTTGTAAGATAAATTACCACATGGCAGCTAAACAGACTAGGATTTCAGTATAAAATTTATAGCAGAATCGGAGAAGACGTTACTAAGTTGTAAAACTTGTGTCTGATCCTTTTGTCATTTTGAACAATAAAATACTTTTTAAATTAGCAGAATCCTGGTTGACTTCAGAACCAGCCTATCATTATTAGTTTAAGGTAGCTTTCTATGTATATGCACATGACTTGTTATATCAGAGTGATAGACAGACATACAGTACAGTGTTCAAGAATATTTAATAGTTTATGGATATAAAAGTAATAAAATTAAGAAAGGAAATGTGTCAAAGCGACAACAACCCAACCATAGAGCAGACAACAGCCAAAGGCCACCAATGGGTCTTCAATGTAGCGAGAATTCCTGCATCCATAGGTGTCCTTCAGCTGGCCACTAAAAATATGTATACTAGTACAGTGATAATGGATGTCATACTTAACTCTGAATTATACACAAGAAACTAAAATTAAAAATCATACAAGACTAACAAAGACCTGAGGCTCCTGACTTGGGACAGGCGCAAAAGTAAATCTATAAATACCATGTTTCATCAGGATCATCTTCTTCATTCCACAGAAATCTGTGATGCTCTTTAATTACATCTATGTCTCTTTTATCTTTGGAACTAGAAATATATTTATAATTCCCTCAAGATAATTTAACATTAAATCAAATTTATGCAAATGGAAGATAGAGGGAAAATACCATTTTTAAGATGTAACCAGTGTTCAAATCAAAATGATATCATAAATTTCAATTCATTTACATACAATTTTATATTCTAAATTGTAATTTGTGTTTAAATTGAGATATGACTAGGTTCAAATTTAAGTTTAAATTACATAGACATTTACCTTTGTAGAACCAATAGCAAAAATTAAAATAATTTGTTTAATAAATCTTTATAATAATGAGAATGCATTTGAAGTGTTATTTTGGCAAACTTTCAAGAGTTGTCTCCCCTTCTTTTAGTAAGGATGTTTTTTTAATCTTTTAGCAAAATAACAAGTTTGAAGATTTATATCATTAATGCATACCTGTCTCTTTTAAAATCTGCCTTTGATCCACTGTAGTAAAGTATGTAGTCGTTAATAAACTTCTTATGACGTGCAAACTGATTCAATGTCAAGGAAAGTAAATAATGTTCATGAATATTCAAAATAAGTCTACATCAAAATATTATTTTTTGGTCCAGTATTTCAAGAAAAATAATTTTAACATTTATGTTATATCTTAAATGTTATTTCAAAACAGTCTTCCTATGATATCAACCAATAGACTCATCTTCCTTTCATTTTAATCTACTAAATATGCTATGCCATCACAATGCATTTGTTGTTTGTAAATATGAATTTTCATTCTATATCATAATAAAAGGATACAGCATCCATACTAAGAACATGAAATCTTTGGTTTTTCCATTCTTCTCTGAAATTAGAATAAAATTAAGTTCACAATGCAACATTTAAAAAAAATAATAATTAAAGAATATCATATCTGAACAGTGCACCAAGTCTAAAATTATTCATTCTTGAGAGAAAAATAATATTCCTCAATTTTTGTAAATGTGGAATTTAAGACCCGAAATATGATTGAGGTAATATGTTTCACACATTAACTTCTGCTATCTATGTATACTCTGTGTAGTTTATATGTTGTATGCCTATAGTTTTTATGACTTTGGTAAATAAAGATATAATATAAGATTTTCCTGAAATTGCTGTAAGATATGGAAATATTCTACTGTGAGACTTTTGCTTTGAGATCTACATCATCTTCTTCTGTGTAGACATATTCACTAAGTAGATTGTAAGATAATGAACCACATTCTTTTTATGTTCCTAAATAATAAAGGTTTTTGGAGGATTTTCTTTATTAATTTATTTTTTTTATTTATTTTTTTGAAATATTAGTTTTAAACTATGCCATTAAACATACTTGCTGTATTCTTCTTCAACATGTCTTTTGTTTGTTATCTTTTCTGATGCTTTCTTCTTTGGTGGCACTAAATCATTCCTCTTCTCTCTGAAGAATAAAATCAAATATATCCCTTACTGGTCACAGAATCATAGAATGCCATTTTGCAAACAGTTTATAAAATTATCTTTTTTTAAGTTATCATCATTGATCATAAGGTAATAACATGACATCATTTTTAAAGTAATAACAAACACCATTTCAACAATACATGCATATGTATCATAATGATATCAACATGTCATCACAGAGATAAAATAGGAAAACTAGACAATAGTTACCTTCTCCTGTCTGCTTCTGAGTCATATTCAAATTCTGAATCAAGACCACCTCCTTGGTGTATCTAAAATATAAAAACAAATATACTTAAATGTAATATCAAAGAATACTACTTAGATCAAATATGTACTTGCATAAGCATCATGATGGATACCACATGTGGAGAAAGATCTGCTTACCCTTCCAAAACATTTGAGGTTGCTTAGTCTTCAATAGTTTATTATATTGTGTTTGTAAATTGAAAAACAAAGGATGAGAGGAATTAAAACTGCACTTTTATTGCTGTACTTCATGATGGTCTCTTTTGGGTCTAAGGGTGATGAGGGGTTGTCAATTTTTTGTAAGCGTGACATGTGAAATTCAAACTATTTTGCCATGAAAATGGGAAATGAAGTCTAACAGGACACATGAAGTTACAGGAATAGTGTAAACAG
Source organism: Mytilus trossulus (assembly GCF_036588685.1). Lineage (NCBI taxonomy): Eukaryota > Metazoa > Mollusca > Bivalvia > Mytilida > Mytilidae > Mytilus > Mytilus trossulus. The sequence goes on along the minus strand of NC_086376.1, from coordinate 70,269,454 downwards.
ATACAGGAATCTGACCAAACAATAAGCCAGACCAGGGATCAGAACCCCCCCCCCTTTCCGCTTACACCTTATCGCTAAATAATCCTGGCTGACCTAGACGCTTGAACTTTTGATGTCAACAACAATCACTTTTCCATTGTGGCATCACATATTTTGTTTTATGACGTCAAAATTTTACGGGAACCTGTGTGATATCCAGTAATGGCGAACAAATATCAATAACTAGATAAGGTGTTAGTCCAAATAATTATGACGTCTTGAAAGGCTATTATTTTTTTTTCTTTGACGCCTTACTTCGACAGAAAAATAATATAATAGCCTTTCAAGACGTCATAATTATTTGGACTATAGATAAGGTGTATGAGACCCCCCTTCATCCCCTGATGCTGGGAACAGTAGTTAATATATATGTTCCTGCCAGATGTTACAGTAGCCTGTTTTGTATATTTTATTGTTATTTTGTTATAGTGTTTACCTTTGCAAGATCAAAAGATTCTGCCATTAAGACATCAAATACAGACGGTATATATCAAAAGAGCCTCATCAAAAACATAAGCAAGAATAGAATATTCGTATATTGTTCTGCACTTTCACTTTTGTTTCAAAACAGGATATGCTTTGGACCATCTTATTTTGAATAGGGGTATCTCTGTCAAAATGTATTTATTTATCTAAATAAGTCTCTCTTTTTTCCTGCGGTTCATATATGTTAAAATGCATTGTAACAAAACAAATAAAGAAGTATTTTTGTAAACTAAGTCTAACTGTTCATTGTGAACAATGCAAAAATGAAAAATCCTGCATCAACTTAGTACATTCTACATTCACACCCATGAAATAGAACAATCCAATATGTCTGCGCCCAGGATTTGTGTTCCAGGTAAACATGCTCAAATTCAACTGATTTCTGTCATATTTTACAGTAAAAATTAAACTATTATACGCACAAAATCATAAGCAATTAATTTTCAAGTGAATACATATCATTTTATGTGATATATAAAACGGCACGTAATAGTCAAAGTTGTGACTGAGTGCGGAAATATGAAGATAGATAGATAGAGCAAATCAAATATCACAGTACATGCAGTATGGCAGTAACAAATTCTAAAATCTAAATTGTCTCCGTATAAATTCCGAAAATCATTTCTGCTATTGTCAGAATATTTTATGATACATATCTAGAGTATATGCCAAAATGAAAATACCCACATCAAACCTGTGCTGATTCATAGATAATAATAACTGTTGGGATAGCCAATACACACAACTTCTAGTATTTTTATGCCCCATTTACATGTATGGCCATTATGTTTTCTGGTCTGTGCGTCAGTCCGTTTGTCCGTCCCACTTCAGATTAAAGTTTTTGGTCCAGGTATTTCTTGATGAAGTTGAAGTCCAATTTATGGGCATTATGTTTTCTGGTCTGTGCGTCCGTTCGTTTATCAGATCGTCCTTCCCACTTCAGGTTAAAGTTTTTGGTCAAAGTAGTTTTTGATGAAGTTGAAGTCCAATGAACTTGAAACTTGCTACTCGTGTTTCCTATGATATGATCTTTCTAACTTTAATGCCAAATTAGAAATTTTACCCCATTTTCCCTGTGCAGATAATCTATCTTTTCACAGGATTTAATTTTTAATTTTACAAAAGATGTACAGGATTGCATACATCCACTTCATGACCATGATGACGTCTAAAACTATAAATGTTCACCCAACTTAAACTTCAGCATGGTTTCATGTGTTCTATAAAAGATAATATTTTGTATGTTTGTATTTAAGGCAAAATCCTTTAAAATTACATGAAAGTAATGCTTTTCTTGTTTTTTAATATATTTATGCAGGTCAAAGAATATGTCATATTGAAAATGGTACAACTGCTGGAAATGGTACTTATCAAAGGAATGGATTTATATACTCCAGTATAGCTGGATACCTTAAAACAGATAAAACAGATGATGGGCAGGTAAAAATAGCACTGTTTGGTTGGAATAAATAAAATATCATTGTTTATTAAAAAAACAAAACAATGATTATGCAAATATAAGATACCAAACAAGACAAATATCACCAAGTCTTAGTGACTGATGACCTATGAAATAAAAATAAGAAGAGGAGGATGGTTACCAATGAGACAATAAACCACAATGTCCACCAGAGACCAAAGAACTAGGATATAAAAAACAAATAGTTCAATCACAATTTTTTGTACTACTGAACAAAATGACTTCATACTTGGTCAGCAGCTCTACAGTGATGAAATATATAAATGAAGATGTGGTATGAGTGCCAATGAGAAAACTCTCCATCCAAATGACAATTTATAATAGTAAACCATTATAGGTCAAGGTTCGGCCTTCAACACAGAGCCTTGGCTCACACCAAACAACAAGCTATAAAGGGCACCAAAAATACTAGTGTAAAACCATTCAAACAGGAAAACCAACGGTCCTATCTATATATAAAAAAGTTTCTATGTATTGTAAAGGTATATTACCACAGAATAAAAATGTTTTTTTTTATTTGTCATTTAGTCTAATTATGAATGCCATTAATCATAGAATAATATTATTTCACAAAACATGATCAGAATGATGTAGTTGTAGGAATGTAAGATTTCTAATTGACCATATTGTACATGACAGAAAATTGATTTATTCTGATATTAATATTTTAAGGTGTTAATAGAAGTAAAGAGAGATATAGAACAGAATGTGGTACCATCAGTGGATGCTGTAGTTACAGCTAGGGTAGGTGTGAATAGTTAACATAAGAAAGTCAAAGATTTTATATCCATGTGCAGCTAAATTAGTATTATTCTTCTCGTCTTTTTTCCTCTTCATTCTACTTAATTTAAAAAACAATTTTCCTTTACACCCATAACATAACCGTAAAACTTGAGTTTCTATGATGTACATTATCAAAATATATATATATCAACTCGCCTAAACATCAACCCAACAATGTTAGATCTTTTTTTTTTTGTTCTTCCCTCGCCGGGATTAGAACCCATGCTACTGTGAGTCTGTGATATCGTGACACCAAATCGCCTGCACTGCAGCTTTCCCGCTAGACCACACGACCACCTGGGCTCTACATTAATAAAGCTTTCAGTGGACGTGTGTTACCTATCCTCATCAGTTTTAATCTAGCGGCGTACTACAGTAAATGATATACATTTGTATAAGGCATGGAGATGTTATTGTTACAGATCAGCTCAATTATCTATAGTAAAGGATCCTACAAATTAATGTAAGATACAGTCACAGAAAATAATTATATTTATAAGTACGTCTGAGTCAGTGACAACTCTACATGTATATATCTATATGTATATATCACTTTTCCATTGTAGGGATATAAAACAAAATAATTTATCAACAAAAACTTTAACAAAACTTTGGTTATCTCCCTTTGAACAGTAACTTTGGTAAGTTTGTTTGTTTTATGCCATATATAATCTGATTGATGTTAATAAAAATATTAAATTAATTTGCAATTTGCTATCAAACAAATTGTATATGTTACATATATATTAAAAATCTGTATTTCACTTGTAAAATGAAGTTCCTCATATTTGATTTTTTACAGGTCACAAATGTGAATCCAAGGTTTTGCAAGTGTTTGATACTCAGTGTAGGGAAAATAGGTCTCAGGGAACCATTCAGAGGACAAATCAGGTATTAACAGACAATATAAAAATCATTTAGTCAACCCCTTCATAATTAAATGTGAAACAAATTTAACCAGAAAAGCAGTGGTATGACTGATGCATAAACTAATTGAAAAAAGATATGCAAGACAGCAACCATGAACAACCACTGAAAAACAGGCTTCTGACTTGGGAAATGCACATACAGAATGGGCTTAGCATGTTATGAGCACTCAACCCGTCCTAGCCTGGCACAGTGGTTTAACACCACTTCATTTATTTCTATAAGTTCATTAATATTACAATATAGTTTTCAATAATGTAATCCTGTATTCTTAATACAATATCAACTGCTTAAAGTTAAAACTTTGCTGATTTACACCTTTTAATGATAAAGTGATGGAAAGAAAATATTTATGGTTTCAGGAAAGAAGATGTTAGAGCCACAGAAAAAGATAAGGTAAAGTATGAACATAGATCTTGAATTTTATGAACTTTTATGATTAAAGAACATTTTGACAAACATCATTGTGACAGAATCTTACAACAAAAGTTCAAAAAACAAAATTATATATGTATGACCTACATGAATCAAATGATACCATTTTGCTAGATTTAAACAAGTAAGCAAAGTCTTTCTAGATTTGAAAAGAAAGAGCACAAGCATATAAATAAATTAAATTTATGAATTTCATGATTGTAACACCTGTTACATTGCTGAAACAACAAGCGTGTCTGTATTGTAATTATCAGTTGTCCAAATCATTGATGTGACCTATAACCTAAATCATTAAAGTACCCTTAAAAGAATAGATAGGGATATGATGAGGATATTTTTTAAAACAAGTAATTTAAGAATGTTACCTAGAGAGAATAGTTGCAATCATGCCATGAGACAATTAAACAAGTTAAAACCACAAAGTGTCCTTCTTAACATAAACTTATGAGGCAATGCAAAAATGTACAACAGCCAACATCAGGTGCTCAGTACGATCTGTCATTAGTCCCACATACATTGGAGTAAAAATTAAACTGCCTGTGATACTTCTTTGATATTAAATTGTACTACAAGACAACTTGGCAATGATATTTTACGATAAATTGATTTAACATGAATTTTGAGTGTGTTTATCATTTGCTAATTAAAGATTTATAATTACAGGTTGAGATGTATAAGTCATTCAGACCAGGAGATATTATTGTTGCCAGAGTTGTATCCTTTTTATGGCATGTTGTCATGCTGGATCTCTTTGCACTCAGCCTTCCTCTTTAATTTAGATCACTGCCCAGCAAAAGATAAAAAGAAAATAACCCCGCTGCAATTTTGCACCTGTCCCAAGTCAGGAGCCTTTGACCTTTGTTAGTCTTGTATGATTTTTAATTTTAGTTTCTTGTGTATAATTTGGAGTTTAGTATGAATCCATTATCAATGATCTAGTATACATATTTGTTATAGGGCCAGCTGAAGGATGCCTCTGGGTGCGTGAGTTTCTCGCTACTTTGAAGACTCATTGGTGGCCTTCGGGTTGTCTGCTCTATGGTTGGGTTGTTGTCGCTTTGACACATTCCCAATTTCCATTCTCAATTTTAAATAATACCATGTTTACCTTTCTTTAACATTTCTCAGTTATCTTTAGGTGATGCACATTCATATTTATTAACTACAGCAGAAAATGAATTAGGTGTTGTCATGGCTACAAGTGAAGCAGGTAAACCTTTTGTTTGTAGATTTATGTATTTGCAGCTATTTATGGAAAAAATTTCATTACATTTGTTTTATTAAATCAATTTTAAGTGAAATTACATGTAGAATTGAGTTATTTATAAAACCAACAATTTAGAATGTTGTCCATGTCCATTTGTTGACAGATTGAGTACAGTTGTATGTGTATTAGAAATGTTCCTATAAAAACATATGATCATTGATATTCATATAACACTGCATATCAAGAAATTTGTGTGGGTCTTTTTTTGCTTTTTTAATACTTAAATTTTACTGTGAAATTAACCCTACACAATATTTTCCTCTTTCTTTACTTAACTCCATTGTGCAAGGCCATAAAAGTCTAAAAAATAAACACATACCACATCTACTTATATTTATACAGCAAAGATTTAACTTTAACTGTCCCATTTTGAGATTAAAACCAAGAGCAATTAAGGAATGACTAATATTTGTTTCGGTTTATGAAGAAATAGCATAAAAACTGGGGTTCACACTGAATAACATGCATTACATTCAAAATTAAATTATAACCCGATAAACAGTATTCCATTTGATGCAATAAAACACAATCAGCTATCTTTTAGTATTTAAAATAAAGAGATATTGTATGATTGCCTATGAAAAAATACCCATGCCACGAATGGAATAGTGGACAAAGATGTTAAAAATTATGGGTGACTGTATGGCCTTGAACAATGACCTTTACCCATACCATATAGTAAACTAATTAAGGTTCCACTATAGTAAAATGTGACAATTTAAAAGAAAAAAACCAACAACCTGATTTGTACATGTATTACAACAATGAATGGAAAACTTATAGAGTATACAGAAAAACAAAAGACAATCACTGGATTACAGGTTTAGGACAGACAGATGTGGAGTATATATACAATGTATTATTTAAAAGACAGCAAGCCAATGAAAAAAATATTGTACCAACAAATAATGTAGAAAGAAAATTAAAGTGGGCAGGTTTGATTTATTTTTTTTAACACTAAAATTACTTTTACATTTCAGGTGCTAATATGGATCCAATCAGTTGGTGTGAAATGAAATGTCCAAAAACATTAGCAATAGAACACAGAAAAGTAGCAAAAGTACAGCCAAAATATATACAGTATACTGATACGTGAATAAAAATTGAGAATTAAAACTGCATTACTGTTTATTTTGCCAGTAAAGTTAAGAGTTCAAAATTCAAAGAAAATAAGAAAATGCAGGATACATTCAGTCAGTCTGTCTTAAATTTGAAAATTTCCATAATTGCTCAAATTACTGGTGTAAACCAATCAGTGGTGAACCATCAAAGATCATTATAGATAAATTGAATGTGAGGTATAACCGTATAATCCAATGTACAGAAATCGAACAACACAAGGTAATGACTCAAATATGTTGTACATTTAAAGGTCAGGTTTACCATAAGGCATTCAACAATGAGCAAAATAAATAGACAAAGGTAATACAAGTAATCTTTAGAAAGTGCTCATAACTTGTGAAATCCTCGTTAAACAAATATGACCACAGTTGAAATATTGATATTATGCCCCTTAAATACATTTTGGTAAAATAGCAATGTGAGATACACACAAGCACTTACATAAGAAATAAATAAAAGAGTGAAGTATATGTCAGAGAGCTATCAACAATACAGATAAAGAAAAGATTGCTAAAGTTCTTACTTGAAAGGTCAAAGTCACAGCTAGAATTTGTATTGAAACGATTGCTTGATACATGTCATATTTCACTTTGTTCGTGTACCTTCAATCAATGTATACTACTCGTTTTGATATCAATTATTATCCAAGATGTTTCATTACTTTGCCCCTAGACAAATTTTAGGTGAAAGTCACTTCTGACAAGTATTGAAAGAGTGTTTAGATTACATCCCATTCTAGATCTTCTAGCACTTCTAACAAATATTCCTCATTACCTCACCTATTTTCTAAGTCTTTGTCATACTGTGCATTTTAGTTCATCACATCAAAACAGAATATTTATTGTTTCTATCAAATTTATTGACAACTTGTCTATTGTTGACAATCATATGTTAACACTTGTATGTTTTACTTCTTTTATGACTTTGTGTTGGTTGGTTTCTGTCTAATAAAAACCTAAATCATCCCTTTATGCATAAACGCCTAGAAGAATTAAAGTTACAATACCTCAATTATTCCTTCAGAAATGTAATTTAATGATAATTTTTGTTGTAATATTACATATGATTGTTACATTATAGACAAAACATGGATATAGGTTATCTATCTATAACATGAAATCAGTACATGCACAACAACAAAAAAAAGCTCACAAAAAGCAAAGGAACAGTGCTTTTATTGTTTATCCGCCTCTAAAAGTTATTTGTGAGGCTAATACTTACTAGTAAGGTGATGAAAAAAATTACCATGATATACATGCATCCATATCACAAAAGATGTCCTACAATTGTACCAACAAAGTTATTTGGTTGTGGTTACTCGTCTTTTTGGCACAAGGAATGCATAGTACAGTAATATGTATGTTGGGTTTTTTTTTCTGTGTTCAAACTTACAATGCATTATTTATATGACAATTATATATTCAATAAATGTATATAATATAATTCTGTAAAAACCTGAAAAGTGTACAAAACATCAAAATGCTATAAAAGGTAAAGATGACACATATATAGATTCTACCACTGCATCAAGTGCGATTTAAATTTAACAGTCAAGAGTGGCTAAAGATTATATTGTATGAGATTTGGTGGTGGAATCTGTTTCTCTAATGATTTTAAGACAATATGAGGACAAACATAACTTTTCTTTTTGAATGATCTGCAAACAGATATATTCTTTCTATGTGATGCCATCAGGCATGATCTCATTCTTTCATGACATCACAATGGGAATTTCAGAGGAGAGCAAGAAAATTTGAGGTTATAATCAAATTTCGACCAATGAAGAACTGACATCAAACATATAGCGCATGATGATTAAATAAAAATAATCAACCACATTGTGAGGAAAAGGATAAATCAAGTAAGTATTAGAGAAATAGATATTCCACAACTGTAAAGAGTTCATTATGATATTTCTCCACTCGAGACCATTTAATTTTAATATTGAAAGTGCGAAGCTTGCTGAGCTTTTAAAATTATTAAAATTTAACTGTTCAGAGTGGAGAAATATCGTAACATACAAGTTACAGTGGTGGAATCTGTTTCTCTAATGATTTTTGTACTTCCTTTTCAAAGATTTGAAGAAAGTTGTGTATTTTTTATGTGATGTCATCATGCATCCAGCATTGTCACTTTTTTTCATGACATCACAATAGGAAAAATCAGAAGAAACCAAGAAAATTTAAAATCACAATTAAATTTCGACCAATCATTTGCCAATAACAGATTTTTCACTAGTAAGGAGAGATAATTTTCTAACACTGATCAAGAAATGTGAAAATAGCATAAAAAATATCAATGAAAGAGGAACAGAAAAAAATCAGTTCAGAAGGAAAGAAAAGTTTAATTGAAATTAAGGATGGAACAATTTGAATAAGGAAGTAGTTCCTTTATTTTTGTTTCTCGTATTAAGAGTTTTTTTTTCTGAGATGCTTTTATTTACCTTTCTTATTAGAAATTGTTTGAATCAAAACATATCAATTCTTTTCAAAATTAACAGTGAAAAAAAAATGACGTTGTTTAAATGAAAGAGGGCGTTTTACCAACATTGAAAGAAGTAAACGCATTTGCTTATCCTGTAACAGACAAGAAATTGAGGATGAATACCATTTCTTCTCAATCTGTCCATGCTATACATCATTAAGGGATACCTATATACAAAATATTAATAAAAATCTTAATTTCAATTTTATTAAATTGCAGTCCACTATAACACTTAAGGAGGCTTGCGGGTATAAAATTTTCAGAAAAAAATCAAACGATTATTTTTCATCACAAATTTTATTAATTACATTAAGAAGTTGATACTTTATCATATGGCACAAAATATATTCCAAAAAATCAATACTTGTTGGCCCCAGGTGACTTTTAAAATGTAGATATCATTGAAAAAGCTCCAAATTATCTCCCTTTGGTGCAAAAATGCCATTTTTTGGCATAAAAATTTAAATATCTTTTTTAACTCATCGGTGACCTATATTTTTTATTGTTGTTTTCGAATAAGCTGTACATAAACTAAATAATTGTAAAATTTTAGCGATTTCTGTAATTTAGTTCTTTTTTAATTTCTATATTACCGCTATTTCTCCTATTAGTTCAACAGAAAAAAGGGACATTAGCAAAAAATGTATGCTTCTTTCGAAGACAGATTGTGAGCGTAAATGAACGGTGACCCTATAATTTTATTTCATTTTTCTATTAGGTATAAGATAAAGTTAATTTATAGAAAAATATAGCGATATCTTATATTAAATTAAAAAAATGATTTAGACCCGCGAGCCCCCTTAAGCATTTGACTGTACTTTTAAATAGCAGTCTACCAGTCATTATAAAAATCACCATAAAGTATATTAATGATTGTCTTTTATTTAGAACATCTGTATAACTTGTATTTCTTTTAATATGCAATGCCAACCTAATTTTTGTTTGTGTTCGTTTTTCAATTGTTCATGAACATTAATAATGTGTTAACTGTTGATATTTATAGCCTTTTTTCTTCTTTGCTGTGAATTAATACCACTGTCACTCTAATATAATTGTAATCAATTTAACTATTGTAAGTTTATTGTCTTAATTTTGTATGCCATAACCATTTAATGTAAATGTGTTTGTGCGAATAAAATATTGTCTATTGTCTTTAAGGTAGCACAATACAAAGATTTTATAACTCCAACTACCAAGTTTTAAAATGCTGTAACTTTCTTAATAATGCTTGAAAATTTATAAAAGTGGTAGTTTTGGATAGCTAACAGATTACTCTTTCAAATTAATGCAATGTTAGCATTATGCAACAATTATGTAACCAATTATAATGTTAACGGTGTCTAAAATATTTTTCACCAAATTTCCACTTTCAAATGAAATTAGCTTCTGCATAGGTATCCCTAGAGGCTTGATTTTATTATATGTTGTTCCTATGGCCATTATCTACAAAAGGGTGTCTCAGATTTCAGATAGAATGTATAGAACAAATTTTACACCTAATTAAACATTATCTTCTTGTATGTGGTTAGGATGTTTCACTAATTGAAGATTTATGAGAGAATAGAATACCATAGAGACAATCTGAGACACCCTTTTGAAGCCCATGATGTGTTGATTAAGATTTCGTTAAAATTTTCTGTATAGTTAAAGAGATGAAAGAGCTTAATTCATTCAAGTGACCTTACCCAGATTTTGCCACTAATTACATAACAATTGATTACATAATGATTGCATAATAAAAATATTACATTCATTTAAAAGATTAATCTTTTATCTATCTATATGTACCTCTTTTATTATTTTCTATGCATTCATAAGAAAGTTACAGCATTTCAAATGTTAGTGATTGGAAGTAAAAAAATCTTTGTATTGTGCTACCTTAATACAGTGGATAAAAAAAACAGGGACAAGTGTCCGTTGTTGTCCACTTATCTTATATTTTATAAATTGGTACTGAGTAGTAGTTTTAAATGTTCCATGAGTGGACAATCTCCTGGAGAACATATTTAATTTGCATAACCCACTTCCGGTCAGATCATGTGATTTACAGTGTTGTTGACAATGTTTCTGACACCGGTTGCTTGTTGTATTTTATGTTACCTTTGCTCAAACAGTAATGCTGAAGAAGTGACATACCCTGTTGACGACACTCCTGGATTAGGAAGACGATTTGATGGCATAGGAGGACTCAGTGGAGGAGGAGTACATTATAATTTATACCTATTACTTTGATATAACTTAGAATTTTGCTCTTTTTTATTGTTTTTTTGATTTTTTTATAATAATAGCAATTTTCAATAGTTGCATTATTTGTATTTATAAAAACCTTGGAATAATTTTTAAATTTAAAACATATTTGTACGTTATGTATCTGCAGAACTGTAGCTGCTGAACATAAGGACCTATGAGCTACGGTTCCGCAGCTAGCAGAACTGAAGCTCTAATGTCCTTTTACTTTTACAGTCCGCACCAAAAACTTTTTCAACTACTAGTCCGAAAACCAATATTCTGACATTGTTCTTATTGGTTCAAACAGATTTTTGCAAAAACTCACTAGTTCAAATGAAATTTTACCAGTCTGGGGCATAGGACTTGTGGCTCACCGTGCAGACTGTTACTATTTGCGGACCATAGAGCTACGGAAACCTATTTCAAAACATTATTTGATAATAGTGTTAAGGAAATAAATATTCAAACATAATTAGTTATGTCATATCCTAGAAAAATGTCTAAGGAAAAGAATAATATATATTGACAAGTTATGCATGGACATTAAACAATATTTTTGGGGAAAATAAGTGTCACCTGAACGTGGATAGCAATTCCCAATGTTTTTGAAAGAGGAAAATCCATAGCTCTATGGTCCACAAGTAGTCAAAAAATAACATAAGGACCTGAATGCTACTGTTTGGCAGCAACACATAATGGAACTAAATAACTGTAAAAACACAAATTGAGCCTTATCAAAGAGCCAATAATCAATTGTAATTAAGATACTTATATAAAAATAAACTCACAAAAACTTGTCTCAGAAAAAAAACACCATATAATATACATCTTTATATTATACAGGTACACATATTATATACATATAGATAGGACAAGTGCCTGTGACCAATCTGTGTATTGATTTACTAGTGCTAAGCCTTAGAGTGCTTAAACAATTTTAAAATGCCCCAAAGAGATTAACTTGCCGGGAACATTAAAAAGTCGAATGGTAAAAATTATGGAATGTACAAGAGACGATAAGAATAAGCTGTTAAAAAAGTGTGTAAAATAATTGTTGATTTTATGTTTTAGGCAACATCAGTGCTGTTGCAAAACTACCCAGAACAGCAGAGGAATGAAATCCTGGATTATTTATTCAAAGTAAGGTGCCAAATTAAAACACTATAGCAACAAATATATACCTGAAAAGATCAAATCAAGTTCAAAACTATTGTCATTTGAAAAGAAAATAAGTCAGATTTTATCGATTTTTTTTTAACATTTTTTGTGTACTCATTTGTATATAATAATAAAACCTCAAGGATTATCTTTTTTCTCCCCCATATATTTAATTTAGCATTCTAGTAATTAGGAAAATTTGAAATAAATACCATCTTGTTTCTAAAAATTATAGCATCACATAATCACATTTATATCCTTAACATTACATTCAGTCAAATTTAAAAGATCTTAAAACTGATTCAGACAGCATCACATAAAAAAATATAGCATAACATTATCATGATGCTCGAAGACCACAGAAAGAACACTGGCCCATGGCCAGCTATCCATTATATGAAATATCAACCCCATATATTGACATTAACATATTCTCATTTTGAATATGTGTTGAAGTTGTTTCATTGGAGTTTCAAAGATAATACTTTTATACTTTTGAAACTTCTGATGGATTTGTGAATTGTTATTGAATGGCCAAGGAAATACAAGTTAGGTGAACAAATTTCTATGTACATGATATGTTTTCATCTATCATGTATAAGATGAATTCAGGCGCTCTCAGGCTCATTTTTACATAAGTATAATAGCAAATGTTGAAATTATTTATTTGATAAACTGAACACCTTAAATGAGTTTAAAAAGTGTGTTAAAGCACATAACATAATCAAGCTCATGCAAACAATATATTAAAAACATGTGTGACAATAAAAGACAAGCATAAGTTCGTCTTGCACTTAGAATTCCCCTTGGAGGTAGGGATAAGTTACTGTTTTCAATAAAAAGTTTATCAGCATTGAACATCAAGGGAATGAAAAACTCAAAATCCGCGTTCAAATTTGATTGCCACTAAATGTTTACTAATGATCATAAGACAGCTTTGCAAAACATCCTCACACTTAAAAAAAACTGGATCATCAAATACTTTTAATGAATTATAGATTTATAAAACGTTGAAAAGTACTCTTTTGTTTGATAAAATGTTCAGGTTTTTTTTGCAACCATTAAAATTGAGAAATCAATGGAAATGGGGAATGTGTCAAAGAGACAACAACTCGACCAAAGAGCAGACAACAGCGTAAGGCCACCAATGGATCTTCAATGCAATGAGAAACTCCTGCACCCAGAGTTGTGCTTCAGCTGCCCTCTAAACAAAAATTATACTACAGTTCAGTGATAATGGATGTAGTAGTACTAAACTCTGAAATATACACAAGAAACTAAAATTAAAAATCATACAAGACTAACAAAGGCCAGAGGCTCCCGCATAAATGCGCCTGGGTTAAACAAGTTTTTTTATATCTCATCCCTCCCCTATAGTTCTAGCAAATGTAGAAAAAACAAACCCACAACAATATGCACAGTAAAACTCAGTTCAAAAGAAGTCTGAGTCCAATGTCAGAATATGTAACAAAAGAAACTAAACAAAATGAGAATGATACTATCATACATTGACTACTAGCAGTTACTGACATGCCAGCTCCAGACCTCAATTGAAATGATTGAAAGATTATGTCTTCATCATATGAGTATCCCTCTCGTGAGGAGTATGTTATATACTTTAACACACTTTTTAACTATTCATTGTAGTGTTAGCTGCCAGAGATATACGGTAAGTATTATTTTTTGTAACAGCAACCATGAAAAACGGTTTCATTGGAAGATTTATAAGATGATAAAAAGCATAATTTTGTATGATACAGTCCTGTTTTTTTTTAAACATACACGTGATAGTAATTGCTGTTTTATTTTTAGCCTAATTTTGGAGCCAGTTTACATCTTCTGAAAGTAGAGATTGGTGGAGATGCTCAAAGCACAGGTACTTTTATTGCCAACTTATCAGATGTATGTGTAGGTATATGATAGTTTGTATTCTTTGAATATTTGTCGTCTTAAAGTATTTAGGAATAAAATGGAAATTTATTTCAAAACAAAACCATAGGCCATCTTTGTAAAAAAGAAACTGTAAGCAAAGTTAAGAATATTGCATGTATTAACTGTGAATTTCACTTTTATGGTAATGAAAAGTCTTGATAATATTTTCTTTATTCCTTTATTGCATATGAAGCTTAGGGGTGAAAATATTTATAATAGTATTCCATATGGTTATTCAAGGAAAGTTGTATTTTTAACGGTTTCTCCCTTACAGACGATCTCTTGGTGATCAAACATGTCTTAAATAATAGACAGAAATTATCCTTCCCTAACAAATGTAACATTACTAAAATCAGTATAAAACTGTAAATCAGTGGTCATGTTATAAAAAATGTTTTTTAGAAGGAACAGAGGCTTCCCACATGCACAACAGCTGGGATGAAAACTATAACAGAGGATATGAGTGGTGGTTAATGAAAGAAGCTAAAAAGGTTTTAATATTTTCTATATGTCTACATTGTTTTCTTATAAATATAAGAAGAAGTGGTATGTGTGCCAATGAGACAACTCTCCATGCAAGTCACAATTTGTAAAAGTAAACCATCATAGGTTAAAGTACAGTCCTTAACACAGAGCCTTGGCTCACACTGAACAGCAAGCTATAAAAGGCTCCAAAATGATGTGTAAAATCATTTCATATATTATACATTGTATATGTTTATTATTAAAAATCTCAATTTTACAAAATTTATCTTTAATGTGTTAGTTAGGTACATTTGAAGGCAGATCTAAAAATTGAATTTCCATGGATTTTGACTTTCATATTTGTAATATTTTTTGTATTGAAACCCATGGGGCGCAATTATCTTGTTGAATACTTAAATTTATGGTAAGCCATTTATTCATAAAATCCACAATTAATTAATATACCATGAATAATAATAATTTATTAATTATACTGATTTATTTTCAGAACAGGTGTTATTTAATGATTTTTTTTCTCCAAATAATTATACTAGCTATGTTCCAAATGACTCTCAAATTTAAAGTGAATGGTATGAATATTTTATAGATATCTTTTAACTTGATTTACTAATTCCAGAGAAATCCTGATATTTTGTTATATGGCCTACCTTGGGCATGGCCAGGATGGATAGGAAATGGAACAAGAGATCCATATACAGACATAGAACTACCAGCTAATTATATCGTCAAATGGGTCCTTGGCGCAAAGAAGTATCATAATTTAACTATTGATTTTATTGGGGTAAATATATAACTATATATAAGTCATAAATATTTTGAATTGATGTATGGAGAAATGACAATTTATACTCAGCATTATTGTTTATGTGTTACATATTTGTTTTTCGTTCATTTCTTTTACATAAATAAGGCCGTTAGTTTTTTCGTTTGAATTGTTTTACATTGTATTATTGGGGCCTTTTATAGCTGACTATGCGGTATGGGCTTTGCTCATTGTTGAAGGCTGTATGTTAACCTATAGTTGTTAATGTTTGTGTCATTTTGGTCTTTTGTGAATAGTTGTTTCATTGGCAATCATACCACATCTTCTTTTTTATAATTATTAAGTATTGGAGTGTGGTAAAATTATTAATTATTTATTAAGGTTTTATGGAGCTTAGAGTTGCTTTGCATATCATGGAAAAAAATACATCCAAGAAGATTTAACATTTAACAAAACTGTTGTTACTAACTTAAATTTTGATTAAATTTTAAATTATGAATTGATGAAAAAATAAACAAATTTGAGTTATCATACCTTCATTCCCAGTAAGATTAATAAGGGTTTCCAAATCCTTTGATAGATTTTTGTTTAGCTATACCGGTTCAGATTGTGTGGATAAAAATGTGTTTATAACTCAAACCTACTA